>NC_060129.1:123902480-124225980 GCF_021461395.2 Schistocerca americana
TTCGCGGGCAAGTGCTCTACCAACAGAGCTACCCAAGCATGACTCACGCCCGGTCCTCACAGCTTTACTTCTGCCAGTACCTCGTCTCCTACCTTCCAAACTTTATAGAAACTCTCCTGCGAACCTTGCAGAACTAGCACTCCTGAAAGAAAGGATATTGCTGAGACATGGCTTAGCCACAGCCTGGGGGATGTTTCCAGAATGAGATTTTCACTCTGCAGCGGAGTGCTAGTTCTGCAAGGTTCACAGGAGAGCTTCTGTAAAGTTTGGAAGGTAGGAGACGAGGCACTGGCAGACGTAAAGCTGTGAGGACAGGGCGTGAGTCGTGCTTGGGTAGCTCAGTTGGTAGAGCACTTGCCCGCGAAAGGCAAAGGTCCCGAGTTCGAGTCTCGGCCCGGCACACAGTTTTAATCTGCCAGGAAGTTTGATATCAGCGCACACTCCACTGTAGAGTGAAAATCTCATACTGGAATACAACTCATAGTCACAAACAATGGTTGCAACACCTATATACACTGAAAATCCAAAGAAACTGGTACATCTGCCTAATATCGTTTAGGGGCCTTGCGAGCACGCAGAAGTACCCAACACAACGTGGCATGAACTCGGCTAATGAGTGAAGTAGTGCTGAATGGAATTGACGCCATGAATCCTGCAAGACTGTACATAAATCCTAAGAGTACGGGGAAGGGTGAGGGGGGGGAGGGAGGGGTGTGGAGATCTCATCAGCACGGTGCAAGGCATCCCAGATATGCTCAATAACGTTCATGTCTGGGGAGTCTGGTGGCCAGCGGAAGTATTTAAACTCAGAAGAGTCTTCCTGGTGCCACTCTGTAGTAATTCTGGACGTGTGGGGTGTCCCATTGTCATGCTGGAATTGCCCAAGTCCATCGGAATGCACAATGGACGTGAATGGATGGAGGTGATCAGACAGGATGCTTACGTACGTGTCACTAGTCAGAGTCGTATCTAGTCGTATCAGGGGTTCCATATCACTACAACTGCACACGCCCCACATATTACAGTTTTCATCAGCTTGAACAGTCTCCTGCCGACATGCACAGTCCATGGATTCACGAGGTTGTCTCCGTACCTGTACACGTCCATCCGTTCGATACAATTTGAAACGAGACTCGTCCGACCGGCAACATATTTCCAGTCATCGGCAGTCCAATGTCGGTGTTGACGGACCCAGGCGAGGCATGAAGCTTTGTCCTAGAGTCATCAAGAATACACGAGTGGGCCTTCGACTCCAAAACCGCATACCAATTATGTTTCGTTGAATGGTTTGCACGCTGACACTTGCTGTTGCCCCTGCATTGAAATCTGGAGGTATTTACGGAAGGGCTGTACTTCGGTCACGTTGAACGATTCTCTTCATTTGTCTTTGGTACCGTTCTTGCAGGATCTTTTTCCGGCCCCAACGATGTCGGAGATTTGATACTCACGGTAGACTTGTGGAATGGTCGTACGGGAAAATCCCCACTTCATCACTACCTCGGCGATGCTGTGTCCCATCGCTCGTGGGCCGACTATAACACCGCGTTCAAACTCACTTGAATCTTGATAACCTGCTATTGTAGCAGCAGTAACCGATCTAACAACAGCGCCATACACTTGTATTAATAGCCATTGCCGACCGCAGCGCCGTGTTCTGCCTGTTTAGATCTCTTGGTATTTGGATAGGTAAGCCTGTGCCAGTTTCTTTGGTGCTTCAGTGTAATACGAGGGCTGTCCAGAAAGTAAGTTACGATCGGTCGCGAAATGGAAACGACTATGAAAATCCGATAAAGCTTTGCAAAGATGTGTTGGGCAGTGTCTCTAGTATGACTCTAGGTAGAATTATGTCGCTCTTTTCATTCCTGAGCTCTCAGTGAGCGCGTAAAGATTTTATAGAAAATAGTGTCTCCCGCCAAGTACGAAGGCCTGGTGAGAATTTTCCCCTGAAGCTATGCAACCAACATTACATAACTGTCGTGCGGTTTCTTCTTCAAGACAATTCTCAGCCTCATTCTGCAGGGGCAGTGAAGGTGTTCCTGCATTGTTTCAATTGGAAATGTTTGGTTACCCACAATACAGCCCGTAATTGTCTCCCACCGAGTTTCATCTCTGCTCATACGAACCGCTGGCTATGAAGACAACGTTTTGGCACAGACAACGAGCTTTAGGCCAGCGTAGAGAATTGGCGGAAAGCACTGGCGGCTGCCTTCTATGATGAGGGTATTGGAAAGTAGGTACAACGCTACGACGAATGTCTGAGTCAGAACGGCGACTACGTAGAGAAGTAGCTGAAAGGTGTAGCTAACTGTTACAAATGAAACATTTCTGATTTTCACTGTGATTTTCATTTCGCGATCAATCGTAACTTACTTCCTGGACAGCCCTCGTACAAAAGCTCAACCAAAAAATTAAAACACAACTACAGGAAACTGAAAACAAGCAGAGAGTTCACAAACACCAAAGGACACTACAGCACACATGGAAACATAAAACTGTAACACTCATCACAGACTAACATAAAAAATAAAACACTTTAACATAAAAACACAAAGCAACACACAAGATCGCAAATATATGAATGAAACAGGGATTACATTTTGCTCACAGTAGTAGAAACACACGCCAGTCACATTTACAAACAACAGACAAACCAGATAAATACCAAGGAGCAGGTGTGTACACGTTAGAGTACCAAGGATGTAAATCAGTTTATCTGGGGATCACAGGTAGGAACTTCAAAACTAAATACAAAAGAACATATAAGAAGTTGACAATATGAAAACAGCCATTCTGCCTTCGCCGAACATCTCATGAAACATGGACACGAAGTATCCAACATGGGACATGACTACAGTTATTATAGTGAATAAGCATAACAGAAAGCTCCTGGCCGTGCGGTTGTAGGCGTTTCAGTCCGGAACCGCGCGACCGCTACAGGCGCAGGTTCGAATCCTGCCTCGGGCATGGATGTGTGTGATGTCCTTAGGTTAGTTAGGTTTAAGTAGTTCTTAGTTCTAGAGGACTGGTGACCTCAGATGTTAAGTCCCATAGTGCTCAGAGCCATTTGAACCATTTTTTAACAAAAAACTCCTGACATTGCAGGAAAACGTTCATATACAAAATGCCAGTGCAATCTAAAAGAAGGTACTGAAAGACAAAATCCATATAAACAACAACAAACAGAGATCCGAAACATAACCAAAATAAATAATTAACCTTCTCTCTCTCTCTCTCTCTCTCTCTCTCTCTCTCTGACACACACACACATACACACACACACACACACACACACACACACACAGAGAGAGAGAGAGAGAGACAGACACACACGTACACACTCACATACAACAAATGAAAATATCAAAAAACACACATAACACAAAAGACGAATGATAAACACACAGGGATAGTTGACAACACTACACACCGAAAACACAACAAAAGATATAACGTGTAAGTGATGTACGTGTGGAATCAAATGTGGGTGAAGGAACGCCGGAAATCGGCCAACTGCAGCATGGAGACTAATGAACACATCTCCAGGGTCACACATATGGGCTAAAAGCGCTAGAAATCGTAAGTGACACCGAACGATAATTTCACATCACGAAATTTGTGCTACGAAAGTTGATTCTAACCTAAAAAGAAGAGAAAAACACGACAAAGTGTAACATAGTAACATACTGTAACTTCCACATAAAACGTTTATTATATGTATAAAAAGAAACATGTGTTACAGGCCACTGAAGATGCATCACAAATAAAAGAAGCGAAACGCTTATGACAATAAACGAACTACCTTCAATTAGTTCCATAGACAGAGCACACCTCCTCGAGAAACATGTGTTTGTTTATAAAATATGTCACGATTTTCTTTTTTTGATCTTTTCTCGATATGTTTCGGGAAATGAATCCCATTCTCAAGTGCGTTTTCTCGTGTATTATACCATTTATTCGTGCTGTCTTCGACGTGTGAGGTGCTACATTGTTTTATTGCCTTTGCTGTAATATACAAAGGCATACAATTTTATGACTAATGATCGGTGTTTATATAGAGTTAATGGCAAATTTGGAAAAAAACTGCTTACGATTTTGTTGTAGTCCACTAAAGCAGAAACTCACATATACACAAATGCCAAAGAAACTGGTATACATGCTTAATATTGTATACGGCCCCCGCGAGCACGCAGAAGTGCCTCAACACGACGTGGCATAGACTCCACTAATGTGTGAAGTAGTGTTGGATACAATATCCACAGTCAACGTCTGTCTTCAGGAATCCTGGGAACCGGGGTGATGCAAAACTTTTCTCGATGTGTGTAGTTCCAGTGTTGTACGCGTCCTCTTGTCGTTGCGTATTGCAGACCATTGCTTCCTAGTGTTCCACTTCTTACAGACTGTAGTATAAATTGTATAGTAAATCGCTCTAAATTAAATAATAACCCTTAAATGCTGCATTATAGCATTCTAATTAGAAAATTGATGTGAAAGGTGTGTTCTTGCGAGCTAGTTACACAAACTTATCCTGGCACGACACATACTGCACGTTTACTTTGCGTCTGTCAATCTCAGAAGCGGTCCCACCCAATTAAGCGATTAACATTTTCACTTTAAGCGTTATTGTGATATACTCGCAACATAATATACGTGATGTAACTTATAGGACAGTCCGTAACAGTAGCACTTGGCATTCATTAACACATTAACGCTTAACTGCAACGAACGCATATCGTTTATGAGACGGAACTCCTGTAAAAAGGAAATTTCGGTGTCCCAAGGTGGCCGAAAATTCGTTAGATGAAACACTTTCTTAGAGAAATCACGTTCAAGATTTTGTGCCTGTATTGAATGCTCCTTTCTCTATTATAGGAATGATCTTCGCTGTCTCTGACACTGAAACACGAAGGACCATTGTTAACCTTGAAACTTCCTGGCAGATTAAAACTGTGTGCCCGACCGAGACTCGAACTCGGGACCTTTGCCTTTCGCGGACAAGTGCTCTACGAACTGAGCTACCGAAGCACGACTCACGCCCGGTGCCCACAGCTTCACTTCTGCCAGGATCTCGTCTCCTACCTTCCAAACTTTACAGAAGCTCTCCTGCGAACCTTGCAGAACTAGCACTCCTGAAAGAAAGGATATAGCGGAGACATGGCTTAGCCACAGCCTGGGGGATGTTTCCAGAATGAGATTTTCACTCTGCAGCGGAGTGTGCGCTGATATGAAACTTCCTGGCAGATTAAAACTGTGTGCCCGACCGAGACTCGAACTCGGGACCTTTGCCTACATTCACTCTGCGACCCTGCATGACATACCTCGGGGCGACTGTGCATCCAACAAGAATATTCTTACCCTAGAAACGGGCGGTCATACCGTCTTTAGTGTCTGTTCGCTAGCTTCGTTCAGGTGTCTCAGAATTCTAACGCTACCATCCTTGTATACAGGGCGACAGTTATCCTTGTATACAGGGCGACAGTTACTGAACTATATAACATAAAACCGTCATAACTTCTGAACCGTTTGCGTTTGGACGTTCAAACTGCACCGTTGGCCGCCGGGCATGATGGGAATTCGTTGTTGTTGTTGTGGTCTTCAGTCCTGAGACTGGTTTGATGCGGCTCTCCATGCTACTCTATCCTGTGCAAGCTTTTTCATCTCCCAGTACCTATTGCAACCTACATCCTTCTGAATCTGCTTAGTGTATTCATCTCTTGGTCTCCCTCTACGATTTTTACCCTCCACGCTGCCCTCCAATACTAAATTGGTGATCCCTTGATGCCTCAGAACATGTCCTACCAACCGATCCCTTCTTCTGGTCAAGTTGTGCCACAAACTTCTCTTCTCCCCAATCGTATTCAATACTTCCTCATTAGTTATGTGATCTATCCATCTAATCTTCAGCATTCTTCTGTAGCACCACATTTCGAAAGCTTCTATTCTCTTCTTGTCCAAACTATTTATCGTCCATGTTTCACTTCCATACATGGCTACACTCCATACAAATACTTTCAGAAATGACTTCCTGACACTTAAATCAATACTGGATGTTAACAAATTTCTCTTCTTCAGAAACGCTTTCCTTGCTATTGCCAGCCTACGTTTTATATCCTCTCTACTTCGACCATCATCAGTTATTTTGCTCCCCAAATAGCAAAACTCCTTTATTACTTTAAGTGCCTCATTTCCTAATCTAATTCCCTCAGCATCACCCGACTTAATTAGACTACATTCCATTATCCTCGTTTTGCTTTTGTTGATGTTCATCTTATATCCTCCTTTCAAGACACTGTCCATTCCGTTCAACTGCTCTTCCAAGTCCTTTGCTGTCTCTGACAGATTTACAATGTCATCAGCGAACCTCAAAGTTTTTATTTCTTTTCCATGAATTTTAATACTTACTCCGAATTTTTCTTTTGTTTCCTTTACTGCTTGCTCAATATACAGATTGAACAACATCGGGGAGAGGCTACAACCCTGTCTTACTCCCTTCCCAACTACTGCTTCCCTTTCATGTCCCTCGACTCTTATAACTGACATCTGGTTTCTGTACAAATTGTAAATAGCCTTTCGCTCCCTGTATTTTACCCCTGCCACCTTTAGAATTTGATAGAGAGTATTCCAGTCAACATTGTCAAAAGCTTTCTCTAAGTCTACAAATGCTAGAAACGTAGGTTTGCCTTTCCTTAATCTTTCTTCTAAGATAAGTCGTAAGGTCAGTATTGCCTCACGTGTTCCAGTGTTTCTACGGAATCCAAACTGATCTTCCCCGAGGTTGGCTTCTACTAGTTTTTCCATTCGTCTGTAAAGAATTCGTGTTAGTATTTGGCAGCTGTGACTTATTAAACTGATAGTTCGGTAATTTTCACATCTGTCAACACCTGCTTTCCTTGGGATTGGAATTATTAGCGTGTGCGTAAGCGCTATGTTGTTGTCGGCCATTTGCACCTGAAAATGTACGGTACAGCGCATTTGGGGGACTGAGAATCCGCAGTTCGCGATCCAGCAGTCTCTTCACCCTCAACGGGTGACGTGTGGTGTGCAATATCCAGTCACGGAACAATCGGTCCGATATTCCTTGTTGGCGCGGCGACAACCGAATGCTATGTGGAGGTTTTGGAAGATGATTTTATTCTCGTTTACCAAAGTAACCCTGATTTTGAAAGAAGTGGTTCATGCAAGACGGAGGTCGATCCCTTAGAATCAGGAGAGTGTTTGATGTCCTGGAGGAGCACTTTGGGGACAGCATTCTGGCTCTGGGGGCCATTCGCATGGGCCTCGATTGGCCGCCATATTGTCCCGATATGAACACATGCGACACCTTTTTGTGGGGCTATATTAAAGAGCAAGGCCAGACCTAAACTTTCATATGTCGTCAACGGTGGCCGTTAGTGGTTCATGTATAGCCAAATAGTAAGGTGACCGCTCGCGATAAGCGGGAAATCCGGGTTCGAGTCCCGATCCGGCTAAATTTTCATTGTCGTCATTCCATTCTCAAGTGATGGTAGTCATTATTCGCGATTGCGAATTCATCTGATATGTTTCGTAACAGCCGTGGTCTCTAAAGTGCATCGTCATCAGAATAACACTGGCACTACAGTATTGTACCGTAACCAAATAGGTCCGGCTCGCGTCGTCCCACGTGACCCGGACAGAAAAATGGCAACACCGATACACGACACAATAACTGAAAACAACTTCCAGTCGACTCGGATTGGATCCTGTGTCAAAGCAATTCTACACCATCCTTCCTGCAAAATGTTGGCAAGTTCAGTTAACGATGATGCAGGTGGATAGTGATCACGCACCCTTCTCTCCAAAATGTACCAAAATGACACTGCCTGTCATCTCGACTGCTAGTGATACGAGGCCGTTGGGATCCAGCACGGCGTTCCGTATTACCCTCCTGAACCCACCGGTTCCATATTCTGCTAACAGTAATTGGATCTCGACCAACGCGAGCAGCAATGTCGCTATTTGTGTATGAGAAATCGGTTGGAAACTTTCCTCATGTCAGCACGTTGTAGGTGTCGCCACCGGCGCCAACCTTGTGTGAATGCTCTGAAAAGTTAATAATTAGCATATCACAGCATCTTCTTCCTGTCGGTTAAATTTCGCCTCTGTAGCACGTCATCTTCGTGGTTTTTTTTTTTTTTTTTTTTTTTTGTGGTTTTAGGGCGCAAAACTTCTATGGTCATTAGCGCCATCTTCGTGGTGTAGCCATTTTAATGGCTAGTAGTGTATGTTCAAGCATGCATTTCTTGGGGTGTTACCATGTTTTTATCCAACCCCCGCAAATAAATTTGAAGTGCTGAGCTACGCCAGAATAGTGCGTCACGTTTCGGGAGGCTGTTCTGGAGGCGTTCCTCTTGTCAGCCACAACGCTGTGGCGTGTGAGCTTATCTTATCGCAGTCGCGGTAGCCTGCGCGTTTGTTTGTCGCCAGGCGCCGCGCCATGTATACTGACTCTGAGTAACGGAAGTCCGCTGTGCACCAAGTACAGAGGCAACACAGTTTGTGAAATTCCTTTCCTCGGGTATGTCAATTACCCATGGTTAATTCCGTACAGCTATCAAGTTACGGAAGGGTTGATTCCCGCTGTTGTAAACAGTCACAGACAATTTCTGTGGGATTAGCACTCCGTCGTCATTGCACAAGTGGCCCATCGGGTCCGTCCGACCGCCGCGTCATCCCCAGCTGAGGATGCGGATAGGAGGGGCGTAGGGTCAGCACACCGCTCTCCCAGGCGTTATGATGGTTTTCTTTGACGGGAGCCGCTACTATTCGGCCGAGTAGCTCCTCAATTGGCTTCACGAGGCCGAATGCACCTCGAAAAATGGCAACAGCGCATGGCGGTCATCGGTCCCTAGACTTACACACTACTTAACTAACTTATGCTAACAAGGGAACCTCCCCATCGCACCCCCCTCAGATTTAGTTATAAATTGACACAGTGGATAGGCCTTGAAAAACTGAACACAGATCAATCGAGAAAACAGGAAGAAGTTGTGTGGAACTATGAAAAAATAAGCAAAATATACAAACTGAGTAGTCCATGTGTAACATAGGCAACATAATGGAGAACGATAGCAGATGAGCGCCGTGGTCTCGTGGTTAGAGTGAGCAATGGCGAAACGAAAGGTCCTTGGTTCGAGTCCTTCCTTGAGTGAAAATTTTACTTTCTTTATTTTCGCAAAGTTACGATCTGTCCGTTCGTTCATTGACGTCTCTGTTCACTGTAATAAGTTTAGTGTCTGTGTTTTGCGACCGCACCGCAAAACCGTGCGATTAGTAGACGAAAGGACGTGCCTCTCCAATAGGAACCGAAAACATTTGATCGCAAGGTCATAGGTCAACCGATTCCTCCACAGGAAAACACGTCTGATATATTCTATACGACACTGGTGTCGGCATGTGCGTCACATGACAGGAATATGTTGTCGACCCACCTAACTTTTACACTTGGCGAATGGGTAAAAAGATTCTTCTACCTTGCCCGATTTAGGTTTTCTTGTGGATGTGATAATCACTCCAAAAAAAGTGAGGAAAACATAAGAGTTTGTCACATAAACTGCATCAAATGAATGCAACAGTTTCAGAGTCGCACAGTTTTCCCTGTGCTCTGTCAAAACATATGTTTTTTACGTTTTCAAATGTTTCTGTGCGTAGACCATCAAATTCTGTATATGTCCAAGCAAATCTGAACATGTCCTGGAATTTTGGAGAGCGAAGTTGATTATGTGTGAGTGGCTGAACTTTGATAATTATCTGAAAATAAAAAATTAAAATTTTCACGCGAGGGAAGATTTGAACCAAGGACCTGTCGTTCTACAGCTGCTCACGCTAACCACGGGACCACGGCGCTCGTGAGCTCACATTATCCTTTATGTTGGCTGTCTTGCACATGGACTACTCAGTTTGTATATTTTGCTTATTTTTTCGTAGTTCCGCACAACGTCTTCCTGTTTTCTCGATTGATCTGTGTTCCGTTTCTCAAGGCCTATCACTGTGCCAACTTATAACTAAATCTGAGGGGGGGTGCGATGGGGAGGTTCCCTTCTAAGAACGACACACGCACCCATGCCCGAGGGAGGATCCGAACCTCCGGCGGAAGGGGCCACGCAATCCGTGACATAGCGCCTCAAACCACGTGGCAACTCCGTGCGCCCAGGTGAAATACGGTGCCCGAGTCTTCGTCAAACTAAAAACGTGTGCATGCAACCTTGTTACCAGCTTGTCATCTTGTGAATCGGAGATATCCTCAATGTTCTCACAATCGACACCTAGATATCGGCTTTGATATGTTGTTGTTGTTGTTATGGTCTTCAGTCCTGAGACTGGTTTGATGCCGCTCTCCATGCTACTCTACCCTGTGCAAGCTTCTTCATCTCCCAGTACCTACTGCAACCTACATCCTTCTGAATCTGCTTAGTGTATTCATCTCTTGGTCTCCCTCTACGATTTTTACCCTCCACGCTGCCCTCCAATACTAAATTGGTGATCCCTTGATGCCTCAGAACATGTCCTACCAACCGATCCCTTCTTCTGGTCAAGTTGTGCCACAAACTTCTCTTCTCCCCAATCCTATTCAATACCTCCTCATTAGCTACGTGATCTACCCATCTCATCTTCAGCATTCTTCTGTAGCACATTTCGAAAGCTTCTATTCTCATCTTGTCCAAACTATTTATCGTCCATGTTTCACTTCCATACATGGCTACACTCCATACAAATACTTTCAAAAATGACTTCCTGACACTTAAATCTATACTCGATGTTAACAAATTTCTCTTCTTCAGAAACGCTTTCCTTGCCATTGCCAGTCTACATTTTATATCCTCTCTACTTCGATCATCATCTGTCTACCCGACGGGAGGCCCTAGCCACACGACATTTCCATTTATCTGTTATTTTGTTCCCCAAATAGCAAAACTCCTTTACTACTTTAAGTGTCTCATTTCCTAATCTAATTCCCTCAGCATCACCCGACTTAATTAGACTACATTCCATTATCCTCGTTTTGCTTTTGTTGATGTTCATCTTATATCCTCCTTTCAAGACACTGCCCATTCCATTCAACTGCTCTTCCAAGTCCTTTGCTGTCTCTGACAGAATTACAATGTCATCGGCGAACCTCAAAATTTTTATTTCTTCTCCATGGATTTTAATACCTACTCCGAACTTTTCTTTTGTTTCCTTTACTGCTTGCTCAATATACAGATTGAATAACATCGGGGGGAGACTACAACCCTGTCTTACTCCCTTCCCAACCACTGCTTCCCTTTCATGTCCCTCGACTCTTATAACTGCCATCTGGTTTCTGTACAAATTGTAAATAGCCTGCCGCTCCCTGTATTTTGCCCCTGCCACCTTGTTCATAAAATTCTATTAGTCTGTTCTGCAGGCAAGTATGGTAGGCTGTATTAAGGTTACAATTACTTTCAAGTGCAGTTAAGTCCACCTGCAGGTGTAACATGGCCTCTTCAGACTTTCCCTCATAAGGATTTTGGAACACTTTCATACGGGGCTCCGGATTTTCAAAATCTTTAAATCTTTCCTCAAACTCAGTCTTTATTTTTGGCAACAGAGATACTATTGTCGAAAATCAGTATCTCTCGGCCGGCCGAGGTGGGCCAAGCGGTTAAAGGCGCTACAGTCTTTAACCGCGCGACCGCTACGGTCGCAGGTTCGAATCCTGCCTCGGGCATGGATGTGTGTGATGTCCTTAGGTTGCTTAGGTTTAAGTAGTTCTAAGTTCTAGGGGACTGATGACCTTATCAGTTAAGTTCCATAGTGCTCAGAGCCAGTATCTCTCGTCCTCGGGTAGACATGGTCTCCCAGTGACGTAACTGCCTTTCACCTATCAGATTCTCGAATAATAAAAGCTGTTAAATAAATTTTTTAGTTTAAAGTAGTGTTGGTTGCAATTTATTAATTTAATAAATGCTTCAACTTGTCCATAGATTTGTATATTTGACTTTTACCGTGGAGTTTTAGATTTAGGTCGGCGATACATTTAGTTATGTCAGTTAAAAAAGCCAGATTATTCAACCATCGTCCATTCTGCAAATATCTGACAGTGTGCCCCTTGTCAATCATAAAGGTTTTCACGTCTCCCAACAGAGAGTAAAATTGAGTGAGCGTTACTGATCGGCTGAACTGGCGTGCCCGGCTCTGGGCTATAGTATGCAGGGCGTTTCACAAGTCATGTTAGACATCTCTAGAGATTCCAGAGGGGACTTCATAGATCAAGGTTTACGTCGGAACCCGTGTCAGGGAACGTCACCCAACGACGCTACAGAGCGTCAAAGTTACAGGTGCCGGCGCCTGTATGTGTTTAGGGTGATTCATGATGTTGTTACAAACTTTCAAGGACGATGGATAAGGATAAATGTATCAATTTGAGGTAATGGTCCGTGTAATGGAAACGAAACGGTCGAAAGTTATAAGCGGAAATCGTACTTCTGACAGTGGAATAGCCCGCATCTCGTGGTCGTGCGGTAGCGTTCTCGCTTCCCACGCCCGGGTTCCCGGGTTCGATTCCCGGCGGGGTCAGGGATTTTCTCTGCCTCGTGATGGCTGGGTGTTGTGTGCTGTCCTTAGGTTAGTTAGGTTTAAGTAGTTCTAAGTTCTAAGGGACTGATGACCATAGATGTTAAGTCCCATAGTGCTCAGAGCCATTTGAACCATTTTTGACAGTGGAATACATGTACCGGCATTGTTGTTGCTAAGACGTAGGGTAGGCAACTTTCAGAGGTGGTAGTATAGACTAAGAGAATAAAAAAATGTCTAGTAGACATGGCCTCTAAAATGTATACTTTAAGAGCTATGAACCCTTCTTCAATAGAGGAGATGTGTTTCATACTAGCGAATATGAAGAAGTGCTCATAGCTCCTCACGTATGCATTTTAGAACCCATGTTGACTGGACGATTTTTTCTTGTCTTGGTCCTTACTGCCACCTCTGAAAATTGGCTGCCCTACATTCTTAGCAACAACAGTACCGTTACATGTATTCCGCTGACAGAGGTATCAGAATGATTTTCGCTTGTACCTTTCGACTCGTTCGTTTCCGAACCGGGGACCCTTACCTCAAATTGATACATTGTTCCGTCTCCATCATATTTGAAACTCTGTAACATCACCACGGCATAACGCACATACATTTACAAGCGCCGGCACCTATAACTTTGACACTGTATAGTGTCTTCGGGTGTGATCCACTAAGCATCGGAAACGGCGTTTTAATTTATTACTTCTGTACTACTGACTGTATTAATAGCCCAGTTTGCTGACAGTATCTACATATACCACTGAATGTAGTTGCAAAATTATGTCATTGTACGAAACGTAGTTACGTACTTAAGGCGATATAGATGTTGAGATGTGTTGAGACAGTAGCTTTAGCATAATTAAAATGGAGCGGAAATTGACATATTAACTAATTGTAAAGTAATCAGACCTTTGAAGCTCTTTTATATATGTCAGATCGATTTTTTGAAGGATCGGTGTTTATAAAGATTCCACATCTGATAAAGGTATACATCAGATAACGTGTTAGTTTCGTTTGAGCATTCTTAGCCATCTTCATTTCTAGAGGTGCGTCGGTGAGGGGGTCGACAGAGATGCAGATAAACATCAGACACTATTGTAAATTCTTCTGGGCCTGCAGCGTTATATATGTCTTGTAAGGACATTACGTGTACATTAAGCCAAAATGCTGGTTTGTGTAGCAGTTGTTATTATTGTGAATTTACTTTCATTGGCTATAAGCCTATTTCGGCTCAAATTTCGCCTGTGCTTTGCTTAAAAACGCACCAAGTATGATATCTGACAGCAAGAGCGTCAACGACGTAATATGGGAGGTGCTTGAAAATGGTCTTTGAGCCAAAATAGGCCTATTGCCAATGAAAATAAAGTCATAATAATAACAACTGCTACACAAAGCAGCGTTTTGGCTTAATGTACACACTTTTCCATTCTTCTAAAGCATCTTCTCCTTGCTGTGATGGGACTTTTCGCGTAAGCACACATACGCAACATAAGATTGGTTGGTTGGTTGGTTTGGGGAAGGAGACCAGACAGCGTGGTCATCGGTCTCATCGGATTAGGGAAGGATGGGGAAGGAAGTCGGCCGTGCCCTTTCAGAGGAACCATCCCGGCATTTGCCTGGACTGATTTATGGAAATCACGGAAAACCTAAATCAGGATGGCCGGACGCGGGATTGAACCGTCGTCCTTCCAACATAAGGTGATTTAGATTTACTAAATTTACGGTGAGCGTAACCGTTGTAGCGAACAGGTCTGTCTTGGTCATTGCAACTGCTTCTACAGGGTGGTCCATTGACAGTGACCGGGTCAAATATCTCACAAAATAAGCGTTAAATGAAAAAACTACAAAGAACGAAACTCGTCTAGCTTGAAGGGCGGAACCAGATGGCGCTATGATTGGCCCGCTAGATGCCGCTGCCATAGGTCAAACGGATATCAACTGCGTTTTTTTAAAAATAGGAACCCCCATTTTTTGTTACATATTCGTGTACTACGTAAAGAAATATGAATATGCTGTTTTGAAGAGCGCGCCGCAGCGCGTAGTGTGAAGCAGTCGCCCTCCGTTTCTGGCGGTGGCGCCGCTGTGGCAATCACAGGTTTGGTGTCTCCCTCTGGTGGAAAAGGAGAAAAGTTGCCTGCTCACGTGCATTTAAGGGGCGCTGTGGGCTCGCCAGTCTGGTCAGTTGGTCAGCCGGGTCAGTGTGGGCCAGTCAGAGTCTGTTTGTCGTCCGGAGTGCTAGTATGTGTTAGGCCGCCAGTCTGCTCGAGTTGCTCGGGCAACGGTCATTGGCGGTTGGATCGATCGGTTGGTCGGTCGCGCACTGAGACACGAGATGACTTGTCCGCCTTGAGCGTCGGCGCGTGTGAGGTCGTCACGTGAGTCCAGTGGGCCGCGCCGTATAGCGAGGGGTAGTGGCTTCGCGGCAGACACGAGAGCAACAGGAGTCAACCCCACGACGCCGGTCTGGCCGGCGCGAGCTGCGACGCCGTGAGACGGGAGATCGGCGCGCCTTCCTGCGTCCGTTGAAGCGGCTGGCAGCGGACGGTTCGGGAGAGCGTTGGGGGTGCTGCGCCAGGTCTTCGCCAGAAATCGCAGTTTATTAGAAGTTAAGTGATTGGTGAGATGTTGATTTACTCTTGTCAAATTCTACTTGTTTTCTTGGTGAGGTCACCAGCCGCTTTGTTTTGGGGTCGTTCCACCATTCTTCTCCGTTTGTCCACCCGCGGGAAGGAGGTTATTTATGAATTGGGTGGTCCGTTTTTCCCTTGTGGAGTAGGGGCGGGTTAGAGCAACCTGCGGTTCGGGTTGTTCAGTAATGCCCCTGTCAATCTGTCATAGGTTAATAGCTGCCTCTGTCATGTTTGTCGGATTCGGTGTTAACGAATTTATTGCTTGAAGTGTAACGGCCGAATTCCTTAAACATGTTTATATGTTGTAATTCTTCATGCTTTCCCGGCGATCTGTTTACATCTTGGATATTCGGGAATCCAGCCGGATGTTCGTGTCGTTCTCGCACGATATTTCAACAGCGTGCCTCGCTGTCTTCTTCAGGTGCTACCTGATACTAGTCCTTGGTAGAGTAGAGCATTGTCTGACAGGACTAACGTCCTCATGTGTTTAGAGCCCCGGAACGCACTCGTTCCTTTACTCTTGTCGGACATTTGGGGTTTTGGATGGGGGAATTAACTCGTTTGAGGATATTTAGGGTGTGGGTTGATCAGGGAAAGGGGTGTCTGAGGTCGGCGTCGTCTTGGTTTCCAGTGCCCCAACGCGCCGATGACGTTAAAGCTCGGTGAACGAATATGACCCTGGCCCCATCAAGAGGTCTTGAGGTATAAGTCGGACGGTTGTTGGCTGCTGTGGAGTAGCCTTCGTCTGAATCTTCATCGTCTGAGCTTCTTTTTCGGAGACTGGGGCTGACTCCTGGGCTGCCTTTGGCTTGGTGGCTGCCTCAACCTTGTGGGAGGCGGCCAGTTCGAGCAGCCCTTCTAAGTGCTTGGTGATCCGCACCGCCAATTTCTTCTTGGGTGGCGGCTAGGCGTGATCTGCCTCCAATTCTGTCGTATCCATTGCCTCGGGGCGGGGAGCAGCTGCGGGCGGCCGCAAGGCTTTCGTGGCATAAGCCACTTCAGCCCGCAGCCGCCGGATTTCTCTGTGCGCCGCAGCCAGCTCGTCCTGTAGGGCGATCCTCTCTGCCGCAAATGCGGCTTTGAGGTCCGCTATTGCCTCGTCTGTGGCCGCACGGAGCTTGTTGTGTGGCACTGCGGCGTCATGGCTGCGTCTTGCGGGGGGCGGAGGCCCACGGCCGGGACGTTTCCGTCGTCGCTTCTTCTTCCTCATGTTGCTCCCGCGACCCCAGTTAACGATGTAACAGCAGCCACGAAAGCTCGCGACGTGCTTTCCTCCGCAATTTGCGCACTTCGGCGCCACGTCGCGCGGCTTTGTGCAGTCGCGGGTGTCGTGCGCTTCCGCGTACTTCACGCACACCACTTGGTTGCGCCGGCAGTATTTAGCCACGGGGCCAATCTGCTGGCAGCGGAAGCACTGCACGTCTCGGCGTGGTTTGCCGCCGCCGAAACCGAGTTCCTCAGTGACGAGACGCTCCATTAAGGCGGCCACATTGCGGCGGCCCGGCCTCCCGTCTCTTCTGGGCGGCATCTGGGCAGCAACAGCGACGGCAACAACAGCAGCAGCAAGCGCTCCGCTCTAGTCAGCGTCTCCCCACACAGGCTACTAGTCATTGGGTCGATCGAGTCCAGTATTTATGCCTGGGAGGAGCTGGGCGTTCCCTATTCGGTCCGCTCCGAGTCGAGTGTTCCGTCTGAGGTCTGCGCCCGCCAGACGCGGCTACATTGTCCCTCTCTGGTCGCCGGTGTTCCCTCCGCCGTCCGCGCCCGGCCTGGCCGTCTTCTGAAGTCGAGTTCATGATCTGGGGTGTGTCAGATCTGGTCTCCAATGTCAGACACCTTGTCTCACGGCTAGTCCCTCTCTGGTCGCTGGTGTTCCCTCCGCCGTCCGCGCCCGGCCTGGCCGTCTTCTGAAGTCGAGTCCATGATCTGGGGTGTGTCAGATCTGGTCTCCAATGTCAGACACCTTGTCTCACGGCTAGTCCCTCTCTGGTCGCTGGTGTTCCCTCCGCCGTCCGCGCCCGGCCTGGCCGTCTTCTGAAGTCGAGTCCATGATCTGGGGTGTGTCAGATCTGGTCTCCAATGTCAGACACCTTGTCTCACGGCTGTTCTCTCGGCCTCCACTTCTATTTCTTGTAGAATCCCGGAGTGTCCTGCGTTGAGTTTTCACAAGTTCAAGCGCTGTATTCCAGGCAGTGCTGATTTGGTATCCCGAGTCACGGTTGATTAGATTGTGTGTGACCTTAATGTCAATGGCTTCTTTAATGACACTGTCCCAAAATCTTGAGGTCTGTGTCACAATCTTGGTGTCATTTAAATCCATTGAATGACCAAGTTCCAGACAATGCTCTGCTATGGCTGATTTAGTTACCTGCGTGAGTCTAGCATGTCTCTGGTGTTCCTTACACCTGATGTCCACAGTTCTGGTGGACTGGCCAATGTCTGACATCCCACACCGGCATGGTATGTTGTAAATACCTGGCTTACGTAGCCCCAGGTCATCTTTTACATTCCCCAGCATAGCCCCAATTGTGGTGGGTGGGCAAAATATGCTCTTGATGTCATATTTCTGGAGAATCCTGCTGATCTTGGCATATTTCATGACAGGTGGATTCGTCGTCGAAGCACGTTCACCGGATCTGACTTCCCTGGATTTCTTTCTGTGAAGGACATTTGCTGTCGTGATTCACCGACAACGCCTGACAACATGCTACAGCGCATTGTCAGTGCATGTGCGAACATTACGGAAGGCGAACTACTCGCTTTTGAGAGGAATGTCGTTACACGTATGGCCAAATGGGCTGACGTTGACGGACATCATTTTGAGCATTTATTGCATTAATGTGGTATTTACAGATAATCACGCTGTAACAGCATGCGTTCTCAGAAATGATAAGTTCACAAAGGTGCATGTATCACATTGGAACAACCGAAATAAAACGTCAAATGTACCTACGTTCTGTATTATAATTTGAAAAACCTACCTGTTACGAACTGTTTGTCTAAAATTGTGAGCCATATGTTGGTGACTATTACAGCGGCATCTGTCACAAAGCGAAAAAAGTGGTCAAACTGAAACATTCATATTTCTTTACGTACTACACGAATATGTAATATAAAATGTGAGTTCCTATCTTTTTTAAAAAAACGCAGTTGATATCCGTTTGACCTATGGCAGCACCATCTAGAGGGCCAACCATAGCGCCATCTGGTTTCCCCCTTCAAGCTAGACAAGTTCCGTTCTTTGTAGTTTTTTTCGTTTGACGCTTATTTCGTGAGATATTTGGCCCGGTCACTATCAATGGACCACCCGGTATACCCAAAATCACCCTAGGAAGTCTGGAAGGAAAGTGTGGGCCTTGCCCACTTGTCGCTAATACGGTGCCTACGGGATGCAGCGTTCTCGGAATGCTATACAACAGTTTCAAACAATAACATCAGTAGTTTTGTTTCTAGCAAGCAGTGGACAATACTTAACTTTGGAGATACACCAACTGTTCCTAGTGAGAGGCGACATGAAAACAGTAAAGTTCTTGCTATACACAAAGATCCTGCCCCCCAGGGGATCCACAACTCTTTTGTGGCTACGTGCGTAGCGAGCACGGGACCCCAAGCTAATGTGGCCTTCCTTCCTTTCCGGGCTGCATACCTTCCCTTTCCGCATCCTTCCCCATCCCCCATCTTCGCCCCCCCCCCTCACCTCTGGCTCTTTCCTTCCCTTTCTCCCCCTCTGGGAGTACGGACGCTTGTAAATGTACCGCATTCTTCGCCTTCCTTGCTTGTATGTCTTCATCCTTCCTTTGTCCTTCTCTTTTCCTTACCTCTTTTCTTTACCCTTTTCTCCGCTGCGGCGTTTGAGACCTCTCTTCTTTCCTTTCCCTTTCTCTTTCGTCCTCCCTGTGCGTGTCTGAAGGCCGACCCACGCACATCCATGCGTAGCCGGTGACGGGGTAACGCGTAATTCCCCGCCCCGGGTAGACAGGTAGGACACGTACGTACCCCCTGGTAACGGCCAGGCCCAGGGAGGGGTGATTACCCGAGCTGATACCTTCCGAAAGTGCCGATTGGTCCCTCCGTCCGTTTGTCGGGAGGTGTGACCTGAGGTGTGAACAATCACCTAAGGCGGGAGTGCCCTCAGAGAGGGCCCCCACAAGGGAGGAGCGCGCCATTGGAGACGCCGGTAATCATAGGCGATTCTTCTGCAATGGTTTCCTCACCTTCCACTATGTCTGTTCACAAGCGTAAGTTCACTGAGTCTCAGCCACAGTCAGTTCTTCCATCGTTGCCACAGTTCCTTGTTGTTTCTCGGTCTGACAACGGTCACGACTTCTTCACGGTCAACCCTTTCATTATTCAGAAAGGTGTCGACGCAATTGCAGGTCCTGTAAAGTCTTGTTCCAGATTACGGAATGGCACCCTGTTGTTAGAAGCGGTCAGTGCCCTCCAGGCACAAAAATTGCTGCGTACCTCACTACTACACACCTTCCCTGTCCGGGTGGAACCGCACCGTACTTTAAATTCCTCGCGTGGAGTCGTTTATACACGCTCCCTCGATGGATTGTCTGACGAAGAAATTCAGCACTACCTGTCTGACCAGGGCGTAACGGCTGTTCATAGAGTTATCAAAAGGGTTGACACGAACATCATTCGAACCCGCACTGTCTTCTTGACATTTGACAAAGTTCAACTCCCATCGAAAATCAAAGCAGGCTATGAGATAATTTCCGTTCGCCCTTACGTCCCAAACCCTACGCGTTGCTATCGGTGTCAGCGGTTCAATCACACCAGCCAGTCCTGTTCCAATCCGGCCAAATGTGTTACGTGTGGCAAGGATGCCCATGAGGGTGCTTGTCCACCTCCAACCCCTCGCTGCATCAACTGTATGGGTGACTACGCTGCTTCCTCTCGAGATTGTCCCGTTTTTAAGGACGAAAAGCTCATCCAGGAAATTAGAGTAAAGGAAAAGGTGTCGACCTTTGCTGCTCGAAAATTATTCGCCAGTCGACAGCCCACCGTGCCTCAGAAAGGAAAATACAGCACTGTCCTTGCTTCTCCTCGGCCAACAAAGGAGGCGGCCACGCAGACTTGCGACCTCACCTTTAGTGGCTCGGTCGTCAGATCGGCCAGCGCAAAGATCGCCCGTTCAACCTCACCACTTTCGCCTGCCCACTCTCTGGCTCACCCTTCGTCGAGTTCTGCTAAATCTCGAGCCCACAAGTCAGACACCAAGACTTCGAAAAAAGAGCATACTCGTGAAGAGTTTTTATGTACGGCAACTTCCCAACCATCGGTTCCTCCTTCCTCTAAACATCATACTTCCAAGAAGGCTACAAAGAAACCCAGTTCCTCTCCTTCTCCGCCAAGGCGTGTCCCATCTACAGCACCACCTGGCGGAAATCGCCCTCGGCCGTCTTCTGTGTAGCCGAGGCGCACTACTGGCGGCCGATCGACCGGCCGATCGCTGGTGGCAGGAGCTGCTCCTGACCAACCTATGAATCAGGATCTTCTGCCTTCGGCTGAATGCCATTCCATGCTGTCGGTCGCAAGCTCAGAGCAGTCGTTGAGTTGACAGCGACCTTGGTCACATTCCTCCATTTTCTGTTCATCCTATGTCCATTATCCACTGGAATATCCGCGGTATTCGAGCCAATCGGGATGAATTGTCGATCCTCTTACGATCCTACTCGCCGGTCATCTTCTGTCTTCAGGAAACAAAGCTGCATCCCCATGACCGCTTTGTTCTCCCTCATTTTCAGTCCGTCCGATATGATCTCCCCTCTGTTGAAGGCACTCCAGCACATGGAGGACTCATGATTCTTCTTCATGAAACTCTCCATTATCACCCAATCCACTTACACTTCCTTCAAAGCTGTCGCCGTCCGTCGTTCCCTTTCCGGATACATGTTCTCTCTTTGTACTGTATACATTCCATCGTCCACACCAATGGCATGAGCTGATCTCCTTCATCTTCTTGATCAGCTTCCACCCCCCTATTTGCTGGTTGGGGACTTCAATGCCCACCACCCGCTTTGGGGATCTCCACATCCTTGTCCACGTGGCTCACTATTGCTAGACGTCTTCCACCAAGCAGATCTAGTTTGCCTCAACACTGGGGTCCCTACATTTTTGTCTGCCTCCACGACAAATTTATCTCATTTGGACCTTGCGGTCGGTACTGTTCCGCTAGCTCGGCACTTCGAATGGTTCGCCCTTGATGATACACACTCGAGTGACCACTTTCCATGTGTCCTTAGACTGCAGCCTCAACTGCCCTACATGCGCCTGCGACGCTGGAAGTTTGCCCAAGCCGATTGGACACTTTTTTCGTCTCTAGCGACATTCGATGACCGTCACTTTCCCAGCGTCGACGATGAGGTCACGCATATTACCGACGTTATTCTTACAGCTGCGGAACATTCAATACCACGCACTTCCGAATTGCCCCGGCGCCCCCCAGTTCCTTGGTGGAACGAGGCATGCCGTGATGCAATACGTGAGCGGCGACGTGCTCTCCGCGTTTTCCGCCACCATCCTACTTTGGCCAACTGTATCCGCTATAAGCAGTTCCGAGCGCGATGCCGTCGTGTCATCCGCGATAGCAAGAAGGCAAGCTGGAAATTCTGTATTAGCTCATTTAACACCTTCACTCCCTCCTCGGAAGTTTGGAGTCGGCTTCGACGGTTCTCAGGCGCGCCTAGTTTCTCCCCGGTCTCTGGGCTCACTGTCGCGCATGACACATTAGTGGACCCCGTCGCAATTTCTAACTCGTTGGGTCAGCACTTTGCTGAGATTTCGAGCTCTTCAAATTACCTGCCAGCGTTTCTCCCGAAGAAACGTGCAGCGGAAGTGCGACCTCTTGCTTTCTCCTCTCAAAATCGCGAAAGCTACAATACTGTTTTCTCCTTGCGGGAACTCCAACATGCACTCTCTTCTTCCCGCTCCTCAGCCCCAGGACCGGATGGTATCCACGTCCAAATGTTGCTGCATTTATGAACCCATAGTCTGCGTTACCTCCTTCGCCTTTATAATCGAATTTGGACCGACAGTACTTTTCCCAGACGATGGCGGGAAGCTATCGTCGTTCCTGTTCCGAAACCTGGAAAGGACTAACATCTCCCCTCTAGCTATCGCCCCATTTCTCTCACGAGTAGTGTCTGTAAGGTTTTGGAGCGTATGGTGAATTACCGTTTAGCGTGGTGGCTGGAATCCCACAGTCTTTTAACACCTGCCCAATACGGATTCCGAAAGCATCGTTCTGCAGTTGACCATCTTGTTGCTCTCTCCACTTATATCATGAACGATTTTCTCCAGAAACGCCAAACAGTAGCAATATTTTTTGAGCTGGAGAGAGCATACGATACCTGTTGGAGGACAGGCATCCTCCGCACACTGTTCTCTTGGGGCTTTCGAGGTCGGCTGCCCCTTTTTCTTCGCGAATTTATAGCCGAGCGCACATTTAGGGTGCGGGTGAACACTACTCTCTCCCGTACTTTCTCCCAAGAAAACGGGGTACCCCAGGGCTCCGTGCTGAGTGTTGTACTGTTTGCCATTGCCATCAATCCAATTATGGATTGTCTCCTTCCTGATGTCTCGGGCTCCCACTTTGTGGACGATTTTGCGATCTACTACAGCTCTCAACGGAACAGCCTTCTTGAACGACGTCTTCAAGGATGTCTCGATCGCCTCCACTCTTGGAGCATCGAAACCGGCTTCCGTTTTTCTCCCAGTAAGACCGTTTGTGTTAATTTTTGGCGACGTAAGGAGTTTCTTCCGCCCTCCTTTCATCTAGGTCCTGTCAACCTTCCGTTTTCAGACGTCGCTAAATTCTTGGGTCTTATGTTTGACAGGAAACTGTGCTGGTCCTCCCACGTTTCCTATCTTTCGGCTCGCTGTCTGCGATCCCTTAACACCCTCCGTGTCCTGAATGGTACCTCCTGGGGAGCGGACCGAGTGGTCCTTCTCCGCCTCTATCGCGCCTTAGTGCGCTCGAAATTGGACTATGGAAGCATAGTCTACTCCTCTGCTCGGCCGTCTATTCTTCGGCGTCTCGACTCTGTCCACCATCGTGGATTACGTTTAGTGTCTGGAGCATTTTACACCAGTCCTGTGGAAAGCCTTTATGCTGAGACTGCTGAACCTCCGCTGTCCAATCGGCGAGCAGTCCTTCTGAGTCGTTATGCTAGCCATCTGTCTTCCATGCCTGCTAATCCAGCCCATGACCTTTTTTTCGACGCCTCCTTTGATGTAGGATATGCAGGCCGCCCCTCCTCCCTACTACCACCGGGAGTCCGCTTCCGTCAACAGCTCCATTCTCTTTCCTTCCGCTTTCCTAAAACCTTCTTGACAACTTGGGGTACAGCACTGCCTTGGCTCCGTCCCCGGATCTGCCTGCTCCGTGACCTTTGTCGATTTCCCAAGAATGGTACCCCTTCACTTGTTTATCGTCGGGCATTTGCTGCTCTATGTGCGCAAATGACGGACGCCACATTTATTTACACCGACGGCTCGAAAACATCGTTAGGTGTAGGGAGTGCCTATATTGTTGGCGACACCCCAAATCACTTTCGGCTTCCCGACCAGTGTTCGGTTTATACTGCGGAGCTTTACGCTGTTCTCCAGGCTGTCCACTACATCCGCCGCCATCAGCGGATACAGTACGTTATCTGCTCAGATTCTCTCAGCTCTCTCCTCAGTCTCCAAGCTCTTTATCCTGTGCACCCTCTGGTCCACCGGATTCAGGACTGTCTGCGCTTGCTCCACCTGGGGGGCATCTCGGTGGCGTTCCTCTGGCTCCCGGGACACGTTGGTATCTGTGGAAATGAGGCGGCCGATATTGCAGCCAAGGCTGCAGTCTCTCTTCCTCGGCCAGCTATTCAATCGATTCCCTTCGCCGATCTACGGAGCGTTCTATGTCGACGTGTTGTTCATTTATGGCACACGCATTGGTCGACACTTACCCATAATAAATTGCGGGACATGAAAGCTCTTCCTTGTGCTTGGACCTCTTTCTCCCGAACGCGTCGTCGGGAGGAGGTAATTTTAACTAGACTCCGGATAGGGCACTGTCTTTTTAGCCATCGACATCTTTTAAGCGGCGATCCTCCCCCACTCTGTCCCCACTGCTCTCAGCTGTGGACGGTAAGACACCTTTTAATTGAGTGCCCCTATTTTAATCCGTTACGCTCCCGTCTACAGCTTTCGCCTGATATATCGTCGATTTTAGCAGATGACACGCGCTCAGCCGACCGCGTTCTCAAGTTTATTAGTGCCAGTGAAATGATGTCAGTCATTTGAAGCTTTTTTTGGGGACAACCAATCCCTTTCTGTAGTGGGTTTTTAAGCCTTCCTTCTGCTTTTAGTTTCTCCAATTTTATGACTTTCGTTCCCATTGCTGCTGGTTTTCAATTTTGGCTTTTTACTGTTTCCTAAGTCACGGACCGGGTGCTAATGACCATAGAAGTTTTGCGCCCTAAAACCAAAACAAAACAAAAAAACAAAGATCCTGGAAGTTGACGCGTCACTGGTAACTACCGTTCGCTATCCTGTGCCGATCTGAGCGGCCGAGGCGGTCCAATTCCGCGTACCATTGGCCGGCGTATCCTCGCCGCCTCCTCTGCTCTTGCGTTCCACATTTTGTCCCGGTATTTGTGGTTACATCAGAACACAAAGTAATCATCGAGACTTGTCGTTCAACCTGCGCCACGTCCGCAGGGGAAGAGCCGAAGTATCGAGAGGTCTCCAGTGTTTGAAGTCTCCGTGTCCGCATCTCTCCGGTTTTTTTTTTTTCCATCACTTTTCTGACTGGTTTGATGCGACCCGGTACGAATTCCTCTCCTGTGCCAATCGCTTCATCTTATAGTAGCGCTTGCAACCTACGTCCTC
The DNA here is from genome assembly GCF_021461395.2 of Schistocerca americana. Classification (NCBI taxonomy): domain Eukaryota; kingdom Metazoa; phylum Arthropoda; class Insecta; order Orthoptera; family Acrididae; genus Schistocerca; species Schistocerca americana. The sequence goes on from NC_060129.1 coordinate 123,927,539, forward strand.
AATTATTTGCTGGGTGTATTCCAATCTCTGTCTTCCCTTATGGTTTTTGCCTTCTACAACTCTGTCTATTACCGTGGAAATCATTACCTGATATCTTAACAGATGTCCTATCATCCTGTCCCTTGTATCACTGTTTTCCATATATTCCTTTCCCCATCAATTACGCAGGGAACCTCATCATTCCAAACCTTATCAGTCCACCTAATTTTCAAAAAATGGTTCAAATGGCTCTGAACACTATGGGACTTAACATCTGCGGTCATCAGTCCCCTAGAACTTAGAACTACTTAAACCTAACTAACCTAAGGACATCACACACATCCATGCCCGAGGCAGGATTCGAACCTGCGACCGTAGCGGTCACGCGATTCCAGACTGAAGCGCCTAATTTTCAACATTCGTCTGTAGCACCACGTCTCAAATGCTTCGATTCTCTTCTGTTCCGGTTTTCTCACAGTGCATGTTTCACTACCATACAATACATATATTCTCAGAAATTTCTTCCTCAGATTAAGGCCTATGTTAGATATTATCAGACTTCTCTTGACCGGGAATGTCCTTTTAGCCAGAGCCAGTCTGCTTTTGATGTCCTCCTTGCTGCGTCGGTCATTCGTTAGTTGCTGCCTAGGTAGTACAGTTGCTTAACTTCATCAACTTCGTAACTATCAATCCTGATGTTAAGTTTCTCAAATAATGGTTCAAATGGCTGTAAGCACCATTGCGGTCATCAGTTCCCTAGACTTAGAACACATCCATGCCCGAGGCAGGATTCGAACCTGCGACCGTAGCAGCAGCGCGGTTCCCGACTGAAGCGCCTAGAAGCACTCGGCCACAGCGGCCGGCTTAAGTTTCTCGCTGTTCTCATTTCTGCTACTTCTCATTACTTCGTCTTTCTTCTATTTACTCTCAATTCATGTTCTGTATTCATTAGACTTCATTTCATTCAGCAGATCACGTAATTCTTCTTCACTTGCACTCAAGATAGCAATGTCATCATCGAATCTTATTACTGATATCCTTCCGCCTTGAATTTTAATTCCACTTCTGAACCTTTTTTTATTTCCATCATGCCTTCTTCACTGTACGGATTGAACAGTGGAGGCAAAAGTCTACATTCCTGTCTTACACCCTCTTTAATCCGAGCACTTCGTTCGTAGTCGCCCACTCTAATTATTCATTCTTGTCTCTTGTAAATATTATATATTTCCCGTCTCTCCCTACAGCTTATCCGTATTTTTATCGCCGGCCGCTGTGACCGAGCGGTTCTAGGCGCTTCAGTCCGGAACCGCACTGCTGCCACGGTCGCAGGTTCGAATCCTGTCTCGGACATGGATGTGTGTGATGACGTAGGTTGGTTAAGTAGTTCTAAGTTTAGGGGACCGATGACCTCATATGTTAAGCCCCATAGTGCCTGGAGCCATTTTGAACCTACTTTTCTCAGGATTTCGAACATCTTGCACCATTTTACACCGTCGAACGCGTTTTCCAGATCGACTAATCCTGTGCACGTGTCTTGATTTTTCTATAGTCTTGCTTCCATAATCAACCGCAACATCAGAATTGCCTCTCTGGCGCTTTTACATTTCCTAAAGCCACACTGATTGCCATCTAACTCATCCTCAATTTTTTTTCCCCATTCTTCCGTTTCTTGTCACCAACTTAGTTGCATGAGCTGTTAAGCTGGTTGTGCGATGTTTCTCGCACTTGTCAGTTCTTGCAGTCTTCGGAATTGTGTAGATGATATTTATCGGAAAGTCAGGTGGTATGTCGCCAGACTCATACATTCTATACGCCAACGTAAATAGCCGCTTTGTTTAAACTTCTGCCAGTGATTTTAGAAATTCTGATGAAATGTTATCTATCCTTTCTGCCCTATTTGATCAGAAGTCTTCCAGAGGTCGAAAGCTCCCCGTACGCAGTGTAAATCGTAACTCGGCAGCTAATCTTAGCCCACGGCTGTAGAATGGGGCCATCCTCGCGTGCTGAGACAGGTGCTGTGCGGTCATGACTCGCTCCCGTGTCGCCGGCGGAAGTGCAGCGCGCGTGCAACTGTTTGCGCAGGCGCAGAGGCAGCACGTGGGCCTGCGGGGTCGACGACCCGGCGTGCCTTGCGTGCCTGCCCCCACCCCTCCCTCCCCCCCTTTCCCCTCCGCCGGCCGCTGCACCTGTTTAGGCAGGTAACACAAGCGCTCGGCATACGGTAGCTGATCGGCACTATAGGGTGACAAGTATTGAGCTACATGAGGGGAAAAAACGTAAAATAGTTAGAAACTACGGCGCGCACACACTTTTCAGCATGTAAACATCACTACAGATATTCGGATTTAGGTTATGACATCTTCGATATGCCTGCCACCATTGGCGATGATATGACGGAGACAAATAGCGAAATTCTGCACGACTCGCTGAAGTGTCGGAACATCGATGGCGTCGATGTCCTCCTGAGTGGCTGTTTTCAGCTCAGCAATGGTTGTGGGATTATTGCTGTACACCTTGTCTGTAATATAGCCCAAAAAAAGGAGTCGCATGTGTTCAGATCCGGAGAATATGACTGTCAATCGAGGCCCTCGCCAGTGGCCTCTGGGTACCCCAGAGCCAGAATGCGGTCCCCAAAGTGCTTCTCCAGGACATCAAACACTCTCCTGCTTCGATAGGGTCTAGCTCCGTCTTGCATGAGCCACATCTTGTCCAAACCAGGGTCACTTTGGATAACAGTGATAAAATCGTCTTCCAAAACCATCACGTGCCGTTCGTTAGTCACAGTGCCATCGAGGAATATCGCACCGCTTATTCCGTGACAGGGCACTGCACACCATACGGACACCCGTTCAGGGTGAAGAGACTTCTCGATCGAGAAGTGCGGATTCTGTCCACAAAATGCGCCAATTTTGCTTATTCACAAGCCCATCCAAATGAAACCATACTGTGCATACTATTTCCCATCCTGCCAGCGGCCATCCGTGCTTGAACGTATTGACGCAAACCGTTCAGAAGTTATGACGTATTTATTTAATGTTGTTGTTGTGGTCTTCAGTACTGAGACAGGTTTGATGCAGCTCTCCATGCTACTCTATCCCGTGCAAGCTTCTTCATCTCCCAGTACCAACTGCAGCCTACATCCTTCTGAATCTGTTTAGTGTATTCATCTCTTGGTCGCCCTCCACGATTTTTACCCCCCAAGCTACTCTCCAGTACTAAATTGGTGATCACTTGATGCCTCAGAACATGCCCTACCAACCGATCCCTTCGTCTAGTCAAGTTGTGCCACAAACTCCAGTTCTCCCCAGTTCTATTCGATACCTCGTCATTAGTTATGTGATCTACACATCTAATATTCAGCATTCTTCTGTAGCGCCACATTTCCAAAGCTTCTACACTCTTCTTGTCCAAACTATTTATCGTCCATGTTTCACTTCCATACATGGTTACACTCCATACAAATACTTTCAGAAACGACTTCCTGACACTTAAATCTATACTCGAAGTTAACAAATTTCTCTTCTTCAGAAATTCCTTGCCATTGCCAGTCTACATTTTATATCTTCTCTACTTCAACCATCATCAGTTATTTTGCTCCCCAAATAGCAAAACCCCTTCACTACTTTGTGTGTCTCAATTCCTAATCTATTTCCCTCAGCATCGCCCGACTTAATTCGACTACGTTCCAATATCCTCGTTTTGCTTTTGTTGATGTTCATCCCATATCCTCCTTTCAAGACACTGTCCATTCCGTTCAACTGCTCTTCCAGGTCTTTTGCTGCCTCTGACAGAATTACAATGTCATCGGCAAACCTCAAAGTTTTTATTTCTTCTCCATGGATTTTAATACCTATTCCGAACTTTTCTTTTGTTTCCTTTATTGCTTGCTCAATATACAGATTGATTAACATCGGGGAGAGGCTACAACCCTGTCTTACTCCCTTCCCAACCACTGCTTCCCTTTCATGTCCCTCGACTCTTATAACTGCCATCTGGTTTCTGTACAAATTGTAAATAGCCTTTCGCTCCCTGTATTTTACCCCTGCCACCTTTAGAATTTGAAAGAGAGTATTCCAGTCAACATTGTCAAAAGCTTTCTCTAAGTCTACAAATGCTAGAAACGTAGGTCTGCCTTTCCTTAATCTTTCTTCTAAGATAAGTCGTAAAGTCAGTATTGCCTCACGTGTTCCAACATTTCTACGGAATCCAAACTGATCTTCCCCGAGGTCCGCTTCTACTAGTTTTTCCATTCGTCTGTAAATAATTCGCGTTAGTATTTTGCAGCTGTGTCTTATTAAACTGATAGTTCGGTAATTTTCACATCTGTCAACACCTGCTTTCTTTGGGATTGGAATTATTATATTCTTCTTGAAGTCTGAGGGTATTTCGCCTGTCTAGTACATCTTCCTCTCCAGATGGTAGAGTTTTGTCAGGACTGGCTCTCCCAAGGCCGTCAGTAGTTCTAATGGAATGTTGTCTACTCCAGGGGCCTTGTTTCGACTCAGGTCTTTCAGTGCTCTGTCAAACTCTTCACGCAGTATCGTATCTCCCATTTCATCTTCATCTACATCCTCTTCCATTTCCATAATATTGTCCTCAAGCACATCGCCTTTGTATAGACCCTCTATATACTCCTTCCACCTCTCTGCTTTCCCTTCTTTGCTTAGAACTGGGTTTCCATCTGAGCTCTTGATATTCATACAAGTAGCTCTCTTTTCTCTAAAGGTCTCTTTAATTTTCCTGTAGGCAGTATCTATCTTACCCATAGTGAGATAAGCCTCTACATCCTTACATTTGTCCTCTAGCCATCCCTGCTTAGCCATTTTCCACTTCCTGCCGATCTCATTTTTGAGACGTTTTTATTCCCTTTTCCCTGCTTCATTTACTGCATTTTTATATTTTCTCCTTTCATCAATTAATTTCAATATTTCTTCTGTTTCCCAAGGATTTCTACTAGCCCTCGTCTTTTTACCTACTTGATTCTCTGCTGCCTTCACTACTTCATCTCTCAGAGCTGCCCATTCGTCTTCTACTGTATTTCTTTCCCCCATTCCTGTCAATTGTTCCCGTATGCTGTCCCTGAAACTCTGTACAACCTTTGGTTTAGTCAGTTTATCCAGGTTCCATCTCCTTAAACACCCACCTTTTTGCAATTTCTTCAGTTTTAATCTACAGTTCATAACCAATAGATTGTGGTCAGAGTCCACATCTGCCCTGGATATGTCCTACAATTTAAAACCTGGTTCCTAAATCTCTGTCTTACCATTATATAATCTATCTGATACTTTCTAGTATCTCCAGGATTCTTCCATGTATAAAACCTTCTTTTATGATTCTTGAACCAAGTGTTAGCTATGATTAAGTTATGCTCTGTGCAAAATTCTTAGCCCCAATCCCTATTCACCTACTATGTTTCCTTCTCTCCCTTTTCCTACTGTCGAATTCCAGTCACCCATGACTATTAAATTTTCGTCTCCCTTCACTACCTGAATAATTTCTTTTATCTCATCATACATTTCATCAATTTGTTCATCATCTGCAGAGCTAGTTGGCATATAAAATTGTACTATTGTAGTAGGTGTGGGCTTCGTGTCTATCTTGGCCACAATAATGCGTTCACTATGCTGTTTGTAGTAGCTTACCCGCACTCCTATTTTTTTATTCATTATTAAACGTACTCCTGCATTATGCCTATTTGATTTTGTATTCAGAACCCTGTATTCACCTGACCATAAGTCTTCTTCCTCCTGCCACCGAACTTCACTAATTCCCACTATATCTAACTTTAACCCATCCATTTCCCTTTCTAAATTTTCTAACCTACCTGCTCGATTAAGGGATCTGACTTTCCACGCTCCGATCCGTAGAATGCCAGTTTTCTTTCTCCTGATAACAACGTCCTCCTGAGTAGTCCGCGCCCGGATATCCGAATGGGGGACTGTTTTACCTCCGGAATATTTTACCCAAGAGGACGCCATCATCATTTAACCATACAGTAAAACTGCATGCCCTCGGGAAAAATTACGGCTGTAGTTTCCCCTTGCTTTCAGCCGTTCACAGTATCACAACAGCAAGGCCGCTTTGGTTAGTGTTACAAGGCCAGATCAGTCAATCATCCAGACTGTTGCCCCTGCAACTACTGAAAAGGCTGCTGCCCCTCTTCAGGAACCACACGTTTGTCTGGCCTCTCAACAGATACCCCTCCGTTGTGGTTGCACCTACGGTACGGGCTATCTGTATCGTTGAGGCACGCAAGCCTCCCCACCAACGGCAAGGTCCATGGTTCGCTATTGACTGCTGTAAAATTCCCGGTACTGAAGAAGATGTCTTCCACCGTGGTGTGGTAGCAACAGCGGAAGACGGCAGTGGAGAATGGTCAATTGCGCTCGGGCATTCGAAGCATGTGACGTCACGCCACTGCACTGGAGCACGCGCAAACGGGATTCTGCCGCAGTCAGTAGCGAGTCAAGATGCGAATCGGGCACTCAGTGACGCTACGACCCCTCTTGAAAATGTCCCCTGCAGATGGGGATAGATTTGGTAAGGATTTGATATTATCTCACATATTGTATGTCAAGAAAGAGGAAAAATCGAATCATTTGGAACATTAGGTCCAATTTACGCCATATGTATCAATGATGTCGCTCGAAGCATTACGTGTCATCGCTGTAATCAGAATCGGTATACTGGTCTGCGACAGTAGCGCTTTCGATATACAGTGCGAGTCAGGAGGAAAGGTACATGTTTTGAATCGCGATAGTATTAGTGATTCTGAACCAAAAACTTCCTATGGAAATATGCCCTGTTGCGAATGGTTTCCGAGGTAGAACACATTTAATTTCACTTTTGTACGTTTTTCTTTAATAACTCGAAAGCCGCACACTCCAACGAAAACGTGGCTCAGTACACAATTAAAATAAATTATTTTTGCTACGAAAAAGCCCCTATTTATTTTTTGACTAGGACAAACAGTTTGCGCGGAGAGATAGCGAGAATATTGAAAATCTCGCGCGACGCGCGTGCGCTGTAGGTTAGGTACTTTTTGTAAGCCAGTTTGAGGTTGTTTTCCGACTTGATAGACCACAAGCGGCCTGTATTAAAATGTTCGTCTCAACTTCCTCTATATTACTGTGGTACATTGTAAACCATGATAATGACTAATTGCTTTCTTTCACTGCTGCCTTATCCCGCGTGGCGCAGGGTCGGCATTGATAGGAACAGATTTGGCAAGGTTAGTGATTAAGGGGTGTCGGATGCCCCTCCTGCCACCACCGCGTATCCCCCCCGAGACAGGATTAGTGTACCCCAACTGTCTGCGTCTAGTGTAATCCAGGGAATAGTGCAAACGTGTTCAGATGTCTGCTAGCCGTGTAACTGAGGCGGCACGTGGGGATCAGCCTGGTATTCACCTAGTGGGAGATGGAAAACCGCCTAAAAACTACATCCAGGCTGGCCAGCACACCGGCCCTCGTCGTTAATCCGCCGGGCGGATTCGATCCGATGCCGGCGCATCTACCCGAGTCCAGGAAGTAGCGAATGACAATGAGTAATACAGAAAATAAATATAAATGTGCATTAAAAGTGTTCCATCTCGGAAACCATTCAGAATGGGTCATATGTCCACATCAAGTTTTTAGTTCAGAATCAGTAATGGTGTCACCCGTCAAAACACCTACCTTTCCTTCTGGCTCACCCTGTATATCACTTGCTAGCGTTCATGGAAACTACGAAATTGCTCACTTCTTCAGGTTGGTCTTACGCCTGCCGACTTCAGAACGTAGCCTTGTTGAGTGTTTTCCATGTCGGCCAGCTTTCTTCACGGCCAGAACGTAAGCTCTCACACGGCACCGTCCAGTCTGTGAAGCTGCGGTCTCGGTTACGCCGGGAATTTAGTCTGAATGCTGAAGGTCGTTCAGTGAGGGTTTCTGTAGTATAGAGGAAACTTCGTCTTTATTTGGGTCGGGCAGTTGCTGCCCATTGAAAGAGTGGGTCTCCAGATTTTTTGCTTCACTTGTTTGTAGCCGGGCGGTAGAGTAACGGCGGATGTTCGCTGGTTTGATACCTGTTAGATTGTGGCGTTTTGAAGTGGAGCTGATCTCAGGCAGCCTGCAACGCCAACGTAGGCCTATCTGGCATGACTGGAGCCACACAGACAGGGCAGGCAGAGCGCTAAGGCTGTTGCTTTCAGAAAACGAGGTCGTACCAGCTAGTTTTCGGAGTTCACTGGGTTCTGTAAGTTAATTTGTTCGATCAAGGATGACTCCTAAATGTTTTAGTGTAGTCCTATGTTCTGATTGCTTGTCTTCCCAGGGCGCCTGCAATTTTCTTCTCGCCTGTCTGTTTTGTTAGGTGGAAGGCGCGTGCTACTGTTTTTGATGGATCAGGTTTTAACTGCTTGTCTTCGTACACTGAAGCGCCAAAGAAACCGGTATAGGCATGTACGAGGGCAGTTCAATAAGTAATGCAACACATTTTTTTCTGAAACAGGGGTTGTTTTATTCAGCTTTGAAATACACCAGGTTATTCCCCAATCTTTAGCTACACAACACTATTTTTCAACGTAATCTCCATTCAATGCTACGGCCTTACGCCACCTTGAAATGAGGGCCTGTATGCCTGCACGGTACCATTCCACTGGTCGATGTCGGAGCCAACGTCGTACTGCATCAATAACTTCTTCATCATCCGCGTAGTGCCTCCCACGGATTGCGTCCTTCATTGGGTCAAACATATGGAAATCCGACGGTGCGAGATCGGGGCTGTAGGGTGCATGAGGAAGAACAGTCCACTGAAGTTTTGTGAGCTCCTCTCGGGTGCGAAGACTTGTGTGAGGTCTTGCGTTGTCATGAAGAAGGAGAAGTTCGTTCAGATTTTTGTGCCTACGAACACGCTGAAGTCGTTTCTTCAATTTCTGAAGAGTAGCACAATACACTTCAGAGTTGATCGTTTGACCATGGGGAAGGACATCGAACAGAATAACCCCTTCAGCGTCCCAGAAGACTGTAACCATGACTTTACCGGCTGAGGGTATGGCTTTAAACTTTTCCTTGGTAGGGGAGTGGGTGTGGCGCCACTCCATTGATTGCCGTTTTGTTTCAGGTTCGAAGTGATGAACCCATGTTTCATCGCCTGTAACAATCTTTGACAAGAAATTGTCACCCTCAGCCACATGACGAGCAATCAATTCCGCACAGATGGTTCTCCTTTGCTCTTTATGGTGTTCGGTTAGACAACGACGGACCCAGCGGGAACAAACCTTTGAATATCCCAACTGGTGAACAATTGTGACAGCACTACCAACAGAGATGTCAAGTTGAGCACTGAGTTGTTTGATGGTGATCCGTCGATCATTTCGAACGAGTGTGTTCGCACGCTCCGCCATTGCAGGAGTCACAGCTGTGCACGGCCGGCCCGCACGCGGGAGATCAGACAGTCTTGCTTGACCTTGCGGCGATGATGACACACGCTTTGCCCAACGACTCACCGTGCTTTTGTCCACTGCCAGATCACCGTAGACATTCTGCAAGCGCCTATGAATATCTGAGATGCCCTGGTTTTCCGCCAAAAGAAACTCGATCACTGCCCGTTGTTTGCAACGCACATCCGTTACAGACGCCATTTTAACAGCTCCGTACAGCGCTGCCACCTGTCGGAAGTCAATGAAACTATACGAGACGAAGCGGGAATATTCCACAAGAAATTTCCGGTTTTTTCAACCAAAATTGGCCGAGAAAAAAAATGTGTTGCATTACTAATTGAACTGCCCTCGTATATTCAAATTTAGAGATATAGCTGGCAGAATACGGCGCTGCGCTCGGTGACGTCTATATAAGACAGTAAGTTTCTGGCGCAGCTGTTAGATCAGTCACTGCTGCTACAATGACACGTTATCGAGATTTAAGTGAGTTTGAACGTGGTGTTACAGTCGGCGCACGAGCGATGGGACACAGCATCCCCGAGGTAACGATGAAGTGGGGATTCTCCCGTACGGCAATTTCACGACTGTACCGAGATCTTCGACATCGCTGCGGCCGGGAAAAGAGCCTGCACGAACGGGACGAACGATACCTGAACACAGTCGTTCAACGTGACAGAAGTGCAACCCTTCCGAAAAATTGCTTGAGATTGCAGTGCTGGACCATCAATAAGTGGCAGCGTGCGAACCGTTCAACGAAGTATCATCGATACGGGCTTTAGGATCCGAAAGCCACTCGTGTACCTTTGATGACTGCACGACACGAAGCTTTACGCCTCGCTTTGGGATGTCAACAGCGACAGTAGACTGTTGATAGCTGGAAACACGTTGCCTGCTCGGACGAGTCTCGTATAAAATTGTATCGAGCGGATGGACGTGTACGGGTATGGAGAAAACCTCACGAATCCATGGACCCTGCTTGTCAGCGGGGGAGTGTTCAAGCATGTGGAGGCTCTTTAATGGTATGGGGCGTGTGCAGTTGGAGTGATATCGGACCCCACAGACGTCTAGATACGGCTCTGACAGGTGACATGTAAGTAAGCATCCTGTCCGATCACCTTCGTCCATTCATGTCCATTGTGCATTCCGACGGACTTGGGCAATTCCAGCAGGACAATGCGACGCCCAACACATCCAGAATAACTACCGAGTGGCTCCAGGAACACTGTTCTGAGTTTAAACACTTCCGCTGGCTACCAAACTCCCCAGACATGAACATTCTTGAGCATATCTGGGGTGCAGTTGTACCAGTTTCTTTGGCTCTTCAGTGTAATTACTACCAACTACAGGAAGCAGTGGCGGGTTGCCTATGAACAAGTTGGAAGAGCAACGAAAATTAGATCTTCAATATTTGATATAGTTATTCTATACGCATCAAGGAGTATACTCTTACATTGTTTAACATATATGGAACCTATGTACTCGTATATGTCTTGAAGCAGAGTAACTCACGGCGCGCAAATTACCCAAACTACGAGGGTCACTCCGAACGAAATGCACACTATTTTTTTTAAAATACATATTCTATTCTACATGTTTGAAAGTTTTACAGTGTGTAGATACATCCTTTAGGAACAATATTTTAATTTCTCCACATAATTCCCATCCCTCTCAACTGCCCTACGCCATCTTGGAACCAGCGCCTGTATACCCGCACGGTAAAATTCTGGACCAACCTGTTGGAGCCACTGTTTGGCAGCGTGCACAAGGGAGTCATCATCTTCAAACCTTGTTCCACGAAGAGTCTTTCAGTTTCCTGAAGAGATGATAGTCACATGGAGCCAGGTCAGGACTGTAAGGCGGGTGTTTCAGCGTTGTCCATCCGAGTTTTGTGATCGCTTCCACGGTTTTTTGACTGACACGTGGCCGTGCATTGTCGTGCAACAGAAGAACATCCTGCTTTTGCCGATATGGTCGAACACGACTCAATCGAGCTCGAAGTTTCTTCAGTGTCGTCACATATGCATCAGAATTTATGGTGGTTCCACTTGGCACGATGCCCACAATCAAGAGTCCTTCGGAATCGAAAAACACCGTAGCCATAAGTTTTCCGGCACAAGGTGTGGTTTTGAATTTTTTTTTCTTGGGTGAATTTGGGTGATGCCACTCCACTGATTGCCTCTTCGTCTCTGGTGAAAAATGATGGAGCCACGTTTCATCACCTGTCACAATTCTTCCAAGAAATTCATCTCCACCATTCTCGTACTGTTCCAAAAGTTCGCTGCATACCATTTTTCTTGTTTCTTTGTGAGCCACTGTCAACATCCTGGGAACCCACCTGGCACAAACCTTTTTTAACGCCAACACTTTCAGTATTCTGCAAACACTTCCTCCCCCTATCCCAACGTAGCGTGACAGTTCGTTCACTGTGATGTGTCTGTCAGCAGTCACGAACTCTCTGCACATTATCTGGAGTGTGTGCAGTACGAGGACTGCGGCTGCGAGGACAATCCTCAATATTGCCGTGCCCGCTTTCGTCACGTAACCTGCTCGCCCACCGACTAACTGTACTGCGATCGACAGCAGCATCTCCGTACGCCTTTTTCAACCTCTTGTGGATGTTTCCCACTGGAAATTCTATGACAGCACGTTGCCTCTGACGAACGTCAAGTGTAGCAGCCATCTTAAAGACATGCTGTGACGGCGCCACTCACGGGAACAGGTTGAACTAAGTTTGAAAACAAGCGGGAAGGATGTATCTCCACACTGTAAAACTTTCACACATGCAGAATGAAAACTCTATTTTTACAAACATAGTGCGCATTTCTTTTGGAGTAACCCTCGTATATCTATTCATTGTTTGAGAGTGAGAACACATAGTGACAAACTTTACGCATAATTTCAAACTTTTTAAAGTCTTTTTCTCGGTTACATTTCACAAAATAATGAACTGGAATTCGATTCTTTAAAGACACGTGGGTGGAGGGGGTTACTGATGGTGCAATATTTGGGCGACGTTCTCGTTGCTTTGTACTCCGTGTTGTAATGGTACTTGAATTACGTAACCATTACGGCATCTCACCTCAACCTCTCGATACCACCAGTATTCCGTAAAGTAGTTAACATATTTTTGAGACAACATTCAGATTTGATTTCATTAATGTAGAGGAGTTTTGATACATCGATATGTTTATAATGCAATGATATTATTCTTATGTGTGTTCTTTCTTTTGTCACTCTGATCTTTGTCGTATTTTTCACTCTGATTTTTGGGCGCGTAAGCGGTTCTTAGAGAGTCAAGTCTTGGACGTCATGTTGAAAAGAAGCAAATTGTAGTCAGTTTATAAAATGTGAACTGTAACAGTGAGGAAGATATTTTCAAGTTTGTTTTATAATGTGATTTTTTGTATGTTACGTGATACTGCAACAAAAGTAATAAAAAAGAAGTGTAGCTTGAATTCGGAGTGCTGATTACTTTTTTACATCACCATTGTGCTAACTTTCAAAGGTTTAATCTTCAAGAGTGGTTTGTGAAACACATCTATAAAACTTTTGAATATCGCAGAATAGCCCGCATCTCGTGGTCGTGCGGTAGCGTTCTCGCTTCCCACGCCCGGGTTCCCGGGTTCGATTCCCGGCGGGGTCAGGGATTTTCTCTGCCTCGTGATGGCTGGGTGTTGTGTGCTGTCCTTAGGTTAGTTAGGTTTAATTAGTTCTAAGTTCTAGGCGACTGATGACCTCAGCAGTTGAGTCGCATAGTGCTCAGAGCCATTTGAACCAATATCGCAGAATAACACCTAGACCTCTTTGCATCCGAGCTTGGAATCATTACTACCTAGATTTTCGACGATTGAGCCACGATTTCACAACGAGACGAGCGTAGGAAACACGAAAAAAAAAATGGCTCTGAGCACTATGGGACTCAACTGCTGCGGTCATTAGTCCCCTAGAACTTAGAACTAGCTAAACCTAACCTAACCTAAGGACATCACAAACATCCATGCACGAGGCAGGATTCGAACCTGCGACCGTAGCGGTCTTGCGGTTCCAGACTGCAGCGCCTTTAACCGCACGGCCACTGCGGCCGGCGGAAACACGAAAAGATGAGCGCCTATTTCATGAAATGACTTTATTAACTGTGCTCTAATGACACCTGCCACATAATATAACTTTGTTGTTGCCCGAAAATGCAATATTTAGTAGCGTGAGCAACACTGCAAATCATAATTATTTTTTGACCTTTGTTGTGGTAGGGTTGTCTACTAGGCGATGCGTGAGTTCTGTTGTTTATGAAACGTTTCCACCGGGATGGGAGAGTAGCGTGTGAACAGGGCAGTCTCACCTGATGCCTCTTTGGCCAGTTCCGGTAATCGCCGGACCCCACAGTGTTAAGATGTTGCAGCAGCCGCCGCGCGCTCGGTGTCCTGTTTCGGTGGCTCCCGAAACCCTACCCGGCGTCTCGGAGCACTGGCTCTGCTTTCACACGCGTTTTTTCTCGCTCGCTGGCTGCGCCACTGGCCGGTGGCCCAACCCGGCGCCGCCTCGATCTGGCGCAGCGTTCGTATCTTAAGCCTAGTTCATACGACGACACTGCCGCCCACTGCGCATGCGCGCCGCGCGTTTGCGCAACTCGTTGGTGAAACCAAACACTTTCGGACTGTTCCAACTTTCGTGACACTAGTTGCATGAGTTTTGAGGCTGTGTGTGTTCGCAGAGTGTAGACAAACTGAAATACACTACTGGCCATTAAAATTGCTACACCACGGAGATGACTTGCTACAGACGCGAAATTTAACCGACAGGAAGAAAATGCTGTGATATGCAAATCATTAGCTCTTCAGAGCATGGGGACGTTCGCAAGACAACAACCATCTGCTCGAACAGTTCGATGACGTTGGCAGCAGCACGGACTATCAGCTCGGAGACCGTGGCTGCGGTTACCCTTGACGCTGCATCACAGACAGGAGCGCCTGCGATGGTGTACTCGACGGCGAACCTGGGTGCACGAATGGCAAAACGTCATTTTTTCGGACGAATCCAGGTTCTGTTTACAGCATCACGATGGTCGCATCCGCGTTTGGCGACATCGCGGTGAACGCACATTGGAAGCGTGTATTCGTCATCGCCATACTGGCGTATCACCCGGCGTGGTGGTAGTGGGTGCCATTGGTTACACGTCTCGGTAACCTCTTGTTCGCATTGACGGCACTTTGAACAGTGGACGTTACATTTCAGATGTGTTACAACCCGTGGCTCTACCCTTCATTCGATCCCTGCGAAATCCTACATTTCAGCAGGATAATGCACGACCGCATGTTGCAGTCCTGTACGGCCCTTTCTGGATACAGAAAATATTCGACTTCTGCCCTTGCCAGCACATTCTCCAGATCTCTCACCAACTGAAAACGTCTGGTGAATGGTGGCCGAGCAACTGGCTCGTCACAATACGCCAGCCACTGCTGTCGATGAACTGTGGTATCGTGTTGAAGCTGCATGGTCAGCTGTACCTGTACACGCCATCCGAGCTCTGTTTGACTCAAATCCGAGACGTATCAAGGCCGTTATTACGGCCAGAGGTGGTAGTTCTGGGTACTGATTTCTCAGGACCTATGCACCCAAATTGCGTGACAGTGTAATCACATGTCAGTTCTAGTATAACATATTTCTCCAATGAACATCCGTTTATCATCTTCATTTCTTCTTGGTGTAGCAATTTTAATGGCCAGTAGTGTATGGAGTGCGGAACTGAGAATGATGTTCGCTTTTTGGATATCTATGCTTTGCGTAGCTGTTTGTGGGATTTCAGTGATGCTGATTACAAAAATAAGCAAATATTGCTGGCGCTGAGACCGTCATGTGCGATCATAACACAGATAGTTTGACAATACCTGAGCTGCAGGGCAAAATCTATTGTGTTAGGTGCACTTATGCAACTGAATTAAGAAAAATACAAGCAAGTGTAATTCTAGCTGTGACAATGATCCCGTCTACAAGACTAAAATCCCATCGTTCGAGTTGGCTGACTCTTTGTTAAGGAATATTGTTGACATGAGGGACGGCTACACAAATTCAGGAAGCTGCATTCTTTTTTCAATATTCATCTATTTAAAACGTCGCTGCAGTGCTCCCCGTTCACATATGTTAGAATTTTGAAAGATTGCCGCTGTACAGATCTATCTCCAGGAGAGTAGTTAGTAAACCGTTCTATTCTTAATGTGGCCTGCTTCTACATCTACATCTACATGACTACTCTGCAATTCACATTTAAGTGCTTGGCAGAGGATTCGTCGAACCACAATCATACTATCTCTCTTCCATTCCACTCCCGAAGAGCGCGCGGGAAAAATGAACACCTAAACCTTTCTGTTCGGGCTCTGATTTCTCTTATTTTATTTTGATGATCATTCCTACCTATGTAGGTTGGGCTCAACAAAATATTTTCGCATTCGGAAGAGAAAGTTGGTGACTGAAATTTCGTAAATAGATCTCGCCGCGACGAAAAACGTTTTTGCTGTAATGACTTCCATCCCAATTCGCGTATCATATCTGCCACACTCTCTCCCCTACTACGTGATAATACAAAACGAGCTGCCCTTTTTTGCACCCTTTCGATGTCCTCCGTCAATCGCACCTGGTAAGGATCCCACACCGCGCAGCAATATTCTAACAGAGGACGAACGAGTGTAGTGTAAGCTGTCTCTTTAGTGGACTTGTTGCATCTTCTAAGTGTCCTGCCAATGAAACGCAACCTTTGGCTCGTCTTCCCCACAATATTTTCTATGTGATCTTTCCAACTGAAGTTGATCGTAATTTTAACACCCAGGTACTTAGTTGAATTGACAGCCTTGAGAATTGTACTATTTATCGTGTAATCGAATTCCAACGGATTTCTTTTGGAACTCATGTGGATCACCTCACACTTTTCGTTATTTAGCGTCAACTGCCACCTGCCACACCATACAGCAATCTTTTCTAAATCGCTTTGCAACTGATACTGGTCTTCGGATGACCTTACTAGACTGTAAATTACAGCATCATCTGCGAACAACCTAAGAGAACTGCTCAGATTGTCACCCAGGTCATTTATATAGATCAGGAACAGCAGAGGTCCCAGGACGCTTCCCTGGGGAACACCTGACATCACTTCAGTTTTACTCGATGATTTGCCGTCTATTACTACGAACTGCGACCTTCCTGACAGGAAATCACGAATCCAGTCGCACACTTCGAATAATTATTGTTAATAAATTATTACTGTTCATGTTAATAATTATTGGTGTTAATGAAATAGCGTCATCACCAAGTAAAATCTAACCTTATAGCATGCCGAGTGTTCTCGATTGCAATGCACGCAATATGATATGTAGTTTCAGTTCTGGCCACTGGACTCGCATACGGGAGGACGACGGTTCAATCCAGCGTCCGGCCATTCTGGCTTAGGTTGATTTCCCTAAATCGCTCCAGGCAAATGCCGGGATGGTTCCTGTGAAAGGGCACCGCCGACTTCCTTTCCCGTCCTTCCTTAATCCGATGAGACCGATGACCTCGCTGTCTGCTCTCCTTCCCCAAACAACCAACCAATCAATCAGTTCTGGCGGCCGTACTTCATGCATTAAAATACTTTTATTCCTTATCGCATAATTATTTAGAAGAAACATTAACAGTTCTGGTGACATTCTAAGATAATTAAAAGAACTTCTTGGGTCTTCCATTACAAATTAATTCAGCAAGGATGCTGAGCGTCCGAGCTGACGTCTTTTCTTCATCCAGTCACGAAACAAAACACGTTTCTTATTTTTTTCTTATGCAACGATTCCACGGAACAAGTTTTAACTCCATCACAGCTCGTGCGACGTGAAACTGCCAAAACTTTCATTTCAGACACGACTCAGAGACCGACAAAACGACGAAACTGAAGTGTATACTGGTGTCGCCGTGCTAGAATATGAAACAACTTGCGTGCAACTCATTCCACGCAACGAGTGCCGCAACCCAATTTCGTCATGTAAACTAGGCTTTACGGACAAGGGAAGCAGTCACCTACTGCTGCAGAGGGGCACAAACTCCAGTTACCCCCTATCGCTTGTCCAAAAATGGTTCAAATGGCTCTGAGCACTATGGGACTTAACTTCTGAGGCCATCAGTCCCCTAGAACTTAGAACTACTTAAACCTAACTAACCTAAGGACATCACACACATCCATGCCCGAGGCAGGATTCGAACCTGCGACCGTAGCGGTCACGCAGTTCCAGACTGTAGCGCCTAGAACCACTCGGCCACTCCGGCCGGCTCGCGTGTCCACATATTCATAATGTTCAAATGTGTTTGAAATCTTGTGGAACTGCAGAGGTCATCAGTCCCTAAGCTTACACACTAATTAACCTTAATTATCCTAAGGACAAACACACACACACACCCATGCCCGAGGGAGGACTCGAACCTCCGCCGGGACCAGCCGCACAGTCCGTAACTGCAGCGCCTCAGACCGCTTGGCTAATCCCACGCGGCCACATATTCATAGATGACCACACTGTATTACAGTAGGACCTTGACAGAGGAGGACTTGGAGGTAGTGTGACTGTTCTTTACAATTTATTCCAGAACGTCTGTGTGTATACTATCGCTTTCATAACCGAGTATGACTCTCCTTCACTTGCGATGTGATGTGAATTTCTCCTTAACGTCGTTGGTTCAAATGGTTCAAGTGGCTCTGAGCATTATGGGACTCAACTTCTGAGGTCATCAGTCCCCTACACTTAGAACTACTTAAACCTAACTAACCTAAGGACATCACACACATCCATGCCCGAGGCAGGATTCGAACCTGCGACCGCAGCGGTCGTGCGGTTCCAGACTGTAGCGCCTTTAACCGCTCGAACGTCGTTGGCCTAATGATGGTAAACACAAGTCGAAAAGCACCGTCAAGTCCGTCAACTGCCTCATAATACGAGGTGTGGCTAGAAAAAAACCGGACTAGTACTGGTGAAGCAATAAAACGAATGCAATAAGGCTGAAAGTCGCGTGGCCTGTCATGTGACTCTCGCTCCGCCTACTGCTCGAGTTTCATCTGCCTCCTGCACTCAGTCTGCCCGTGGCGTCTGTTTTAAGTAGTTGACGTTTTGTCTGTGCGTCGGAAAATGTTGAGTGTGCAGAAAGAACAGCGTGTTAACATCAAATTTTGTTTCAAACTAGGAAAATCTGCAAGTGAAACGTTTGTAATGTTACAACAAGTGTACGGCGATGATTGTTTATTGCGAACACAAGTGTTTGAGTGGTTTAAACGATTTAAAGATGGCCGCGAAGACACCAGTGATGACACTCGCACTGGCTGACCATTGTCAGCAAAAACTGATGCAAACATTGAAAAAATCGGTAAACTTGTTCGACAAGATCGCCGTTTAACAATCAGAGCAGTGTCTGAGTTAACAGGAGTTGACAAGGAAAGTGTTAGGCAGATTCTTCATGAAAGGTTCAACATGAACAAAGTGTGTTCAAAAATGGTTCCAAAGTGTCTCACAATTGAACAGAAGGAACGCCGAAGAATGATTTGTTCTGACATCCTGGAAAACATTGAAAGTGATCCCACCTTCTTACAAAATGTTATTACTTGCGATGAATCGTGTTTTTTTACTTACGATCCCGAAACTAAACGCCAATCGATGCATTGGAAAACTCCTGGTTCTCCACGACAAAAAAAAGCACGAATGTCAAAATCGAAATTCAAGGCAATGATGATTGTATTTTTTGACATCAAAGGGATTGTGCACATTGATTGGGTACCAGAGGGACAAACAGTGAATCAGCATTACTACATTAGCGTCCTGGGTACCCTACGTGAGCGAGCACGGAGAAAACGGAACGATTTGTGGAGAAAAAAGTCATGGATCCTTCACCAAGACAATGCCCCAGCTCACAGTGCGTTGTTAGTGAAACCGAAAATGATCTGCAGCATTGCTATGAACAGTGGAAAATTCGTATGGAGCGGTGTAGAGACCGAGGAGGAGAGTACATTGAAGGAGATAACATGAAATGGTAAATAATTGTAAATAAATGTGTTTTCCAGCATCAGTCCGGTTTTTTTCTAGCCGCACCTCGTATCTGGTTCTGTTTAATGACCCCCCCCCCCCTAATGCATTGTCTCAATATGACAGTTCCGGGCTTTGAGGTGGCCACTCCGAAGGTGCAGACAAATGGAGAGAACCACGTCCAATCCATTTACCATAAAATACCTCATTGAGTCATTCTCGTATGGCAACAGCATAATGGGCTCGTGCTCCATCCTGCTGGAACCATTCCATATAGACGACGTAGTAATACGCATCCCGGCCGCAGAGAAACAACTGAAAGATTTGAACGCAAATAAGTCACCAGGTCCGCATGGAATCCCAGTTCGGTTTTACAGAGAGCACTTTACGGCTTTGTCCGTTAACCTAGATTGCATTTATCACGAATCTCTCGCTCAGCACAAAGTCCCAAGCGATTGGAAAAAAGCGCAGGTGACTCGTGTATATAAGAAGTGTAAAAGAGCGGACCTGCAAAATTACACACCAATATGCGCTCGGAGTAGTGAAGCAACTTAAATCACTTAATAAAAGTAAGTCTTCTGGTCCAGACTATATACCAAATGGTTCAAATGGCTCTGAGCACTATGGGACTCAACTGCTGAGGTCATTAGTCCCCTAGAACTTAGAACTAGTTAAACCTAACTAACCTAAGGACATCACAAACATCCATGCCCGAGGCAGGATTCGAACCTGCGACCGTAGCGGTCTTGCGGTTCCAGACTGCAGCGCCTTTAACCGCATGGCCACTTCGGCCGGCACTATATACCAATTAGGTTCCTTTCTTAGTATGCTGATGCATATCTCCATGCTTCACAATCATATGCAACCGTTCGCTCGACGAAAGATCCTTACCCAAAGACTGGAAAGTTGCACAGGTCACACCAATATTCAAGAAAGGTAGTAGGAGTAATCCACTAAATCACAGGCCCATATCGTTAACGTCGATATGCAGCAGGCTTCTGGAACATATATTGTGTTCGAACATTATGAATTAACTCGACGAAAACGGTCTATTGACACACAGTCAACATGGGTTTAAAAACATCGTTCCTGTGAAACACAACTAGCTCTTTATTCACATGAAGTGTTGAGTGCTATTGACAAGGGATTTCAGACCGATTCCGTATTTCTGGATTTCCGGAGGGCTTTTGACACTGTTCCACACAAGCGGCTCGTAGTGAAATTGCGTGCTTATGGAATATCGTCTCAGTTATGTTACTGGATTTGTGATTTCCTGTCATAGAGGTCACAGTTCGTAGTAATTGACGGAAAGTCATCGAGTAAAACAGAAGTGATTTCAGGCGTTCCCCAAGGTAGTGTTGTAGGCCCTTTGCTGTCCCTTATCCGTATTAACGATTTTCGAGACAATCTGAGCAGCCGTCTTCGGTTGTTCGCAGATGACGCTGTCGTTTATCGACTAATAGTCATCAGAAGACCAAAACAAACTGCAAAACGATTTAGAAAAGATATCTGAATGGTTCGAAAAGTGGCAGTTGACCGTAAATAAGGAAAAGTGTGAGTTCATCCACATGAGTGCTAAAAGGAACTCGTTAAACTTCGGTTACACTATAAATCAGTCTAATCTAAAAGCCGTAAATTCAACTAAATACCTAGGTATTACAATTACGAACAACTTAAATTGGAAGTAACACATAGAAAATGATGTGGGGAAGGCTAACCAAAGATTGCATTTTATTGGCAGGACACTTAGAAAATGTAACAGATCTACTAAGGAGACTGCCTACAGTACGCTTGTCCGTCCTCTTTTAGAATACTGCTGCGCGGTGTGGGATCCTTACCAGATAGGACTGACGGAGTACATCGAAAAATTTCAGAGAAAGGCAGCACGTTTTGTATTATCGCGAAATATTGGAGAGAGTGTCACAGAAACGATACAGGATTTGGGCTGGACATCATTAAAAGAAAGGCGTTTTTCGTTGCGACGGAATCTTCTCACGAAATTCCAATCACCAACTTTCTCCTCCGAATGCGAAAATATTTTGTTGACACCGACCTACATAGGGAGGAACGATCACCACGATAAAATAAGGGAAATCAGAGCTCGTACGGAAAGATATAGGTGTTCATTCTTTCCACGCACTATACGAGATTGGAATAACAGAGAATTGTGAAGGTGGTTCGATAAACCCACTGCCAGGCAGTTAAATGTGATTTGCAGAGTATTCATGTAGATGTAGATGTAGATCCCTAACTACGGTTTGCTGCAGAATCCTTGGAACATATTCCCAGTTCGAATAAAATAAATTTTATTGAGACCGAGAACCTTATGTCCATGAATCAGCGTGATATTAGAAAGCATCGCTTGTACGAGACTCAAGCTTGCCCTTTTCTCACATGACAGGCTATGCTGAGAACCGTGGATGAAGGTCAGTAGGAAGATTATAGAATGAAGGCATTTACGACGGGCTGTCACAGCTGCTGGTAATTCTTTCAGGCTGGCCGGGTGGCCGAGCGGTTCTAGGCGCTACAGTTAGGAACCGCGCGACCGCTACGGTCGCAGGTTCGAATCCTGCCTCGGGCATGGATGTGTGTGATGTCCTTAGGTTAGTTAGGTTTAGGTAGTTCTAAGTTATAGGGGACTGATGACCTCAGAAGTTAAGTCCCATAGTGCTCAGAGCCATTTGAACCATTTAATTCTTTCAGGATGTGAGATCGTGGTCCAAGAAATTCTTCTGTTCTGACGTTTCTTTCAGAACTGCGCCGGACATCCTCAGAGGCGTTGTCTAAAGACCATTCTGATGTCATGTTTCTGCAAAATCTTACCGATCTGATGGGTTACTTTTTTAATTAAAAGGAGAGATACTGTACTTTTCCGTCGTAGTGGTTAGACCTTGTCCTTCGGTCTTCTGTTCCTTGATCGCAAAATTCTCTTTACCTCTTTCCCTGAGTAGCCATCTTTCTCGAATGCCTGCTTCAGATGTTTTATTTCAGCGTCCAGGTGTTCGGATGAGCATATCCGTTCGGCTCTATCGGATATGCACATCGGAACACCTGGATGCAAAATTCCGCGTACGTGTGGTGAAGTTCATATTGGATCTACCAAGAGGAGCGTAAATACACGGCTAAAATGGCATAAAAGTCTTTACCGACTACGAAAAACAGAGAAATCGGCTGTAGCACAGCTTGCTCTTCAGCCAGAAAACCACGAAGTAAAGGTTAGTGCAGTGCGATTTATCCACAACGTCAAATTATTATCCACGACAATGTACAGAAGCCATTGAAATTTATAAGCATCAGGATAATTTTGAAAGGAAAGAGCGGGCAAAGAAACCTAGCGACATATGGATAGTAGCTCTGCAGGATCGCTAGACAGTTTTATCTTTGACAAGACGAGAATCGATAGTTACGTTTTGTCTATGACAAGCAATATCTCTGCTTATAACGTGTTACTTTGATCGCGCCACCTTTCCTACAGTATTTATGCCGCTTTCGGACGTCCGAGCGGTCAGTCGGAAAGACTCAGCGGTGGAGCGCCTCTGAGGACGTCCAGCGCAGTTCTGGACGAAACATCAGGAACAGAAGAGTTTCTTGGACCACGACCTGACATCCCTAAAGGTTTACCAGCAGCTAATAGGGAGATTCGATGTTTTTAGATTTCTGGAAAGCATTTGACACGGTGCCCCATTGTAGGGTTTCAGACATTGCAACCCAGATCATGACATTTAATGGTTCGTGTTCAAGTTCTTAATAAAAATGTGGCTTTTATTTACTCCAGAAATAAATGTTTCGTGCTAGTGCAGTGCGATATGTTACACACCTCTCCGAGAAACACACATTTCCCCTTGGAGGAAGAATTGTAAAGACATTTCTATTTTTTGTATTATAACTTGCAGTATCCCATTTCAAGGCAGTAGCGTACTGAAGATTCGTTACAAACTCGTCAGTACGGTTACTTACAATTAAATGCCAAGTCAAGACACATTGGCGGTTAAAGCCTTAAAGAGATACTAACAAGGGAACCTCCCCATCGCACCCCCCTCAGATTTAAATATAAGTTGGCACAGGGGATAGGCCTTGGAAAACTGAACACAGATCAATCGAGAAAACAGGAAGAAGTTGTGTGGAACTATGAAAAAAAAATAAGCAAAATATACAAACTGAGTAGTCCATGCGCAATATAGGCAACATCAAGGATAGTGTGAGCTCAGGAGCGCCGTGGTCCCGTGGTTAGCGTGAGCAGCTGCGGAACGAGAGGTCCTTGGTTCAAGTCTTCCCTCGAGTGAAAAGTTTATTTTCGCCAAGTTATGATCATTCCGTTAGTTCATTGACGTCTCTGTTCACTGTAATAAGTTTAGTGTCTGTGTTTTGCGACCGCACCTCAAAACCGTGCGATTAGTAGGCGAAAGGACGTGCCTCTCCAATGGGAACCGAAAACATTTGATCGCAAGGTCATAGCTCAACCGATTCCTCCACACGAAAACACGTCTGATATATTCTATACGACACTGGTGACGGCATGTGCGTCACATAACAAGAATAATTTGTCGACCCACCTAACTTGTACATTTGTCGAATGGGTAAAAAGATTCTTCTACCTTGCCCGATTTAGGTTTTCTTGTGGATGTGATAATCACTCCCAAAAAAGTGATGAAAACATAAGAGTTTGTCGCATAAACTGCAACAAATGAATGCAACAGTTTCACAGTCGCACAGACACTAAACTTATTACAGTGAGCAAAGACGTCAATGAACGAACGTACAGATCATAACTTTGCGAAAATAAAGAAAGTAAACTTTTCACTCGAGGGAAGACTTGAACCAAGGACCTCTCGTTGCGCAACTGCTCACGCTGACCACGGCGCTCCGGGGCTCACACTATCCTTCATGTTGCCTATCTTGCACATGGACTACTCAGTTTGTATATTTTGCTTATTTTTTTTCATAGTTCCACACAACTTCTTCCTGTTTTCTCGATTGATCTGTGTCCAGTTTTTCAAGGCCTATCCACTGTGCCAACTTATAACTAAATCTGAGAGGGGTGTGATGGGAAGGTTCCCTTGTAAGATGAACAATAATAAAGTTGAAAGCTGTATGTCTTTCGTGTAGAGTAGTGCTTAACGTCGTAGATTATGCAGTTAAACGCTCTACACTAATAGACCCTTTTTCCATCTTACCGTTTTTAACACATTCGGGGACTTTCTTATGAATGTAATAGCAGTATGTTGTGGAATATTTGATGTCTTTTACACATAAGAACGCTCACTCTCAGGAATGAGTCACTACGATTCTATGACTTCTGTCTTATTAGAAAATGAAGAATGCTGCGAGTGAAATGACCAGCAATGACATTTTTGTATTTGCTTGTTACAAATATTTGGCTGAATATGTTGCGAATTTACGAGGATGTGGTTAGACAGAAACCTAAGAGAACAGCTTCAATTGCTACGAGTGAAATATTTAACTGTTGTTTATGTGATTCCCGAAAGGTCAGCCATCCCCGGAAGAAACCGGTGCTGCTGGACACATACTCAGCCACACACAGTTGATATCATCAAAGTGTACGGACCTGAAGATGGCGTTGACGCAATGTCGAAACTAGTAGCCAAATAAATACGAAATCTTAAGTAGAGCTGGAGGAGTTTCATTTTTAATAAAATTATACGAGGTGATGTCCCCCTCATCATCCAATTTAAATATGGATGTACGAAGATTCCAAATAAAAGGTTTGATTGACGGTCTGATCTGGGGAAGCAAATTCTGAATGATGATGATGTTTGTTTTGTGGGGCGCTCAACTGCGCGTATCAGTGCCCGTACAAATTCCCAACCTTTGCTCAGTCCAATCTCGCCACTTTTATGAATGATGATGAAATGATGAGGACAACACAAACACCCAGTCATCTCGAGGCAGGTGAAAATCCCTGACCCTGCTGGGAATCGATCCCCGGACCCCGTGCTCGGGAAGCGAGAAAGTGACCACGAGCTGCGGACAAATTCTGAATGAGCTACACCCTTGGCATCAAAGAAGCAAATCAGCGTTGTTATGATGATTGATCCGACATGACACTTTTTTTGGACTGGTAGCGATGACGTCTTCCATTGGCTTGACAGTTGCTTGTTTCTGGGTCGTAGCCATAGCACCATGACGCATCACCAGTCATGACCTACGGCACAAAATCTGCATCAGCTGTTGTTTCAAAACACGACGTGTTTCATCTCGACGTTCCTTTCGATTGACAGTCAGAACCATAGGAACAAACTTCGCAGCAACCCTTTTCATTCCCAAGTCTTCGGTTAAAACTCGCTGAACCGACCTCCGAGTTACTAATTTCTGACAGTTGATCACTCTGTCGACAGTGTTGAGCACAAGCTCTCGAATTTTTTCAATACATTCGTCGATTCGGCCGGTTGATGGATGTCCGGAACGAGGTTTGTCATCAATCCACATGTCGCTTGAGTTTTTCCCATAGCGTCATCTTGGTAAGCTGTTTTCAACATTAAAACAGTTTCAGAAGCATTTTTACCGAGTAGAAAACAAAATTTCAGAGCCACACGTTGTTCACTTAAACTAAAAAACGAAAGAAGAAGTCCGCCGCTCGTGGTCTCGCGGTAGCGTTCTCGCTTCCCGAGCACGGGGTCCCGGGTTCGATTCCCGGCGGGGTCAGGGATTTTCACCTGCCTCGAGATGACTGGGTGTTTGTGTTGTCCTCATCATTTCATCATCATCCAGGAAAGTGGCGAAATTGGACTGAGCAAAGATTGGATACTTGTATGGGCGCTGATAACCACGCAGTTGAGCGCCCCACAAACCAAACATCATCATCATCACGAAAGAAGAACAAATCAGTGACAGCAAAAACAATCACTGCGGATGAATCAGAAGAAGCCTGAACTGGTAATGAGTGGCGCTATATACGCATAGCGGCAGAAATGCGTACTACACAAGCTCCGCCCACAGCAACGTTATTCCGTTATTTTGGGTAGCCCCTCGTAATTACGAATATCTGCAGCCCTCGCCGTGCGTAAGTGGAGACACGACCTTCATATGGTTACCCGCAGTTCTTGAAACTGCCGATCCGGCTTCTCAGCAGGTACACACACGCGGGCCGGCGGACTTCTGCGACAGGCCTCGTTCAGCTAAATCCGCCAGTTTTCGGCGAGCCAGTGGCTGACTCCGGCAGACCGACTTGCTCGCATCGGCTGCCCCGTATCTTTCTCAAACGATTTGAAAGAAACTATTCGGTAGAAATGGCTTTTACGTCAGTTATAGCTTCATATGTCACCTTTATGATAACGTGCCTACCATTTCGCTAATGGTAATAGTTATTGTGATATTTGGCATACGAGGGATGTTCAAAAAGTAAGGTGACTTTATATTTTTATGAAAATATATTTGTTTATTCATCAATATTCATGTTGTCCCCTTCAGAGTAATCCCCCTCAGATACAGTACACATGTGCCAACGCTTCTTCCAATGTCGAAGTACAGGCTTAAGTACTTCCAGCGGTGCAGTTCTTATTTCCTCAGTCTTTGAAAATCTTTGTTCTCTCATAGGTCTCTTCAGTATTGGGTACAGGAAAAAGTCGCAGGGTGGCAAATCCGGTGAATATGGTCGCAGGGTGGCAAATCCGGTGAATATGGTGGCTGAGGCATGATCGTCGTGTTGTTTTTGGCCAAAAATCTCTCACAACCAACAATGCATAAGCTATGAATTGTTTTTCCACAATTCCGGACGTTTTTTGCGTATTCCTTCTTGCAAACTGCGCATAACGTCAAGGTAATACTACTTATTGACCGTACGACCTCGAGGCAAAAATTCATGAAGCACTACGCCACGATAATCGAAAAAAAAAAACAGTGAGCTAAACTTTGACATTTGATCGCACTGGACGTGCTTTTTTCGGTCTTTGCTCTCCGGGATGCTTCCTGCGACGATAGGGCTTTGATTTTGAGTCATAACTGAAAACTCATGTTTTATCACCACATATGACCATTTACAGCAAATCACGATCATCATTGACGTCATTGAAGAGCTCCTGAGCGATGATCATGCGACGGTTTTTCTGATCAAAATTGGGAAGCTTTGGAACAAACTTCGCTGATACACGTCTCATGCCCAAACCGTCCGAAAAAAATTGCGTGACACGAGCCGACCGGTATGCCAACACCCTCAGCAACTGCTCTTAAGGTAATTCGAAGATTTTCCAAAACAGTTTTCTCCACAGCTTCGACGTTATCTACATCTACGTGATTACTCTGCTATTCACAATTAAGTGCCTGGCACAGGGTTCAATGAACCACCTTCAAGCTGTCTGTCTACCGTTCCACTCTCAAACGGCGCGCGAGAAAAACGAGCTCTTAAATTTTTCTGTGCGAGTACCTATTTCTCTTATTTTATCGTGATGATAATTTCTCCCTATGTAGGTGGGTGCCAACAGAATGTTTTCGCAATCGGGGAGAAAACTGATGATTGAAATTTCACGAGAAGATCCCGTCGCAACGTAAACGCCTTTAAATGTGAATGTATGCTTTCCCGGCGTATACAGCTGGCGAAGAGTTCTCGGGCTTCCAGCCAGGTGGCGATGTATTCAAACTGCGACGTTTCGACGAGTGACATACTCATCATCTTCTGGCGAAGTGCCGAGACTTTGCGGATGCCGATCCCTTTATACCTGCGGCGTGCCCCCCACCACCTGGCCGCGGGAGGCTGGGTCCAGCGGAGCCGGCGATTGGGGTGGAGGGGGAAGCGGGTGCGCCGTTCGTGTCTCCGTCAGAGCATTCTGATTGCGTCTCGTGAGCTGGACGGTTCTTGTTGCGTTCCTGGCGTACTGCGGCTAATGCTGGATTCCAGGCCGCGCTCAGTTGATAGCCTTCGTCCCTGTTCACAAGATTCTCGTGGACCCGTATTTCTATTGATTCTTTAATGACGCTATCCCAATAGCTCCCGGCTCGGCACAGCACCCTGGTGTTTTCGAAATCAAAGGTGTGGTTTTCTTCGATGCTATGTTCAGCTATAACAGATTTCTCTATTTGTCCAAGTCGAACATGCCATATGTGTTCCTCGCACCTTTTAGAGATGCAGCGCTGCGTTTGACCAATGTACTGCACACCACATTCGCAGGCAATGCTGTATATACCAGGTGTGTTTAGTTTGAGTGGGTCTTTAGCTGAGCCCAGCAGCTCTTTCGTCTTCGGCGGTGGTCGGAAGACGGTATTTATGTTCGATTTTCTTAATAGCCTCCCGATTTTGCTGATGTGGGCCGCAAATATGGAAGAAAGGCGAGTCTCTTGTTAACTTCCTCTTCATCTTCCTGAAATTTGTCAGCCTGTCTCCTCTTGAAGGCCCTGCCAATCTGTGTTTCACTGTACCCGTTTTTCCGAAATACCTCTCTTAGGTGGTGTAATTCTTCTGAGAGGCTTTCTTTGTCACAAATGACGTGCGCCCTATGTACCAAGGTGGTCAGTACTGACTGGCGTTGCGCCGGATGGTGGCAGCTGGTTGCATGGAGGTACAGGTCTGTGTGCGTCTTTTTTCTATATACTGAATGGCCCAGCGTGCCATCCGCTTTCTTCCTGATCAGTATGTCCAGGAATGGAATACAGCCATTCTCTTCTACTTCCATCTTGAAGGTGATATTTTCATGTATGCCGTTTAGGTGGTCCATAAACTCCTCCAGTGCCTGCCTGCCATGCTGCCATATCACGAAAGTGTCGTCCACATAGCGGAAGAAGTGCCTGGGTTTACGGTGAGCAGTTTGTAGTGCCACCTCCTCAAAGTGTTCCATATAGAGATTCGCGATACCTGGAGCAAGGGGAGATCCCATGGCCACTCCATCCACTTGTTCATAATGCTCTCCATTGCACTTGAAGTAGGTGGTCGTAAGTGCATATTCAAAGAGCTTCACTGTTTCAGGCTCGAAGTACTGATTAAGGAGCGCCACGGCGTCTTGTAGCGGTACTTTCGTGAACAAGGAGGTGACGTCGAAGCTCACGAGTAGGTCATCACTCTGTATTCGGATGTCCTTCAGTATTCTAACGAAATCTGCGGAGTTTTTCACGTGATGACTGCAGTGTCCCACCAGTGGTTTCAATAGTGTCGCCAGGTATTTGGCCAGTCCATAACTGTGCCCAGAATCGGCCGTAGAGGCACCCCATCTTTGTGAATCTTGGGCAATCCATACAGGCGCGGTGTCGTTGGCGCTCTGGGATACAGCCGTTTCTGCACTGCCTCTGGTAGATCTGAGTCCTTCAGTAGCGCCACGGTTTTCCTGGTCATCGTCGATGTAGGGTCCTTGTTGAGTTTCCTGTAGGCTGGGTCTTGCAGCAGAGAGCAGATTTTCTGTTGGTAGTCGACTGTGCGAATCAGCACCGTCGCATTTCCCTTGTCTGCTGGGAGGACCATGATGTCAGCATCATCCCTCAGTGCGCGGATAGCCTCTCGCTCCGGCGCAGTAATGTTAGATTTGGGGAGTCGTGACTTGTCGATGATCCTGCAGGTCTCCCTTCGGATCTGCTCAGCTTCCTCCTTGAGTAGGCCCCGGATTGCTTCCTCTACGCTGCTGATGATGTCCCGTTTCGGTATGGTCCTTGGTACAGGTGCAAAGTTCCACCCTTTCGAGAGGACAGAAGTTGTGGCTGCATCTAGCACCTTATCTGTCAAATTTACGTCGCAGTTTGAAGACATCGCCGCCCGGCTGGAAGCCCGAGAACTCTTCGGCAGTAAACGCCTTTGTTGTAATGATTGCCACTCCAATTCACGTATCATGTCTGTGGCACATCTCACCTATTTAACGATAATAGAAAACGAGCCGCCCTTCTTTGAACTTCTTCATTATCATTCGTCAGTCCCACCTGATACGTATCCCACACCGCACAGCAATACTCCAGGCTAGGGTCATCTTGGAAGAGCCTCTACCATTTGTATTTTACTTATATAAGACCGTATGCCACTGTCAACATTTCAAGTGTTTTAGAGCACTTGATTCCATTTTCACACAACATTTTTTTATGCAAATTCTTTGCTCCATTTTTTATAATAAACACTAAAACATGTCTAACCTTTTGTGTCAAAAACAAACGACGTATGCTGTACACTTGAAACTGTGAACATATGTTCGGCACATGTGTACCAACATAACGAAAAAGATCGATAATCGAATGTACGTCGCCTGCGCAATTTGAAGTCACCTTACTTTTTGAACAGCCCTCGTATAAGTAGCACACTACGTAAAATTGGAAAAGTTTGCAATGAAAATAGGGGTCGCCATGAATTTGCGTCTGGTGCATATTAGACCATATATTACTGCATATGAAATTTTGGGAACTGAATTTTTTTGTAGACTTTGAAAGAGGTCTCTACATATCACCGATCTCGATAATATTTGTATTACACACCAGACTCATTTGCGATTGCGCGCGCCAGCAACAAACATAGAATGAAATGTTGCTAACACCACTCATATCTCAGAAACGGTTTGAGATATCGAAACAGGATTTTGGCAAATGACAGCACGCAAACAGAAGAGTATTTTGCCAGACAAACGTAACTTTTCCTATCTACCGCGATATACGAGTAACTGTAAACTTTTGAAATGGAATGATGTAATTTTTTAGGAGTCGCCCGTAGATGACGAAATGAAGGTTAGTGATGCTTTGCAAAAAATGGTAAGTGAAGAAATTGCACGTTTATTGTTATACTGAGAATGTGCTTTCTCGTAAGCGTTTGACCTGATCTGTCCTTAGCTCCTCGTTTAATAACCACTGTTTCAAGATTCTGTCGCATTTGCAACTTGATCAGAATGATAGCGAGATGACACTCGGCTTTGTTGTGAGAAAAGAGGCAAATTTTAATTCGGCAAGAAGGGAAATGTAGGTGATACTCGAAATTCGCCGCTATTGAATGTGTAGTGTTCAGGTTACAAGTTTTAGTTGCTGCAAGTAACTGGTAAACTAGCCACATTGAAAATCTTGTACAACTGTGCTGCGAAATACCTTGATTGTGAAAACTGACACATCAGTGATACACAAACAAGAATGTAAAAAATATGGCTTATAAGGAGAAGTTGAAACATTTCTAGACAGTATTCCAACTATGGACCAAAGTGTTATAAAAACTAACCCACAATACCAAACGAGGGAATACCTCAGATACACGCAAGCAGACACCGTTTCCTGATGTGAGCGAAAATCGGACATAATATACTGTAAGTAACGTTAATATATTTCGAAACGAACTCTTTTTGAATAAAGAAAGCGAACTATAATGTAAAAATGTTTCACTATTTTAATAAAACGAAACGCATTTGGTGAAAAAGCACGCAATTTATTGTAGTCGGTAAGACAGATTTCAAATACCTTTAATAATTTCTGTGATAATCTCAGAAAGGCGGTCTCTTGAAATATGCTTAAAAAGGGGGGCGGATGAGTTGTTCTTGTAATACGGTCGTTACGGGAGGGTTACCCATAACTACGAGCTTCTTGATGCAATAATTTACCAACAGCCGTATGTATTGTAGAAATTTATTTTATTATATGAACTTCTATGTGCTACCAGTTTCGGCATTACACTGATGCTATATCCTCAGGCTCCTCTCGTCATAGACGTAAAGATGGCATCAATGTAATGCCGAAACTGATAGCACATAGAAGTTCATAAAATAAAATAAATTTCTACAATACATACGGCTGTTGGTAAATTATTGCATCAAGAAGTTCATGCCAGCCGTCGTCCCACGATCCACAATGGATCAACGAAGACATAACTACGAGGGTCGTTCAATAAGTAATGCCCCACATTTTTTTAAAAAACGTCCTTGCTGGGGCTTCACATTCGATGTTTGTTCTGTGCGCCGGTGAAGTTTCGAACAGTTCTGGCAGATGGCAGAGCCGTAGTACAGCGCCAAAATGGCGTCATCATACGACTTACGTTACAAGCAGCAGGCTGTTATTGAATTCTTGTGTGCAGAAAAAAAACTGCAATGAACATCTGTAAACGTATGTGTCCAGTGTATGGCGATGCTCCAGCTGATAGGAGTAGAGTTGGGTGATGGGTAAGAGAAAGTTACAGCCTCAGGAAATGCAGAAACAGAGCTCTATGATCAGTCACGCTCGGGACGTCCAATCACAGTCACTGCTCCAGACGTGCGGAGCAACACCTTCGGACTTCCATCTCTTTGGGCCGCTTAAAGATTCTCTACAGAGAACACACTTTGAAGATGACGAGAGTGTCAGTCATGCAGTGAAAACATGGCTGCGCCTACAGGACAAGAGCTTTTACCAACAGGGAATAAATGCTCTTCCACAACGCTGGGCTACGGCCATAGAACGTGATGTAGACTATATAGAACAATAGGACCTGGACAAGACATGTTCATGTGCGAGGGCTATTCGGAAAGTAAGGAAGATAGGTCGCGAAATGGAAACCACAGTGAAAATCAAAACTGTTTTATTTGCAACGAATAGCTACACCTTCCAGCTACTTCTCTACACAGCCGCCGCTCAGACTTAGACATCCGTCGTAGCGTTGTACCAACTTTTCAGTTCCCTCGTTATAGAAGACAGCCGCCAGTGCCTTTCGACAATTTTCTGCCCGCATCTCGTGGTCGTGCGGTAGCGTTCTCGCTTCCCACGCCCGGGTTCCCGGGTTCGATTCCCGGCGGGGTCAGCTATTTTCTCTGCCTCGTGATGGCTGGGTGTTGTGTGCTGTCCTTAGGTTAGTTAGGTTTAAGTAGTTCTAGGGGACTGATGACCATAAATGTTAAGTCTCATAGTGCTCAGAGCCATTTGAACCATTTTTTTTTGACAATTTTCTACTCTGGACTGCAGCTCGTTGTATGTGTCAAAATATTGTCTTCATAGCTAGCGGTTAATTTGAATAGAGATGAACCTCATGGGTAGCCAATTACGGAGTGTATTGTGAGTGATCAAACACTTCCCATCCAAAACGCTGCAGGACCATCTTCGTTGCCCCTGCAGAGTGCGGCCGAGAATTGTCGTGTAGAACGAACCGCATGACAGTTTTGCTACGTGAATTGCATAGCTTCAGGTGAAATCTTTCGCCAGGCCCTCATACTTGACGGGGAACGCCAAGCCATCTTTACGTTCCCACTGTGAGGTCAGAACTGAAAAGAGCGCCATGATGCGATCGACAGGCGTACTAGGCACAGTGCCCAACGCATCTGTGCAAAGCTTCATCAGATTTTCACTGTATTTTTCATTTCGCGACCGATCGTTCCTTACTTTCCGAATAACCCTCGTATATTGCTACCAAATTCTGGCTCTTAACAATAAATTTTTTCTGAGGAGAAACATGTTGGGCATTACTTATTTGACGACCCTCGTATGTTATGTCCTTTATTTTACAGGTATTATGAATTACTATACTTCACAAATGCTCAAATACCAAGCCACTGTCTCAGTTTTCTTCCCGGCAACGTATAAACTTTCAAAGCGCGAGAATGTTCTACAATAAATAAAATACCAATAAAACTTGGCAGTGTACAACGTACTTGCGGTGAGACATTGTCGCAATATCTGAAATCTGCCGACCGTGGTTTCTGGTCTGTCTTAAATGAACGGTAGTCCTGTGCCCACGGCCGGCCGAAGTGGCCGTGCGGTTAAAGGCGCTGCAGTCTGGAACCGCAAGACCGCTACGGTCGCAGGTTCGAATCCTGCCTCGGGCATGGATGTGTGTGATGTCCTTAGGTTAGTTAGGTTTAAGTAGTTCTAAGTTCTAGGGGACTGATGACCACAGCAGTTGAGTCCCATAGTGCTCAGAGCCATTTTTGAACCTGTGTCCACGGATAGATCACGAAAACCCGCCGATCTGCCCCCCCACACAAACGGATCTGGCCTGCTGGCAGACCAGAGAGCTAGATCCGACTGCTCGTTAGTGGTAAGCGACGGACCTCACATCGGCGGGCCAGATCTGCCAGATATATCTGCCAACTGGCTTATTATTATTATAGTTCTGGTTGTTGTTGTTTGTCAGTCATCTGACTAGCTTGATGTAGCCTTTATCTTAAAATTGCACTTACAAAAAATGGTTCAAATGGTTCTGAGCACCATGGGACTTCATATCTGAGGTCATCAGTCCCCTAGAACTTAGAACTACTTAAACCTAACTAATCTAAGGACATCACACACATCCGTGTCCGAGGCAGGATTCGAACCTGCGACCGTAGCGGTCGAGCTGTTCCAAACTGAAGCGCCTAGAACCGCTCGGCCACCACGGCCGGCAGCACTTACAACCTACGTACTCAGCTATTTGCAATATGTGTTCCAATCTCTGTCTTCCTCTACAGGTTTGTCAATGTTTTCCATATATTCTTTTCCTCGCCGATTCTCTGGAGAATCTCCTCATTCCAACTAATTTTCAACATTCTTCTGTAGCACCACATTTCAAATACTTCGATTCTCTTCTGTTCCGGTTCCCCCACAGCCCATGTCGCGCTACCGTACAATACTGTGCTCCAAACGTATATTCTCAGAAATTTCTTCTTCAAATTAAGGCCTATGTATATCCCGTCCGGCTAGCTGCACGGTCTACGCGCTGCTTCCCGATCTCGAAGCCGGCACGAATCCGCCCGGTGGAGTAGTTCAAATGGCTCTGAGCACTATGGGACTTAACATCTATGGTCATTAGTCTCCTAGAACTTAGAACTACTTAAACCTAACTAACCTAAGGACGTCACATACATCCATGCCCGAGGCAGGATTCGAACCTGCGACCGTAGCAGTCGCGCCGACGGATTAGTGTCGAGGTCCGGTGCGCCAGCCAGCCTGTGGATGGTTTTTAAGGCGGTTTTCCATCTGCCTCGGTGAATGCAGGCTGGTTCCCCTTATTCCGCCTCAGTTACACTATTTCGGCGATTGTCGTGGAAACACTGTCTCCATGTACGCGTACACCATCATTACTCTACCACCCAAACATCTGGGGTAAACTCGCGTGGTATGAGATTTTCCCGTGGGGGATCACTGGGAGCCGAACCGCACAAAAACCCTGAGTTCGGCGTAGGGCCTCGGTGAAGTGAGTGGACTGCTATGGTCTGTTGGGGGGTTGTGAACCACTGAGGGCTACAGCGGGTCGAAGCCTCACCGTCGTTTCTAGGTCCCCGGATTAATACACAATACAATACACAAGGCCTATGTATGAGTACACTTCTTTTAGCCAGGAATGCCCCTTTTGCCAGTCCTAGTCGGCTTGCGATGTCCTCCTTGCGCCATCCATCGTTGGTTATTTTACTTCCTAGGTAGTAGAATTGGTTCAAATGGCTCTGAGCACTATGGGACTTGACATCTGAGGTCATCAGTCCCCTAGAACTACATAAACATAACTAACCTAAGGACGTCACACACATCCATGCCCGAGGCAGGATTCGAACCTGCGACAGTAGCAGTCGCGCAGTTCCAGACTGAAGCGCCTAGAACCGCTCGGCCACAACGGCCGGCTGTAGTAGAATTTCTTCAAATAGTTCGTCATCACCAATGTATTTTCTCATTCTTCTCATTTCTGCTGCTTCTTATTACTTCTGTCGTTCTTCGATTTACTCTCAATCTATATTCTGTGCTCATTACATTGTTCATGCCATACAGCAGGTCACGTAATTCTTCTTCACTTTCACTTATTTTAAGGATAGCAATATCATCAGCAAATCTTTATCATTGATATCCTTTCACCTTGAATTGTAAATCGACTCCTGAACCTTCCTTTCGTTTCCAATATTGCTTCTTCGATGTATAGAATGAACAGTAGGGACGAAACTCTCCATCCCTGACTTACACCCTTTGTAACCCGAGCGCTTCGTTCTTGGTCGTCCACTCTTATTATTCCCTCTTGGCTCTTGTACATATTGTATATTACCCGTGGTTTGTGGGATTAAAGGGACCAGACTGCAACGGTCATCGGTATATATTACCCGTCTCTCCCCCACAGCTTACCCCTATTTTTCTCAGAATTTCAAACATTTTGCACCATTTTACATTGTCGAACGCCTTTTCCAGGTCTACATATCCTATGAACGCGTCGTGAGTTTTCTATAGTCTCCCTTCTACTATCAACCGGAACGTCAGAATTGCCTCTCTTCCTAAAGCCAAAATGACCATCACCTAATGCATCCTCAACTTTCTTTTCCATTCTTTTGTGTATTGTTCATGGATGCATGAACTGTTAAACTGATCGTGCGATAAGTCTAACACTTGTCGACTCTTGCAGTCTTCGGAATTGTGTGGCTTATATTTGTGCGAAAGTCAGATGGTTTGTCGCCAAACTCATAAAACGTACACACCAAAGTGTTGCTACTTCCCCCAATGATTTTAGAAACTCCGATATAATGTTATCTGCCTTTTTCAATTTGAAGTCTTCCAAAGCTCTTCTAATTTCTGATTGTAATATTGGATCCCCTATCTCTTCTACGTCGACTTCTGTTTCTTCTTCCATCACGTCGTCGGACAAGTGTTCCCCCGATAGAGCCCTTCATTGTACCCTTTCCACCAATCTGGTCTCTTCTCTTCGTTTAACAGTATATGGCCAGCTATTCTACCCTCCGCGCAGGCCATAAGCTCTGTGCCTTTCTCAGTTTTGGAGACCCAGAGCCGCTTCTATTCGCGCTCGCCTTCACGAGGTTAAGCGCACCCCGTCCCAGCCCTCCCACCGAGCAAACATCCCTGCGAGTACCGGGAATCGAACCTGAGTCACTCAGCTACAGAGGCGGACACCCTCTCGGAGTGCTCCGTGACATTACCGCGAATTTTGTTCCGTTCAGAATTCGATTTCTACGTGCAAGGACGTCCTGAATCCAGCCACGGACATGGTAGGCTCGTATTTTGTTCACTAAACAACAGTGGGGAGCTGTACCAGACTGTTTCCGGAATCGAGGAAAACCGCATGGAGCATAGCGCCTTTATCTACGGCGACCTGGAGCTCACAGACGAATAGAGCGAGCAGACTTGACGAAATTTTGGTTTGCGGAATACGTTGTGATTTCTATAGAGGAGATTTCCGTTCACCAAAAATTTGTCGCGATTGTGTAACAGATGGACGTCAATGATATAGGCGTACAGTCACTGTAAATGTAAATAAGTAAAAACCAATTGCCGCATGTATGATAGATCATCGCCTGAGAACAGCTTGACAGACTTTTGTGTGTGTGTGTGTGTGTGTGTGTTCGTTATTGTCAGGACAACTTTTGTATGAAAGAAAATTTTTGGAAGATCCAACAAAAAATGTCGGATATTAACTTCAGTAGCCGCGTATATGAAATATCATCAGTTAAGAACGGCTTTGCAGATGTGGTTGATTTTTGTTTTTGTTGTGTTCGTAATTGTTAGGACAAGGTTTCTGTGGAAGAAAAGTTTGTAAAATCCGCCGAAAAAGTGGAAAATTAAAATCAGTTGTGGAAGATCATCACTTGAGATCGGTTCGACCCATTTGGTTGACATTTTTTTTTTCTGTATGTTCGTACTAGTGGATGGTAATGGTATATTCGGTATGAAAAAGAAAATAATTTTTTTTTGCGTTCAGTTTGCGGGTTCTGCTGTCAGGTGTTTTTATAAAAATGGTTCAAATGGCTCTGAGCACTATGGGACTCAACTGCTGAGGTCATTAGTCTCCTAGAACTTTGAACTAGTTAAACCTAACTAACCTAAGGACATCACAAACATCCATGCCGGAGGCAGGATTCGAACCTGCGACCGTAGCAGTCTTGCGGTTCCAGACTGCAGCGCCTTTAACCGCACGGCCACTTCGGCCGGCGGTGTTTTTATAAAAAAAGTCAGTTTGACAGTACATATGTAAAGCGGAATCGTTCTTACCGAAATTCTCGAAAAGTTCGCGATGATTTACTTCAACTTTTTAGATGATACTCTTAACATGCGATTCCCATACATATCTAGCAATTGCGAAGCATTGCCGGATTTATAAAGAATTTGTAAGAATTTATAAAGAAACAGTGGCTACTACGGAATAGGTATAGAAGAAAGCGTAGGGTCACAGATGGAGAGATGCTGAGTGAAATGCATTTGGGAACAATGTGTGAAGCTCTCAGTGAGTATCGTTGCGGAATATTGTCAAAAGGTCTTTCACAAAAGTCAAAGAAATTCAGGTCGTATATAAAAGCTGTCAGTGGCACCAAAATTAGTGTCCACTCGTGGACAAGACACGAACTGAAATTGAAAGTAGCAAAGTGAAAGCAGAAATCCTTAACTCCGTTTTCAAATGTGGGGAACGCAAGAATATTGCCCCAATTTAATCCTCATACCACTGAAAAGATGACTGAAATAGATAGTAGTTGTATGGGTTAAATACGGTCTTTTGTAGCTGCAATGAAACACAAAGAAGACATCGTATAGATTAGTGTCAGTTGTTGGGAAACAGCTGAAATTGTTAAAACTGACCAAAGGTCTAGGGCCCGCTGGAATACCTGTCACATTCTGTACCCCGTTTTGCGGCTGTTAGCGAGTCTGTTAACGATATATCAAAGAACCCTGGAACAAAAAACCGTGGCCAGTATCTGGAAGAAATTGCAGGTCACACCCATCTACAAGAAGGGTAGCAGGAGTGATCCACAAAACCACCGTCCGATATCCTTGACGTCCATTTCTTGTAGAATACTATAACATATTTTGAGCTCAAACAGAATGAGGTATCTTGAACAGAACTATATCCTCTGTGCCAACCAGCACGACTTTCGAAAACATTGTTAATGTGAAAGTCAACGAGCGCTTTTCTCATGTGACACCCTGAAAGCCGTGAATCTGACGTACAACCACACTTACGATTATTGTTGAAAGTACGATCGTGTGGGACATCAGGCGAATTCTGTGAAGGGATTAAGGATTTCTTGGCTGGGAGAAGGCAGCATGTTATCTTGGATGGGAAGGCATCGACAAATGTGGAAGTAGCTTTGGTTGTACTCCGTGTATGTTTGGTCCCTTGCTGTTCACGTTGTGCAACACTCCAAGTGTGGTGTCACCGCCAGACACCACACTTGCTAGGTGGTAGCTTTAAATCGGCCGCGGTCCATTAGTACATGTCGGACCCGCGTGTCGCCACTGTGTGATCGCAGACCGAGCGCCACCACAAGGCAGGTCTCGAGATACGGACTAGCACTCGCCCAGTTGTACGGACGACTTTGTTAGCGACTACATGGACGAAGCATTGCTCATTAGCCGAGCCAATAGTTAGAATAGCCTTCAGCTAAGTCAATGGCTACGACCTAGCAAGGCGCTATTCGTAACATTGCATGTATCTAAAGAGTCTCACTTGTATCGCCACAATCTCCAGATGTACCAAAAGGATGGATTAATGTTAAGTATTCCAGAAGCTACGTACTTTTCTTTATAGCATTCATTACGTATCCTGTTTCAGACCTCACGTCAATTAGCGCGTGCCTTCCGGCTTCCTCTCATTGTGTCTAGGCTGCCTTGTCTAGACACAACACCAAGTAATATATCAATACAAACAAACACAATAAACATACTTAAACACAAACCATTTCAGATGAGAATAGCTCGAGGTTCTACCGAGATCTTCTCACCTGAAACAGGTAGAAATAGGCTGTTATCAACCAAAAAGCTACTTAGACTATACAGGGTGATTCAAAAAGAATACCACAACTTTAAAAATGTGTATTTAATGAAAGAAACATAATATAACCTTCTGTTATACATCATTACAAAGAGTATTTAAAAAGGTTTTTTTTTTCACTCAAAAACAAGTTCAGAGATGTTCAATATGGCCTCCTCCAGACACTCGAGCAATATCAACCCGATACTCCAACTCGTTCCACACTCTCTGTAGCATATCAGGCGTAACAGTTTGGATAGCTGCTGTTATTTCTCGTTTCAAATCATCAATGGTGGCTGGGAGAGGTGGCCGAAACACCATATCCTTTACATACCCCCATAAGAAAAAATCGCAGGGGGCAAGATCAGGGCTTCTTGGAGGCCAGTGATGAAGTGCTCTGTCACGGGCTGCCTGGCGGCCGATCCATCGCCTCGGGTAGTTGACGTTCAGGTAGTTACGGACAGATAAGTGCCAATGTGGACTCTCCATACAGTTGATTGTGGAATTTGCAGCTCTCTGCTAGCTCTGCGAGTCGATTTTCCTGGGCTGCGAACAAATGCTTGCTGGATGCGTGCTACATTTTCATCACTCGTTCTCGGCCGTCCAGAACTTTTCCCTTTGCACAAACACCCATTCTCTGTAAACTGTTTATACCAACGTTTAATACACCACCTACCAGGAGGTTTAACACCATACTTCGTTCGAAATGCACGCTGAACAACTGTCGTCGATTCACTTCTGCCGTACTCAATAACACAAAAAGCTTTCTGTTGAGCGGTCGCCATCTTAGCATCAACTGACGCTGACGCCTAGTCAACAGCGCCTCAAGCGAACAAATGTACAACTAAATGAAACTTTATAGCTCCCTTAATTCGCCGACAAATAGTGCTTAGCTCTGCCTTTTGTCGTTGCAGAGTTTTAAATTCCTAAAGTTGTGGTACTCTTTCTGAATCACCCTGTATTACACACCCAAAAATAGTACATCACTTTTCTCTACAAATTCCAACTAATTTTCACCACACTTACTTTATTTTTATTCCCGTTGTGTATTAACGACCTTGCGGACTAATTCTCGCTCAGGATGCAGCTACGCTACATGATCGAAAGTATCTGGACACCCCCAAAAACATACGTTTTCCATATTAGGTGCATTGTGCTGCCAGCTACTGTAACCACTCCGTCACAGGCCGTGCATTATGAACAGATGCTCGATTGTGTTGAAAGATGCATTTGCCATCCCCGAATTGCTCTTCAACAGTGGGAAGCAAGAAGGAGTTTAGAACATCAATGTAGGCCTGGGCTGTGGTAGTGCCACGCAAAACAACAAGGGGTGTAAGGCCCCTCCATGAAAAACACGACCACACCATAACACCAACGCCACCGAATCTTACTGTTGGCACTACACACACTGGCAGATGACGTTCACCAGGCATTCGCCATACAAACACCCTGCCACCGTATCGCCACATTGTGTTTCGTGATTCTCACTCCACACAACGTTTCTCCACTGTTCAAACGTCCAATGTCTACGTTCCTTACACCAAGCGAGGCGTCGTTTGGCATTTACCGGCGTGATGTGTGGCTTATGAGCAAACACTCGACCATGAAATCCAAGTTTTCTCAAAAATGGTTCAAATGGCTCTGAGTACTATGGGGCAACATCTATGGTCATCAGTCCCCTAGAACTTAGAACTACTTAAACCTAACCAACCTAAGGACGGCAAACAACACCCAGTCATCACGAGGCAGAGAAAATCCCTGATCCCGCCGGGAATCGAACCCGGGAACCCGGGCGTGGGAAGCGAGAACGCTACCGCACGACCACGAGCTGCGGACAAAAAGTTTTCTCACCTCCCGCCTAACTGTCATAGAACTTGCAGTAGATCCTGATGCAGTGTGGAATTCCTGTGTGATAGTCTGGATAGATGTCTGCCTATTACACATTACGAACGTCTTCAACTGTACGTGGTCTCTTGTCAGTCAACAGACGATGTCGACCTGTACGCGTCCCTTCACGTTTCCACTTCACTAACACGTCGGAAACAGTGAACCTAGGGATGTTTAGGGGTGTGGAAATTTTCGCGTACAGACGTATGACACCCAATCACCCGTCCACGTTCGAAGTCCGTCAGTTCCTCGGAGCGCCCCATTTTGCTCTCTCACGATGTCTAACGGCTACTGAGGTCGCTGCGATAGTGGAAGCTATCATCAAGGCTAAGGGTGGGACAACACTGTATTGAATTCCAGCGTTACCGATGGAGGACGCCACGAACTTGTAACTCATTTTCAGCCAGGTGTCCGAATACTTTTGATCACATAGTGTATCTACAATGAGGTACGGTCTGAGCGGAGCTGAACAAT
This sequence comes from Schistocerca americana, assembly GCF_021461395.2. NCBI lineage: Eukaryota > Metazoa > Arthropoda > Insecta > Orthoptera > Acrididae > Schistocerca > Schistocerca americana. The sequence continues at coordinate 123,969,882 of NC_060129.1, forward strand.
TATTCAGTTAGCTCTTGATAAGTTCTTGTGCAATGATAGGCAACTTGCTTTAAATGGTCAAAAATATACAGTTGTGTACTTCAACTCACACAAATGCCTACGTGCAAAATTTTTGCAGGGACATGGAATGGAACGATCGCGTAGCGTCAGTGGTAGGTTTTTTGTTCCAAAACTTTCTTAGTTGCACTTTACCTTAAAACTGAGATTCATTCCACATTCTATTACTTCATGTTCGGAAAAGAAACTTACGCATACTGTAGTTGCGGAGCGCAAGCGCGACAAAGCGCCATGTACACACGCCAGTCAAGAAAACTATCAGTAGTCAAAGGAGAAATGGTATATAATTTGTTGGAGACATCTTTTCTTTGCTATTATTTTCCGTATTTTAAACTGACTATTGCATATTGCTGCGAAGCAAATTTCAATTCCAAATAATGAGAACCTACCACCGCAGAAGAAGCAACTTCCTTCGTTTTCTTTACGCTTGTTTGTTGTGAATAGCATTCATGCGCCACCTTCGCTTGGATAACAAAAGAAGAAAGCCACTATATGAATGTGATACCCTTCTCATATTATGATGCACCTAAACTGGGAGAAAGGCCGGCCGGAATGGTCGAGCGGTTAAAGGCGCTACAGTCTGGAACCGTACAACCGCTACGGTCGCAGGTTCGAATCCTGCCTCGGGCATGGATGTGAGTGATGTCCTTAGGTTAGTTAGGTTTAACTAGTTCTAAGTTCTAGGGGACTTATGACCACAGCAGTTGAGTCCCATAGCGCTCAGAGCCATTTGAACCACTGGGAGAAAGGATTTTCAGAGGATGACGATGAGAGTTCAGAGAAGATAAACAGAGAAACCCAAACTTGGGAAACCGGAGTGTGGATACATACCTGACACGAAACGGAAAACCAGGAAACTACCCTTCGAGAAGACTAACTTGAAGCGGTCACTGAGCTGGGATTTCTCACGCAGCGAAGGCGAGCGTAGACGGCTGCGGCTGCACTTCACGCGGATACAATACCTACGTGATCGACGGCTGTCCTTCGTAAGAAAAAGCCCGCAGCGATATGACCATAGAACGAAATAATGGAATGAAGGATAAATGTCATGTACGTCTTTATAAAAGTGTAATTAGTCTGCTGTTGGCCACTCTGGAAGGACTTTCACTTTGATGGTATGAGTTGTGACATTGAACGTGGTCAAGCTCTGTAATATCGTTGCTGTGAATAAATGAAGTTAAAAAAAAAAAAAAAAAGATTCCTTAGTAGTCAGAGATCCGGGTTCGAATCCCGCTCTGGCACAAACTTTCATATTCCCCATTGATTTAAATCAGTACCCTCTCGCAGCCAATGTCTGTGATTCCTTTGCTTCCTAACTCATAACGGCTGTGGGTCAAAATGGTATGTGTTCTTTCAGACATGTCCGAATACGAATGGTAAGCACACACCGTTTTCTGCGGCCCTTACACTGTACCACAGAGGCGCCGCGGCTGAATGAAATCGTGGCGGCGGAGGGAGAGAACCCTTTTTTTGCCGTGCCGGCCAGTAATGACGCGGTTGATTTATTATGCGTCCTTTCGTTAACGACCAATATTTCTCCTCCCGGTCTCGTTTCTTCCCGCTGCCGCCCTCGGCTCCGGGTAATGGAAGCAACCCGACTTCCTCCGTGAAGCCGCCTGCCACTGGCCGAGTAGACTGCGGCCACCATGCTACGAAATGTTTCTTCCGTACAAGAGCGTAAACTGCCTAACAAAAAAGGCAAGCACACACAGGACTTCGTCGCATGTCAGTGTAACTCTGTAAACGTCCGCGTCATCGGCCAGTATGTACAAGGGGGTGTTGGGAAGTCATGGCTTCATAAAAAAAAAAAAGATGTTACGGGCCTGAAAATTTATTTACTCAGCATATTCCCGCTTGAGCTCAAAACGTTTATGGCATCTCTGTTCCAGCTTCTTTAACCAGCCGTAAAAAACAAGTTGTGTTGCAAACTAGGGAGACACAACTTTTTTAAAAGTATCGATGTGTGTTGTGGAGATATACTTCGATATATCGGTCCTTATTTCCGAAGTTACCAGTACTTTTTAAAAAAATCGATTGTAGTCACAGAAATAGTTAACAAACATTTAAATATCTGATTTCAAAATAAAAACTGTCTTTTCTTGCTACACTGTATTCTATTTCTGCCAGACGCGTTTCGCCCTTTTTGCTTTAAGACATCTTCCATGGCATGCAAAATGATACAGTTTTGTTTCGATATGTGCTATTTGTAAATTATAAAACAGTTCACGTCTCGTTTTTTATGTAAACAAGTGATTACTTATAGCTCCTTGCGATTTTGTTTAGCATCCGCGTTTCCTCTGACCTAGTCACATGTTGGAGATCGCACTAAAACTTCATTTGCGAAAAATAAGTACGTTTTCATATTTCGAACTTTTTTCTTCACAGTAGCCGGCCGGGGTGGCCAAGCGGTTAAAGGCGCTACAGTCTGGAACCGCGCGACCGCTACGGTCGCAGGTTCGAATCCTACCTCGGGTATGGATGTGTGTGATGTCCTTAGGTTAGTTAGGTTTAAGTGGTTCTAAGTTCTAGGGGACTGATGACCTTAGACGTTAAGTCCCATAGTGCTCAGAGCCATCTTCACAGTATTTGTTCTAATTCAAAACATGAAAACGTGCTTATGCTGGCACATTGAGGGGTGTGTGCTCTACGAACGCGCAGTAAGCAAATTTGGTAGAAAATCCGAAGAAATTCTGGTCGTATGTAAAGTACACAAGGGCAAGACGCAGTCAATATCTTCGCTGCGCAGTGCCGATGGTACTGTTACAGGCGACTGTGCCGCTAAAGCGGAGTTATTGAACGCAGTTTTCCGAAATTCCTTCACCAGGGAAGACGAATGGAATATTCCAGTATTTGAAACACGGACAGCTGCTGGCATGACTTTCTTAGAAACAGATACCTTAGGGGTTGCGAAGCAACACAAATCGCTTGATACGGGCAAGTCTTCAGGTTCAGATTGTATACCGATTCAAACATTATGAATCACCTCGAAGGGAACGATCTATTGATACGTAATCAGCATGGTTTCAGAAAACATCGTTCTTGTGCAACGCAGCTAGCTCTTTATTCACACGAAGTAATGGCCGCTATCGACAGGGGATCTCAAGTTGATTCCGTATTTCTCGATTTCCGGAAAGCTTTTGACACCGTTCCTCACAAGCGACTTCTAATCAAGCTGCGGGCCTATGGGGTATCGTCTCAGTTGTGCGACTGGATTCGTGATTTCCTGTCAGGAAGGTCGCAGTTCGTAGTAATAGACGGCAAATCGTCGAGTAAAACTGAAGTTATATCAGGTGTTCCCCAGGGAAGCGTCCTGGGACCTCTGCTGTTCCTGATCTATATAAATGACCTGGGTGACAATCTGAGCAGTTCTCTTAGGTTGTTTGCAGATGATGCTGCAGTTTACCGTCTAGTAAGGTCATCCGAAGACCAGTATCAGTTGCAAAGCGATTTAGAAAAGATTGCTGTATGGTGTGGCAGGTGGCAGCTGACGCTAAATAACGAAAAGTGTGAGGTGATCCACGTGAGTTCCAAAAGAAATCCGTTGGAATTCGATTACTCGATAAATAGTACAATTCTCAAGGCTGTCAATTCAACTAAGTACCTGGGTGTTAAAATTACGAACAGCTTCAGTTGGAAAGACCACATAGATAATATTGTGGGGAAGGCTAGCCAAAGGTTGCGTTTCATTGGCAGGACACTTAGAAGATGCAACAAGTCCACTAAAGAGACAGCTTACACTACACTCGCTCGTCCTCTGTTAGCATATTGCTGCGCGGTGTGGATTCCTTACCAGAACATCGAGAGGGTACAAAAAAGGCAGCTCGTTTTGTATTATCACGTAATAGGGGAGAGAGTGTGGCAGATATGATACGCGAGTTGGGATGGAAGTAATTAAAGCAAAGACGTTTTTCGTCGCGGCGAGATCTATTTACGAAATTTCAGTCACCAACTTTCTCTTCCGAATGCGAAAATATTTTGTTGAGCCCAACCTACATAGGAAGGAATGATCATCAAAATAATATAAGAGAAATCAGTGCTCGAACAGAAAGGTTTAGGTGTTCGTTTTTCCCGCGCGCTGTTCGGGAGTGGAATGGTAGAGAGATAGTATGATTGTGGTTCGATGAACCCTCTGCCAAGCACTTAAATGTGAATTGCAGAGTAATCATGTAGATGTAGATGTAGATACGTTACATGCTAAAGCAGCTCTCTGGAAGTAGAACCTGCCGCATCTTATACGATACAGCAGGCGCAGTATCCAGGGGGGTTCACGAGGGGTTCAAAAGTTTCTAGAGCTGGAGAAAAAGAACCGCGGTTGGCGATCACTGGTTGAAACGGTTTAAAGCCTTTCCATTGCCTTGGCGTGATTACAGAAATCTAAGACGTCACAGTGACTCGTGGAACCGATTGTTTCGGTGGAAACTCTGCTGTCTTGCTGCTGTTTCCCCAAGCAATCGAGCAGACGATGGCTGTTACCGGGGTGGTTTGACGGCGGACCAGTACCAGAAACAACTATCTACAGTTTACATGACCCTAACAAATGAGCATAAACAGAAGTAAATGGATTTTGCTAACAGAGTTTGTAGTACCAGTCGTACTATAGGTAATCGGGTAATTTGTTAGGGGGTACCTTTTTAGTTGTAGAAAGTAGTTTTGTTTCTTTTTTGTTGTAGTATTAGGTTATATTTTTTTGGTGTTGCTGTGGTATTAGCATTTTCTGGTTACATACACTATGCGATCAAAAGTAAACGGAAACCTAGCTAAAAATGACTTACAAGTTTGTGGCGCCCTCCATCGGCAATGCTGGAATTCAATATGTTGTTGGCCCACCCTTAGCCTTGTTGACAGGTTTCACTCTCGCAGACATATGTTCAGTCAAGTGCTGGAAGCTTTCTTGGGCAATGGCAGCCCATTCTTCATGGAGTGCTTCACTGAGGAGAGGTATCGATGTCGGTCGGTGAGGCCTGGCACGAAGTCAGCATTCCAAAACGTCCCAAAGGTGTTTTATAGCAATCAGGTCAGGGCTCTGTGCATGTTAGTCTATTACAGGGATGTTATTTTTATGTAACCACTCCGCCACAGGCCGTGCATTATGAACAGGTGCTCGATCGTGATGAAAGATGCAATCGCCGTCCCCGAATTGCTCTTCAACAGTGAGAAGCAAGAAGGTGCTTAAAACATGAATGTAGGCCTGTGCTGTGATGGTGTTACAGCAGACAACAAGGGATGCAAGCCCCTTCCGTGAAAAACACGACCACACCATAACACCACCGCCTCCGAATTTTACTGTTGGCACTACACACACTGGCAGATGACGTTCACCGGGCATTCGCCATACCCTCACCCTGCCATCGGATCGCCACATTGTGAACCGTGATTCGTCACTCCACACAACGTTTTTCCACTGTTCAATCGTCCAATTTTTACGCTCCTTACACAAAGCGAGCCGTCGTTTGACATTTACTGGCTTGATGGGTGTCTTATGAGCAGCCGCTCGACAATGAAATCCAAGTTTTGTCACCTCCCGCCTAACTGTCGTAGTACTTGTAGTGGATCCTGACGCAGTTTGTAATTCCTGTGTGTTGGTCAGGATAGATGTCTGCCTATTACATATTACGACGCTCTTCAACTGTCGGCGGTCTCTGTCAGTCAACAGACAAGGCACGGTACGCTTGTACGCTTTCGTGCTGTATGTGTCCCTTAACGTTTCCACTTCACTATCACATCGGAAACAGTGGACCTAGGGATGTTTAGGAGTGTCGAACTTTCGCGCACAGACGTATGACACAAGTGACACCCAATCACCTGACCACGTTCGTCCGTGAGTTCCGCGGAGCGCCCCATTCTGATCTCTCATGATGTCTAATGACTACTGAGGTCTTTGATATGGAGTACCTGGCAGTAGCGGGCAGCACAATACATCTGATATGAAAATCGTATACACTCCTGGAAATGGAAAACAGAACACATTGACACCGGTGTGTCAGACCCACCATACTTGCTCCGGACACTGCGAGAGGGCTGTACAAACAATGATCACACGCACGGCACAGCGGACACACCAGGAACCGCGGTGTTGGCCGTCGAATGGCGCTAGCTGCGCAGCATTTGTGCACCGCCGCCGTCAGTATCAGCCAGTTTGCCGTGGCATACGGAGCTCCATCGCAGTCTTTAACACTGGTAGCATGCCGCGACAGCGTGGACGTGAACCGTATGTGCAGTTGACGGACTTTGAGCGAGGTCGTATAGTGGGCATGCGGGAGGCCGGGTGGACGTACCGCCGAATTGCTCAACACGTGGGGCGTGAGGTCTCCGCAGTACATCGATGTTGTCGCCAGTGGTCGGCGGAAGGTGCACGTGCCCGTCGACCTGGGACCGGACCGCACCGACGCACGGATGCACGCCAAGACCGTAGGATCCTACGCAGTGCCGTAGGGGACCGCACCGCCACTTCCCAGCAAATTAGGGACACTGTTGCTCCTGGGGTATCGGCGAGGACCATTCGCAACCGTCTCCATGAAGCTGGGCTACGGTCCCGCACACCGTTAGGCCGTCTTCCGCTCACGCCCCAACATCGTGCAGGCCGCCTCCAGTGGTGTCGCGACAGGCGTGAATGGAGGGACGAATGGAGACGTGTCGTCTTCAGCGATGAGAGTCGCTTCTGCCTTGGTGCCAATGATGGTCGTATGCGTGTTTGGCGCCGTGCAGGTGAGCGCCACAATCAGGACTGCATACGACCGAGGCACACAGGGCCAACACCCGGCATCATGGTGTGGGGAGCGATCTCCTACACTGGCCGTACACCACTGGTGATCGTCGAGGGGACACTGAATAGTGCACGGTACATCGAAACCGTCATCGAACCCATCGTTCTACCATTCCTAGACCGGCAAGGGAACTTGCTGTTTCAACAGGACAATGCACGTCCGCATGTATCCCGTGCCACCCAACGTGCTCTAGAAGGTGTAAGTCAGCTACCCTGGCCAGCAAGATCTCCGGATGTGTCCCCCATTGAGCATGTTTGGGACTGGATGAAGCGTCGTCTCACGCGGTCTGCACGTCCAGCACGAACGCTGGTCCAACTGAGGCGCCAGGTGGAAATGGCATGGCAAGCCGTTCCACAGGACTACATCCAGCATCTCTACGATCGTCTCCATGGGAGAATAGCAGCCTGCATTGCTGCGAAAGGTGGATATACACTGTACTAGTGCCGACATTGTGCATGCTCTGTTGCCTGTGTCTATGTGCCTGTGGTTCTGTCAGTGTGATCATGTGATGTATCTGACCCCAGGAATGTGTCAATAAAGTTTCCCCTTCCTGGGACAATGAATTCACGGTGTTCTTATTTCTATTTCCAGGAGTGTATTTTGGGGGTGTACGTATACTTTCTATTACATAGTGTATGTAAGCACAAGGTAAAAGTAGTTACTATACTCTGAGTTGACGAATCTCAAGGGATAGCGATGTGCTTATAAACAGATGGCGGTACTATCGCGTATACAAGATATAAATGGGTAGTGCATTAACAGAGCTGTCATTTCTACTCAGGTGATTCATATGTAACGGTATCCGAAGTGATTATCACCCGCACGACGGGAATGACATATTTAGAATGCGGGATGGTAGGTGGAGCTACACGCATGGGACATCCCGTTTCCGAAATGGTCGGGAATTCAATATTCCGCGATCCGCAGTGTCAAAAATGTCGAGCATTATCTCTCGCCACGGACAACACAGTGGCTGACGGCTTTCACTTAACGACCGAGAGCAGCGGCGTAGTTGTCAGTGCTCACAGACAAGCAAGACTGTCTGAACTAACCGCAGAAATCAAAGCGGAACATACGAGGAACGTATCCGTTACAACATTGTGGCGAATTTTAGTGTTAGTGGGGTACGGGAGCTGACAACCGATGGGAGTTCCTTCGCTAACGGCACCACATCGCTCGCAGCTCCTTTTCTGGGCTCGTAACCATATCAGTTGGACCCTAGACGACCGTGGCCTGGTCAGATGAGTTGGTATAATGTGATGGTAGGGTTCGAACGTGGCACAGACCCCACGAAGTCATGGACCCAACTTGTCATCAAGGAACTGTGCAAGCTGGTGGATGCTTCATAATGGTGTGGGCTATGTTTACATGGAATGGCTTCGAATGGCTCTGAGCACTATGCGACTTAACTCCTGAGGTCATCAGTCGCCTAGAACTTAGAACTAATTAAACCTAACTAACCTAAGGACATCACACACATCCATGCCCGAGGCAGGATTCGAACCTGCGACCGTAGCGGTCGCTCGGCGCCAGACTGTAGCGCCTAGAACCGCACGTCCTTACATGAAATGGACTGGGTCATTTGGATCTCCGGCTACGTGGAGACCATTTGCAGCCATTCATGGATTTCATGGTCCCAAACGACTATTTTTATAGATGACAATGCGCATTGATTTGAATAACTTTCTGGACAATTCGAACAATTGACTTAGCAACATGAATATCGGCGAACATTTCTGTGACATAATCGAGATGCCAGTTCGTGCACAAATTCCAGCACCGGGAACGCTTTTGCAGTTATGGACGGTCACATAGGCAGCATGGCTCAACACTTCCAGCGACTCGTCGAGTTTATGCCACGTCAAGATACTACACTACACCATGAAAAAGAAGGTCCGATAGGATGTTAGGAGGTTTGTATTACTTAGATGTGTGTGTGAAAGAACAGAGATTGTTCACGCTTCACAGCTATACGAGATACTTCAAAATTAATTCGCTTATTGCGAATTCTTTGTTTCTACTGGATTAAGTATAGATCTGTCACCCAATAGTGGTGAACGAAAATCTGTGCCGGACCGGGACCCTAACCCGGATCTTCCGATTATCGCGAGTGGTCGCCTTAACAAACTTCCATACATCACTTTGTCTACATCGTTATATCGTAGTCCACTAAATTCCGGGTTCGGGGTCTGGTCCGGTATAAATTTTCATTGGTCACTACTTGGTAGCAGATCAACACCTAATACAGCTGATTGTAAGGAACTCGCAGTTAGCGAATTAATTTCGACAAACTACGAGGGGATGTAGATGTTTTGGGGAACAAAATGAGGATAGGTACCCTTGCACGGAAACGTCATCCAACTACGCTACTGAGAGTCGAATTTATAGGCACCGGCGCCTGTATATGTGTGTATTTACGGGGCGATTCCGTGAAGATGTTACAAATTGTCAAGGATTATGTTGAAAATAAAGAAGTGGATTTTAAGTAAGGGATCCTGGCCCAGAAACGAACGAGTAGAAAATTACAACCAAAAATTGTTCTGATACCTCTCGGACTGTGGAATACAAGTACCGTTACTGTAGTAGCTAAGATTGTAGGGTAGGCAATTTTCAGAGATGGTAATAAGGAACAAAACAAGAAAAAATATCTAGCAAATAAAGGTTCTGAAATGCGTACCTGAGGAGCTACTAGCAATTGTTTATATTCGCGTCTTCTAACCAAACTGCGTGCCTGCAGAATATCGCCTCAGTTGTGCGACTGGATTCGTGATTTCCTGTCAGACAGGTCACAGTTCGTAGTAATAGATGAAAAGTCATCGAGTAAAACAGAAGTAATATCCGGCGTTCACCAAAGAAGTGTTATAAGCCCTCTGTTGTTCCTCATCTACATTAACGACATCTGAGTAGCCCTCTTACATCGTTCGCAGATGATACTGTCATTTCCGTCTTGTAAAGTCATTAGATGACCAAAACGAAATGCAAAATGACTCAGACAAGACATCTGTATGGTGCGAAAGGTAGCATTTGGCGCTAAATAAAGAAAAGCGCGAAGTTTTCACATGAGTACTTAAATAACTCAGCAAATTTCGATTACGCGGTAAGTCACACAAATCTGAAGGCTGTAAATTCAACTAAATACTTAGGAATTGCAATAACAAATAACCTGAATTGGAACCATCACATAGATAGTGTTGTGGGCAGAGCAAACCAAAGACTGCGATTCATTGGCAGAACACTTAAAAGGTGCAACAGGTGTACTAAAGATACTGCTTACACCACACTTGTCCGCCCTATTCTGGAGTGCGGTGTGGGATGCGCCTCAGGTGGGACTGACGGATGACATCGAAAAAGTACAAAGAAGGGCAGCTCGTTTTGTATTACCGCGAAATAGGGGAGAGAGTGCCACAGAGATGATAAGCGAATTGGAGCGACAATCATTAAAACAAAGGCGTTTCTCGTTGCGACGGGATCTTCTCATGAAATTTCAATCACCAGTTTTCTCCTCCGATTGCGAAAACATTCTGTTGGCACCCACCTACATAGGGAGAAATGACCATCACGATAAAATAAGAGAAATTAGGGCTCTCACAAAAAAATATAAGTGCTGGTTTCTCCCGCACGGCGTTCGAGAGTGGAACGGTAGAGAGACACCTTGAAGGTGGTTCATTAAGCCCTCTGCCAGGCACTTTATTGTGATTAGCAGAGTAGCCGGCCGAAGTGGCCGCGCGGTTCTGGCGCTGCAGTCTGGAACCGCGAGACCGCTACGGTCGCAGGTTCGAATCCTGCCTCGGGCATGGATGTGTGTGATGTCCTTAGGTTAGTTAGGTTTAACTAGTTCTAAGTTCTAGGGGACTAATGACCTCAGCAGATGAGTCCCATAGTGCTCAGAGCCATTTGATTAGCAGAGTAATCACGTAGACGTAGATATAGATGTTCGCTACTGTGAAACACATCTCGTCTGTAGAATAAGTGCTCTCAGCTCCTAAGGTATGCACTTTAGATGCCGTGTTTACTGGACATATTTTCTTGTTTTGGTCCGTACTACCACCTCTGGAAGTTGCGGGTTTATCAACAACAATATCCTAATCGCCGTATCCCGCATCATGCGACCTTTGCTGCAGTGTACCAATGTCTGCGTAAAACCGGATCATTTAGCAGACACTCCTGATGTTTTTGCCCGTGTCAGACAGAACATGATCTGACAGTGTAACCTTTGTTTACGTGTCAATGGCGACATTTTTCAAAATCTACTGTAACTGAAATTGGGTTGTATTAATGTGTTGTCTCTTGATCATAAAAAATGGAAAATTGTTTGTTGGTTTAATTAATTTGCCGCCAGAGAAATCTTCCTCTACCTGTTTAAATACTCCTCATAGGAAAAAATGACATTAGGGAAAAATATTTGTTATGATGTCCCCTACAACCTCCCAGAGTTTGTCGGTTTAAATACTTTTCACCCTGTATATTCGTTTTGGGGGTACGATAAATCAAATTTGGTTGGGCTTCTTTCTGTTCAGTTTTACTTGCTCCTAATCTTCCTTCATCCATCGAGAAATCGTGTCTTTTCTTTCTGGACCCACTTCCTTTCTTTTGAGGATGTACTTTACTGAAATCCTGTCTTTTGTGTATCGTCGCTAAAAAGTATTATACTATCTATTATGTCCATTCTAATTCCTAAGTTTTTCATGTATTTATTCAGTTTCGGTGAACCATGTTGATTTGGACCTGTTGCTTCGTCAGAAAACAATCTCAGAATGTCAGGCTCCATGCGCAGTAGTTCCAAGATAATTTGTGCAGCGCTCACACGTGCTTGCTAGTCCGCGCTTATGAGCTGCAGCATAATCTGCGCGGTGCAAAATTCTAACCACTGACCTTTGAGAAATGTTAGTCTCTAAGAAAAGTCTGCGCGAGGACTTGGTTAGGCTGGCTACTATCGCTTTCTGGACGAGAATGATATTCGCTTCAGTTCGGACAAATCTCTTCCTACCGCTGTTTCCTTTGCAGTCATCTTGAACGGACCCCGTCGTTACAAACCTGTTGTAGGTTCTACCAATTGTCAGGCACTTTGGTGCATCCCATCCGGTCCATGCCTCTAATTTTTCTTTTACGATGTTTGAAAGACGCCCATCCACTTCCTTTGTTCGTCACTGGAATATCGGGACGCCGTTGTTTGATTTGCGAAAACAAAGAACACCTATTTCATGTTAACATGTTGTTGCCTCACTCTGTTGGGTCTAGCGTTAAAGCGAAACAGAGATGTCGCGGGATCGTATCTTTCTCGGACAATAGAATTTCCACTTCTACACACATCAAAAAAAGTTTTGCATCACGCCGGTTCCCAGATTTCCTGAAGATACGAGGGCCGTTCAGAAAGTAACCTCCGGTTGATTTAAAAAAATACACCAAGTTAAATAAAAATATTTTAATATATACAGCTTACAACTACATCTTTGCACTATTTTTCTACATAGTCTCCATAGCGATTGAGGCACTTATCGTATCTCTTCACAAGCTTTGAAATTCCTTCTGCATAAAAATCACCCGCTTGTGCCTGGAGCCAGCCTGTGACCGCATCTTTGAGCTCTTCGTCGTCATCAAACCGCTGTGACCCGAGCCATTTCTTCAAATGCATGAAGAGGTGATAATCACTTGGCGCCAGGTCTGGGCTGTAAGGTGGATGGTTGATAACGTCCCACTTGAAGGACTCAAGAAGGGCCGTTGTTCTGCGAGCAGAGTGAGGACGGGCGTTATCGTGCAAAAAAACGATACCGGAAGTCAGCATACCACGGCGTTTGTTCTGTATAGCCCGTCGTAGCTTTTTTATTGTTTCACAGTACACGTCTTGATTAATGGTCGTACCACGTTCCATGAATTCAACCGACAACACCCCTTTGGCATCCCAAAACACCGTTGCCATCAGTTTTCTGGCAGAAAAATCTTGCGAGGCTTTTCTTGGTTTGGTAGGCGAATTTGAATGTGCCCACATCTTTGATTGTTCTTTTGTCTCAGGGTTCACGTACTTAATCCAGGTTTCGTCACCGGTCACGATTCTGTTTAACAATGGTTCTCCTTCGTCCTCATAACGTGACAGAAAGTCTAATGCAGAGGCCATTCTTTGAGTTTTGTGGTGGTCGGTAAGAATTTTGGGCACCCATCGTGCACAGAACTTACGGTAACCCAATCTTGCTGTCACTATCTCGTACAAGAGAGTCTTAGAAATCTGTGGAAAACCAGTAGACAACTCCGACATTGAGAAACGTCGATTTTCACGAACTTTTGCATCAACTGTCTGAACGAGTTCGTCAGTCACCAATGATGGTCTACCAGTCCTCTCTTCATCACGAACGTTTTCTCGTCCATTTTTAAATAAACGTACCCATTCACGGACAACTCCTTCACTCATAACTCTTGGTCCGTACACGGCACAAAGCTCACGATGAATAGCTGCTGCAGAATATCCTTTGGCTGTAAAAAACCTTATGACAGCACGCACTTCACATTTGGCGGGGTTTTCTATTGCAGCACACATTTCAAACTGCCACAAAAACTAAACTAGCGCAGGTACGACGTTCACTCGACCACGGCTTGATGCCGACTGACCTGTTGAGTGCGTGAACGCACAGATGGCGTCGCTACTCCCCCCACAACCCGCACTGTGACCAATCGGAGGTTACTTTCTGAACCGCCCTCGTAGATGTTGACTGTGGATATTGTATCACAGACAGTCCCTTTGACTGAGATGTCAGTAAACCCGCCCAAAGCTGTAAACAACCACGCATGAGCAGCGCCTATTAGACGGAGGGGGTCCGACAGGCGATCAGTTCCAGTCATTCCATCAGGAAGGAGGTTCACGGCTCGCGTTGTCTGTAGTTCAACCATGCCTAGACGGTCGATACCGCGGTTAGGTCGCATCCGTATTGTTCCTTTGTGCCAGGAAGGGCTCTCGGCAACAAAAGTGTCCAGGCGTCTCGGACAGAACCAAAGCAATGTTGTTCGGACATGGAGGAGATGCAGAGAGACAGGAACTGTCGATGACATGCCTCGCTCAGGCCGCCCAAGGGCTACTACTCCAGTGGATGACGGCTATCTACGGATTATGGCTCGGAGCCATCATGTTGAATAATGCTTTTCGTGCTGCCACAGGACGTCGTGTTACGACTCAAACTGTGCGCAGTAGGCTGCATGATGCGCAATATCACTCCCGACATCCATGGCGAGGTCAATCTTTGCAACCACGACACCGTTCAGCGCAGTACAGATGGGCCCAACAACATGCCGAATGGACCGCTCAAGATTGGCATCACGTTCTCTTCACCGATGATTGTGGCATATGGCTTCAAAAATGGCTCTGAGCACTATGGGACTCAACTGCTGAGGTCATTAGTCCCCTAGAACTTAGAACTAGTTAAACCTAACTAACCTAAGGACATCACAAACATCCATGCCCGAGGCAGGATTCGAACCTGCGACCGTGGCGGGTCTTGCGGTTCCAGGCTGCAGCGCCTTTAACCGCACGGCCACTTCGGCCGGCCGTATGGCTTCAACCAGACAATCGTCGGAGATGTGTTTGGAGGCAACCTGGACAGGTTGGACACCTTAGACACACTGTCCTGCGAGTGCAGCAAGGTGGAGATTCTCTAATGTTTCGGGGAGGCATTATGTGGCGCCGAAGTACGCCGCTGGTGGTCATGGAAGGCGCCGTAACGGCTGTACGATACGCGAATGCCATCCTCCGACCGATAGTGCAACCATATCGGCAGCATATTGGTGACGCATTAGCCTTCATGAACGACAACTCGCGCCAACATCGTGCACATCTTGTGAATGACTTCCTGCACGATAGCGACATCGCTCGACTAGAATGGCTAGCATTTTGTCGAGACATGAACCCTATCGAACGTGCCTAGGATAGACTGAAAAGGCCTGTTTATGGACGACACGGCCCACCAACCACTCTGAGGGATCTAAGACGAATCGCCGTTGAGGAGTGGGACAATCTGGAGCAACAGTGCCTTGATGAACTTGTGGATAGTATGCCACGATGAATACAGGCATGCAGCAATGCAAGAGGACGTGCTACTGGGTATTAGAGGTAGCGGAGTGTACAGCAGTCTGGACCACCACCTTTGTAGGTCTCGCTGTATAGTGGTACAACATGCAATGTGTGATTTTCATAAGCAATAAAAAAGGACGGAAATGATGTTTATGTTGATCTCTGTTCCAGTTTTCTGTATCGGTTCCGGAACTCTCTAAGCTGGTCGTAGGTTGTGTTCCAAAAGTGACAGAAGTGATGACACATTCTGCAGGACCTGACCATCATTTTGCAGGACAATGTTCAAGCAGGTACAGTGCAAGCTGTTACTGATTTGTTTGACTGATGGGGCTGCTAAGTGCTGTACCACCTACTGCACTCCCTTGACTTAAGCCCTCGTAAGTTCAACTCGATTTCTAAACTGAAGGAAACACTTCAAAACTGCTACAAATTCGTCGGGCAACAAACTGTACCGCTCGAACTGTCAACACAACTGGCACTGCTAAGAGTATCCTACGACTTCCACATCGCTAGCAGCGGGTTATACACAATGCTGGTGACTTCTTTGAAGGCCAGTAAAACTTTGAAACACGTATCTATTTTGCACGAGCTGTAAATAAGTAGTTGCCACTATTAAAGTTCCAACTCTCGTAGTAAAATAAGGGAAATCAGAGCTCGCGCGGAAAGATATAGGTGTTCGTATTTTCTGCGCGCTGTTAGAGATGGAAATAATAGAAAATTTTGAAGGAGGTTCGATGAACTCTGCGCCAGGCACATAAGTGTGATTTGAAAAGTATCCCTGTAGATATGGATGTAGATATAGACTCAGCGAACCATGTGACAGGCAGTGTGGTTTAAAGCTCAGTCATGTAGATGAAGAGAAATCAGAGATCGTACGATGTGGTGTGGGGCGGAGGGTACCTTTTACCATTACTAGTCACTTCATGTTCCATTCGCAAACAGAGTGAGGGAAAATAGACCAGTCTGTACGCCTGTTGGTTTCTCTTATCTTTGTCTCCGTGGTTCTCACGCGAAATATACGTTGTCGGAAGTAAAATTGTTCTGCCGTCAACCGCAAATGTCACTTGTCTAAAATTTCTCTGTGGTGTTCCTGGAAAACAACGTCGCCTTGTCTCCAGGGATTCTCATTTGAGTTGCCGAAGCATCTCTTGCGTGTTGATCTAACCTACCGGTAACAAGTCTAGCAGCCCGCCTTGAGTTCCTCCGATGTCTTCCTTTAACCATACCCGGTGGCGCTCCGAAAAGCGGTATTCAAGGAGGAGTCACACTAGCGTTTTAAACGCCTTCTCTTGATGAAACACACTTTCCTAAATTTCTCGCAACAAACCGAAGTCTTCCCTCTTAGAACCCGTACGTGCTCGTTACATTTCACATCACTTGCCAGTGTTACGCTTAGATACTT
Source organism: Schistocerca americana (assembly GCF_021461395.2). Taxonomy (NCBI): domain Eukaryota; kingdom Metazoa; phylum Arthropoda; class Insecta; order Orthoptera; family Acrididae; genus Schistocerca; species Schistocerca americana. Next base: position 123,986,158 of record NC_060129.1, read on the forward strand.
AATCGGCGAGACTGTATCAAGAAGCACCACTATCAATGCTGTATATGAACATTACGGGATTGCTATTTCTACTGATCTGTATTAACTTACATTTTTCGGCATTTAGAGCAAGCTGTCTTTCCTTACAGCAATAATGTTTGTTTTGAGTGGAAAGGGGATGACTGCCTTCGTTTGGGGTGGAATGGGAATGACTGGGTAGAAAGTCTCCTCCGCCGTGCCGCGTATGATGACTTGCGGAGTATGTATGCAGACGTAGGTAATTACTAATTGTTTCAATGTGTATATTACACGTACCTTATGACTTGCTTATCATAATGAATGTACGACAAGACACGTAGAAATGCTGGTTAGATGTTAGGACCTGATGGTCCTAATCTTCCCAGATAAAAAAATAGAAAAATATGATATAGAGAGTCCCCATCTCCCCCTGGCGTGCCGGGCTACGTATGTGATATCGATTCGGTCCTATAGATCTTCACCACAAGTACTCGATCTACTCCAACTGCGATTAGTGCGCTAACCGAGATGAAAGGAGCGGCCGGCGGTGTGTATTTTCGGCCGCTTCCCTCGCCGGCGCCGCGGAGAGGTGCATTGGAAATAGCCGGCGCCATGTTGCGGCGCTTGCTCGGCCACGCCCCTCGGCCGCAGTTCCTCCGGCGGCCGCGGGCGGCGCGCGCGGCGCCTGGCGCCATCTTGCGCGCCTTCCAGGCATTTCCGGGGCGGAAAGGCCGCGCTGGAATGCTGCGCGGAGCCTGTTTTTCTTTCTTTTTTGCTCCCTTCCCGAAGCGTAGCTCACCTTCTCGGCTTTGAAGTAGCGAGAATAAACGGATCTGACGGAGCGTCAGAGGAAATGGTATGGCAACCTTCGCCGCACTCCCGTTCCCGATTGTTGTGACTCGTGTCTTTTCTGTCACTACCTTTGGTGCCAGCTTTGCCGCAGTACTTCTAAATCCGTAGTGTGGTAGCCTCTGTGAACTGCATGCCGGAGGGAACTTCCCGCACGTATTAGGCTTAAAGTACCTCCACATGAGCTATATTTTACGATAATTTCTGGCCGTCAACATTGCACCATTATGCCTGCAACAAACAGCAATTTTGAAGTGTGGCCTGGAAATATAGCTAGTGGAGCCGGCTATTGCAAGTAGTTGCTCAGATACGGCTGAGATGTTGTCGGCGTCGTGCAACAACCGTGGAGAATATTTCGTGTGGCCGGGCCACATCTTTCTCTGCTCCTGTCTGGAAATACTTTTCTTTCACTCGTATTGCCTCTTCTTTCTCATTCTGCGCTCCACGTCACGTAAACCGAGAGGTGAAACAATATTACTTCGCTTCAGTTCGAAAGTTTGTGCGGGAACATAGAGACACGCCATCTGTTTGTAGCCGGCCGGAGGGCCGAGCAGTTTTAGGCGTTACAGTCTGGAACCGCGCGACCACAACAGTCGCAGGTTCGAATCCTGCCTCGGGCATGGATGTGTGTGACGGCCTTAGGTTAGTTAGGTTTAAGTAGTTCTAAGTTCTAGGGGACTGATGACCTCGGAAGTTAAGTCCCATAGTGCTCAACGCCATTTTTTGAACTACTTATCACTTTTCGAGAAGAGCAGCGATGGGCGAACGGGCTTAGTTTTCTTTTATTTTCCTGTTTACTTTTTTTTTATTCATAACTCACCCATTGCGCTGCGGAACCACAATGAAATATTAACATAAACGTTTCACTGTTATTTCAAACTTCAGAATTCTTCGTTTCCTTCCACGAAAGCGTCGCGAACGTCTATAACCAGGAGGCATATCGACAAGAAGTAGTCCTACACTTTGAAGAGGTTCATCAAACTTCTTTGTGAATCGCCAGCATCCAAAACGTATTTCTAATCGCCATTCTGGTTGTTAGCTGTTATAGTCTTTCCTATTGCTATTGGTCTTGCCAGTTCTCAGATCAATCGATAAATTCAAAATTATGCTACATCATTCTGGATGACATGTGTATTCAGCATCAGTTCATGTTTTCTAAGCAGATCACATACTTAAAAATAATGTGTCGTCACTTCCCAATTTCCATTTTTATTACTATTTTTTCCCCTTGTGATATGCATAAGCAGAAGCACTGCATTCACTTTTTATTTCGCGACAGTATTGTGGCCCGTGTCACTTTTGGACCGGAAATGTTGGCGGGAAATAGACGCCGGAAATGCTGCCGGTATGTCGCTGTAATTCCAGTAGTCAGCCAGGACGCCGGGCAGTATTGCCGGCTTATAATGCCGGCAATGTGCAGTTTCTATTGACCGTGTAAACGCACGTTTACACTGTACACATCATAGGCCACGCATGACGTCATAATGTTAAAACAACCGTCTGGATCAGTTGACTTGGAGCGGCAACCATTTGTAGGCGACTTCTGGGGCACTGTTCAGTTTATCTCTATCTTAATAACAGATGATTCAAATTGCTCTGAGCACTATGGGACTTAACATCTGAGGTCATCAGTCCCCTAGAACTACTTAAACCTAACTAACCTAAGGACATCACACACATCCATGCCCGAGGCAGGATCCGAACCTGCGACCGCAGCGGTCGCGCGGTTCCAGACTGAAGCGCCTAGAACCGCTCGGCCACACTTAATTACAGAATTTTTAGTAAAGATTTATTTATTACACTGGTGAAACGTTCTGCAGCATTGGGCCGTACCGAAGGACGTTGGGAAGGAAGTCACATTCCGTTCGACAGGAAAGGTCGTTTTAAAAATACAAATATTTTGCGATCACATCTTTCAAGATTACGTCAGTGAATTTCGAGACTGAATCAAGATAGTGTTATAAGTACCAAGCAGATGCGAATAGTCCTCTATATGAGAGCATTTATTTGACATTTTTTGATAATATTTATTTGTGTCTAAATGATACGAATTGAATGACATGTGTCATTCAAATGGTTCAAATGGCTCTGAGCACTATGGGAATCAACTGCTGAGGTCATTAGTCGCCTAGAACTTAGAACTAGTTAAACCTAACTAACCTAAGGACATCACAAACATCCATGCCCGAGGCAGGATTCGAACCTGCGACCGTAGCGGTCTTGCGGTTCCAGACTGCAGCGCCTTTAACCGCGCGGCCACTTCGGCCGGCACATGTGTCATTACGCAGGGTTTTGACGAAAATACGAAAACACTGCTAGAAATTTATGTTTAAACATAAATGTACATGCTATCTAAGCCTGCAGATTGCGCTGGTGCGACAGTGAAAAGGGCGATTTGACGACGCTGGAAATAGCACGTTATGTTAGGAATCAGAAAACGGGAGATGCGCCATCTGGACTACAAACCTTTGCCATTGGCTCTGATTTCGATGTTCAGTCGATATGGCGTCGTGGACTGCTCTTGCAAAGAAGGTGTTTTGCAAAAACGACAGCTACACGGTCGATCAACGTGTACATGCAGTCAAAGTGTGGATGCAGAACTTCGAGGAAACAGCTAATACGGTGCGAAAGAAGGGTGCAAGTGCGAAACGAATGTTCACACCAGAAAGTGTTGCAAGAGTGGAAGAAATCTTCAGCCGAAGTTCCAGGTATTCTGTACGCAAGCATGCGCTGCAACTTAACATATCGGATTGCAGCGTACGCCGAATATTGCACAAGGTCTGCAGTACCACCCAGACAACATTCAGATAGTACAAAAACTGAATACGGACGATCTCCCAAACAGAGAACGCTTTTGCCGGGGACTCGTGAACTGCAGGCCTGTGGGACAGTCTGATCGTGAACCACGAGACCAATTTTTGTGTATCACGCTTTGTTAACAAGCAAAAACTTCAGATACTGGTCACGTGAAAATCCTGAAATGCTTCAGGAGGCACCACTTCACGGTCAGAAAGTGGTTGTGAGGTGCGGCGTAACATCATTTTGAATCATAGGGCCCCATTTATTTGAAGACAATCGCGGAAATGCTGTTATAAAACTTTATGTTCACACGTTGAAGCATTTCCTAGGACGACTACGTGCTGATCTCACAGTAATTGCAACCACATTCTTCCAACAACAACGAGCCACATGCCATTCGTCGCGGCATTCCAGTAACGCGCAAGAGAACATTTTTCCTGGTCATCTCACCTAACGGGGACATTTCCTGGCCTCCAAGATGCCCTAACCTTTCAGTTTTTTATTTCTCCCTTTCGGGTCATTCGAAATCTCAGATCTTACGGTATGACCCTCCACATACCACCCACGATCTGAAGGATGGAATTCTGGAGGAAGATAATCGAATTCCAGGGCCAGTCCTGCAATATGTGATGTCTGACGTGCGGTCAACACTGAAAATGTGTGTGAAGGAAAATGGCGGCCACCTACGTGATGTCATTTTCATGTGATGGACATTTTAAATTGTGAGCATTGTAAATTCATGTTGTATTTCTTTTATATAGCTGTGAATAAACTTGTTTCGCCGGTGGAGGTTTCAAAATCGCCGATTCCACTGCCGCACATGTTATTTGATCACGAAGGGTACTTCTGCAATGTTCTCAGTACGTTGCAAGTGTCACTCTGGATCAGAAAAGTGTTCTGTGTAGTTGGGAGTCATTGTGTCGGAGCTAAGTGAAGCGAACGTGGGCAAATTGTTGGTGCTCTTATGGAGAGTGCTTCCGTAACAAGAATACCGAATAGTTCGGTATTTCGAAAAGGCACCATATCTAATGTCGTATCCTGCCCACTTGTCTAATATAGGGTGCATGGGAAGCTGTTTTCTCGGATAGCTCGACAACAATTCATGCAAATCTTATTAATGGAGTTTATTACAGTAAATTAAATTGAGGGGAGATTGTACCTTCGTAGGGGGCACTGTCCTCTCACACATAGCTTTCTATTACGGCGGGAGGATCCCCCTTTTTGTGATGCTTGTGGTGTGCGTATCCGCCATATTTTAACAGACCGCATTTTATACCGTGATGCAAGGGCAGAAGCACAAGTTGATGGGGATCTGCCCTGTGTTGTAGCTAATGAGGAGACGCGTGTATCTAGGGTTTTAAAGCTTTGTGATGTGTCTGGACTCTTGCCTAAACTTTTAGGCTGGAGGTTTTAGTGTATTGCAGAGTGGTTGGCTCCTCCCTTTCTTCCTTGCGGTCAGCCAGCCACTTCCCTCTGGTATATTGTTTTAGCTCCCTCTACCACTTTCTTCCTGTGTTATCCGTGTTTTAGTGCTGACGGAATACTTCGTCCCACGTTTCGGTGTGGGTAGGCACATATTTTTACAACCTTATTACCTTTGTTTCACGTTCTATTTTATCTTCCTGTTATGAGTATTTTTTTGACACCCATCTCAATCTGTTATTGAGCGGGCGCTGAAGACCTTGCCGTCGTGCGCCCATACAACCCTCTCCATCCATCCATCCATCTTTTGCTTTCTGTCAACTTTTTGAAGTTCTAATTTTTCTGATTTGTGAAAATATTTCGTGCTCATAGTTGGCTACGCTGTTCGCGCGCTGCATTCATTTGCTCCTTGTCCTTCAAGAACCCAAATGAATCACTTAACAGTGTCGTATGGTCTAGAATTCCTGAGAGAGTATTTGTAGGTAAAGATACATTTGAGTGTTTATGATGCAGTTTTTTCACTTAATCATGGCAACGTGGGGAGAGTTAGGCTGCTTCAAAAGTTGGGCATACAACCTGGGGAAAATATGGTGATGGCGTGTTCCGAACTGGATGCTGTCCGTGTGAAGAACGCAGATTATGAAGCGACTGTGATAGCTAGGAAGGCAAGAATGCACTCAAGGAACGCTAAGAGAGCCAGGGAGGATCAAGAAAATGCGGATGACCCAGGATATTGCGCTGGGATGTTCTAAAGTCGCTAACGAACTATGTTCATCTTGAAAGCCGCATTCCTGAGATTTTATTTTTTTAATGATAAGGTACATGCCGGCCGGTGTGGCCGTGCGGTTAAAGGAGCTTCAGTCTGGAACCGCGTGACCGCTACGGTCGCAGGTTCGAATCCTGCCTCGGGCATGGATGTGTGTGATGTCCTTAGGTTAGTTAGGTTTAAGTAGTTCTAAGTTCTAGGGAACTGGTGACCGCAGCAGTTAAGTCGCATAGTGCTCAGAGCCATTTGAACCATTTTTTTGATAAGGTACATTATTTTCAGGAACTTACCATCACAGAACAGCGAAACTTACACGCCCGCATCTCGTGGTCGTGCGGTAGCGTTCTCGCTTCCCACGCCCGGGTTCCCGGGTTCGATTCCCGGCGGGGTCAGGGATTTTCTCTGCCTCGTGATGCCTGGGTGTTGTGTGCTGTCCTTAGGTTAGTTAGGGTTAAGTAGTTCTAAGTTCTAGGGGAGTGATGACCATGGATGTTAAGTCCCATAGTGCTCAGAGCCATTTGAACCATTTGAAACTTACACAGCTTACAGAAACTGGGCTGAACGTTAATGATGCATTTTTAAAAGAAGTTGAGTTAAATATTGTAGAAATTATGGATTAATAAAGCTTAAATATGTGGAAAAATTTTCACATATTACAATAAATTCTCTAAAAAATTAATTATGCAAGCGACTTCTGTGCAAAACTAGGTCAATGGAGAGAGACTCGTCCTCCGCCAGCCATTAAAATTTTATTACATTAACATGAACCGTTCACGAGATAAATGTACCTAAAATTCACAAATTTAACATTGTAAGTATATAAGGTACAATCTAGACTTAACTTTGCATTTTCACGAAGAGGTGTCGCATGCAATTGGCGACATGCATATAATCAATGGTATATACAATTTAAATGCAAGCAAAACAGAACAGTTCATAAGTCACGGCTGAAGCGTTTGGATGACGACTCGTCTTCTAATGCGGCCGTGGCTAGGCGGGACGGCGCTTATATTGTCTTCGTATAGGTGCCGCTCCTGTCGTGGTTTCATCTAGTCAGCGTGCTATTGGCTGGCGTCGTCTCACAGCCCTCTCTGCTGTAACGTTCCAGGCCAACATGCCGGCGCTTGATGTTACGCCGGAACATCGAAAATTTATAGCGGATACTTGGAAAGCTGAAAAACATCATCAGCCAACTCACAACTTAACGGAAAGTATGCGTTGAGTGATCGTTGCGGAGACCATTGAAGACGACTGTGACGAAAACCAAAGGGGGCTACAGCTGCAAAACTCACCTCGGAACTAAGAACCTTCAACATCGCAGCGCGTCAGCAATCGTTGGTTGATATATTAAAAAACTAGAAACTCGCCTCGCTTGCAAGAAAACACCTAGTGTTAACCTAGGTTTCGCCGTAGATAACTACACCTTCTTCAGAACAATAAAACCCACAAGTGCCTAAGAAGACCTTTGTCAATGATTAAAAGAACACTATAGCTATACATTTATAAACGGAAAAAGGGAAAACAAACAGTACATGTGTACAAAGTCTAAACCGTTACTTAACTTAATGGTGTAACCTCCACCTCACACCGGCCTATATTAGATGGGCCATGAGCCGCAGTTCGTAGAAATCGCCATTCTACGTGAAACTGCCGTTTCTAGATGTGCTGGTCACAAGGGACGGCGAAAACCTGGGACACAGCGTGTATCGGAAACAGACACACACGGACCGATACCTGCACAAACTGTCAAACCACCACCAGAGCCAGAAAAGAGGCATGATTAGTACGCTCGTAACGAGAGCAGGACGAATATGTGAGCCGCAACACCTCAAACGAGAAATTAACACCTGGAAACTGTCCTGAGGAGCAATGGGTACTCCACAAATTATATTAGAAGTGTAACAGAGCCAAACACTCGGCGAAGTAAGGAGCCAGAAGAAGAAATGTCGAGTACGGCCTTTCTGCCATACATTCCCAGAGTGACAGACAGAATCGGCCGTATATTGCGCAAACATGGCGTAAAGACGATTTTCAAACCGACAAGGAAGATCAAACAGTGTCTTAGATCGGCGAAGGAGAAAAGAGACCCACTTGCAATGTCGGGAATATACCGTATACCATGCACATGCGGAAAAGTTTATGTCGGAATGACTGGACGATCAATTAACACCAGGATCAAAGAGCATAAGCGACATTGCAGGTTGGGACAGGTGCAGAAATCGGCCGTGGCAGAGCACGCACTGAATGAGACCGACCACGTAATAAAATTCGCCGACACGGAAGTTCTGGCTGTAGAGAAGCACTATCACACGCGCTTGTTTAGAGAAGCTGTAGAAATACAAAAAAAACACGCGAACAGTTTCAACAAGAAAGAGGAAAGCCTTAAGGTAAACGGATCCTGGCTTCCCGTACTGCAGCGAACGACCGTCGCAGGTAGTAAGAGGAGAACCGCACCGGAAATGACCGCGGAGAAGCCCTCGGACGTTGGCGCGGCAGGTACATACAGTCTGCGGCCGCGAGCTCGCCTCCAGTTCACCACCGGCAATGGAGGGTGAAGCTTTGACAATGCCAGCCACTCGTGCTGGCATTGTGGTTTTAGGAAAATAAAGTTTTTTTTGTACAACTGACAGTAACTGATTTTGGCCCCTTTCCACAACTATAACCTGATCCGCTCTGTCCCGCGAAACCAGATTTCAACTGCACACGAATGCAGATTTCCGTACAGTAAACAACCAATTCCAAACACAAAATGCCGTTGGTGGAAAAGATTAAACTCAAATAATAATAATATCTACCAACATGGTTACTTGACTAGAATACAAATGAGACGCTGAGATCCATAAGGGCCTAAAGCACACAGCCGTCGATCCGGCATTTAAGTGAATATCGGAGAAAGCAGTGATAAAGCTTTTCGTGAAGATTCATACATACAACGTGGGGCTAAGGCAGAGATAAACTTGACTCACCATAAGACCAACAAATTTCATAACCATGAATAAATGGTAGAATCACACAATCGACGGCGATGTACTTTAGGCCCTTATGATTCTCAAGCGCCTCAAATTGGTTGCTGTATGATAAAAATCATAACTTAATATACTATAACTCATTCAGAAACCCAAAAAATAAGATTACTGTCAATGCAACTTGAACACATACTGACGTCCGATCTAATTTTGCTCGAATATATAGTGAGTGAATAAGCATACCTGAAGAATGTTCTGTAAGCTAGCGGGATTTATGCCGAGCGAATGGGGATAAAAGTCTGCGGCAGTTTGCTGCCTCCTAGTGGTACTGACGTAAAGCTCTAGTTGAGCGGCAAAGGCTAACTGTGCACGCTATGGACCGTGCACGTTGTTTATCAAATCCGTATGCATTTGGCCCATAAGGCAGTTACATCAAGCGAGTTGCGCGTGCGCGAAAGCTCCTTATGACGTGGACAACTGGTTCTTCGCTGTTGTATATGTTTAACAGCATTCAAAGTAAAATAACGAATAAATCTGCAAGTTACGGTGTTCACCTGTTCTTGTGCTCTTACGTAGCAGCCGCCACTGGGAGTATGTCAGCATTAAGCAGACGGTTCACAGACGCGTGTCGTTTGTGGCCCAGAATTGTCGTGTTGAGAAATGGCACCACAATACTGTCGCGTGAGAGGTTACACATGAGGATGCCGAATGTTTGTGATGTGTCGTTGTCCCTTTTAGAGTTCCTTCAATCATTACCGTCCTTGCCTTGATGTTATGCACGTGACCCCCAAGCAATGACGCCACCGGTACCTCAAAAAATGGTTCAAATGGCTCTGAGCACTATGGGACTTAACATCTATGGTCATCAGTCCCCTAGAACTTAGAACTACTTAAACCTAACTAACCTAAGGACAGCACACAACACCCAGCCATCACGAGGCAGAGAAAATCCCTGACCCCGCCGGGAATCGAACCCGGGAATCCGGGCGTGGGAAGCGAGAACGCTACCGCACGACCACGAGGTGCGGGCCCGGTACCTCACCTAGGTCGCCGTCATAGTCGTCATAACGGACGTCTTTTTTGAACACTATGCGCCACTATATGAGGGTCATTCTCAAAGCAAAGAACGCTTTTTTCTACAGTAATTTTTATTTGATTTAAACGAAAGAGTGTTTTACACGCAGTTTGATACCAAAGCTACGTTTCTACGTAGTCGTCACTCAAATTTAGGCACTTGTCCCGTTTTACCAGCTTTTCTGTGCCTCCTGCGTACCCAGCTGCAACCTAGTTGGACCACTGATTAACAGCTCATCACCACTTGCTTAGCGTTGTCTACTCCAAAAATATTTCTTCAATTTCGGGAATAAGTGACAGTCACTTGGGGCTAAGTCCGGACTTTATGGCGGATATTGAAACATTTCCCACTGAAAACGCCTAAGCAAGTCTCGTGTTACTCCCGCTGCTTGGACGTACATTATCGTCAAGGAGAATGACTCCACTGTTTAGCATTCCGAGCCCCTTGTTTTTAGTTGCGCAACGAAACCGTTGACGTGTCGTCCGTAGGCTGCTGCATGTAGTCGATGAGCGGGACACCCTTACAATCTATAAACACTGTAGACATAATCTTTCAGACATTAAAAAAAAATTTTTTCGGTTTTGTTGAGTATTACGAATGATGCCATTCCGTTGGTTGGCGCTCTGATTCTGGTGTGGAATGAGATATCCAAGTGTCATCACCAGTGACAATGTGATACAAAACTTCATCACCAACCTTTTCATAGCGACTGAGAAAAGTCAGTGCTGGCGTTCGTTTGATCTTGTGTTAGTCTGACAAAATTCGAAGAACCTCCCTGGTATACACATTTTTATAACCCAGATCTGCACTAAGAATCCCCTACATCACAGTTCTTGAATTGTCAGGAAAGAATGAGTGCAGTTCGTAATCTTCTTGTTGGATTTTGTTTCAGTCCTTCCTTTGAGTCCATCAGTCACCACTGAGCGCCGGCTCGTCGTGAATATTCTTCTCTCCGCCATTAAACGTGATACGCCACTTCCGAAATCGGGCTTTGTTCTCCACATTTCCGGAAACAGCAGGGTCGGAGTTGTTGCGTGTTTAAGAAGCTGATAACACTGCGCACCTCACACGTGGCGGGATCGTCAATTTTGTTGCACATTTTAAAGTCGCACATCCTAACACTAAGCAACCGTATTGTGTCGAAGCTGCCGCCAAACTGAAGCAACGAGCACAGCGGTCAGTCGTCGGCTGATAGGGTGGCAGGACGGAGGAGGTGGGTCACGTGTCAAAACAAAATGTTGTTTACTATCTGAATGACCCTCGAATATCGGCAATCCACTGAAAGCGCAGAAGTTGTGGTGTTATCGCCATTCTACGCATGGGGCGGTGATTCCTTAGTCCGCCTGCTTCTAGTGTCCGTCCAGTCATGGCCCTTATGTTGTACCTTGAGATCGTATTACTCGTAATAAATAGTCAGGACCACGGCTAGTGCCCGTAAGCTGTCCTGCTGCTACTTTGCGCTGCGACCTGCAGCGGTTGTGAACCGCATCGTACGCTCCTATTTCGGGACATGTGGATTTAGCCGATTGCCTTCCGCAGCGCCGTTCGCAACCCGCATGCTCCAGCGGTCGTGCTGGTAGCATACACAGCCCCTGTCAACAGCCACGAACCCACATGGCGTGAGGACCAGTCAGAATTGCACCGAGGTGACTAAAGTCGTGCGATAGCGATATGCACACATGCAGATGGCGGTAATATCGCGCACACTGGTATAAAATGTAAGTGCATTGGCGGAGTTTTATCATTTGTACCGCGGTGACTCATGTGAAAAGGTTTCCGACATGATTATGGCCGCACGAAGCAGATTAACAGGAAACCGTAAGGAATTCATTATTCCGCGACCCACAGCGTTGAGAGTGCGCCTCGAATACCAAATGTCGCACATTATATCACACCACAGACAACGCAGTGCCGGCCGGAGTGGCCGAGCGGTTGTATGCGCTACAGTCTGGAACCGCGAGACCGCTACGGTCGCAGGTTCGAATCCTGCCTCGGGCATGGATGTGTGTGATGGCTTTAGGTTAGTTAGGTTTAAGTAGTTCTAAGTTCTAGGGGACATGACCTCAGAAGTCAAGTTCCCTAGTGCTCAGAGCCATTTGAACCATTTTGACAATGCAGTGGCCGGGGCCTTCACTTAACGACCGAGAGCAGCGGCTTTTGCCTAGAGTTGTCAGTGCTAACAGACAAGCAACACCGCGTGAAATAACCGAAGAAATCATTGTGGAATGTACGGCGAACGTATGCATTAAGACAGAGCGGCGAAATTTGCCGTTAATGGGCTATGGCAGCAGACGACCGACGCGGGTGCCTTCGTAACAACACGACATCGCCTGCAGCGCCTCTCCTGGGCTCGTCACCATATCCGTTGGACCGTAGACGACTGTAAAACCGTGGCCTGGTCGCATGAGTCCTGATATCAGTAAGAGCTGATGGTAGGGTTCGAGTGTGGCGCAAACCACGCGAAGCCATGGACCCAAGTTGTCAACATGGCACCGTGCGAGCTAGCGGTGGCTCCATCGTGGTGTGGGCTATGTTTACAGGGAATGGACTCGGTCACTTGGGTGTTCGGCTACTTCATTTGCAGCCATTCATGGACGCCATATTTCCTAACAACGACGAAATTTTCATGGATGACACTGCGACATGTCAACAGGCCACAGTCATTCCCGAATGGTTTGAAGGACATTGTGGACAATTCGAGCGAATGATTTGGCCACCCAGATCACCCGACATGATTCTCATCGGACATTTATGGGACGTATGAACAGGTCAGTTTGTTCACAAGATTCGGCACCTTCAACACTTTGGCAGTTATGAACGGCTGTAGAGGCAGCGTAGTCCAGTGTTTCTGCGAGGGACTTCGCCGGCCGGGGATGGCCGAGCGGTTCTAGGCGCTACAGTCTGGAACCGCGCGACCGCTACGGTCGCGGGTTCGAATCCTGCCTCGGGCATGGATGTGTGTGATGTCCTTAGGTTTAAGTAGTTCTAAGTTGTAGGGGACTGATGACCTCAGAAGTTAAGTCCCATAGTGCTCAGAGCCATTTGAACCATTTGCAAGGGACTTCCAACGACTTGTTGAGTCCATGCCACGTCGTGTTGCTGCACTACTTCGGGAAACGGAGGTCCGACACCATATTAGGATGTATCCCATGACTTTTGTCGCGCCAGTGTATAATGCCGGATTTTTAAAAATTTGTGTCATGGGCGTTGACGTTGCCTTCCGTTTTGCGTTTGCACTGCTAGGAGTCATCCACCTCCCTCGCCCCATAGAAAAGTATTTTTTAAATGCTACCTACTTGACTTTTAGATAAATCAGACTTTGGTATAATCAACCATGCGATTTTTCTAGCGGGATTCGACGTGGACCAAAACTTGGCTGGAATTTTCACAAGTGTGGCGGTCATACAGAGCAGAAATTATGCTGGACATCGGCAATCAGACAGCCGATGAAGCAACTTATCGAGAACAGCAATGCACAGTGTTTCGTTGGATAACAATTCAGTTTATTTGTAGTTCTGCGTCATCGAAGTCAGTAGAGGAAATGACGAATACATGACAAACGAAGTGACAAGTCAACAAAGGGATAGTTCGTTCTTCTACATTAGGAACTGAAGGAATATCCTGATATATTGTTCTGATATGAATTGTTCGTTAATTCACTCGAAAATCTTACCTATGGTCAAATCTAACATTCTCAAAGGAGATACAGTGATCAGGGATAGTTATAGTAGCTATGACATTTACCAGTTACGGTTTGAAATATACTGATTTGGCGGTGAAGAAGATTCAGATTTCTTCTAAGAGACTGATCAAAAAAAATACTCATAGACATTAAATTTGCCTCGGTCGAAACCTCTTGCAAACTACCCTACCTCTGCATCTCTTCTATTTACATTTGTGGCTTAAGACCTTTTTTATAAGAAACCTTGACGCATGAAAATAATTTTTTTTAAATGTAGTTTTGTTGAATGTGGGACTCAATTACAAGCGAGGCTCATCACTGAAGACAATTCTACTCCAGTCAATGAGATTCCAGGTCGAATACTTGTGTGGAGACGCCTCGACATTATTCTGCGCCCCGTTCTGTTGCCCTTCATGACAAGCCATCCTGAACTTACATTTCAGCAAGATAATTCCCGCCCATCCCAGACACCACGGGAGTTTCTGCTGCTTGTCTTCGTGCTCGCCAAACCCTACCTTGCCAATATGGTCGCCTGATCTCTTCCCAGTTGAGAACCTTTGGATCATTAAGAGCAGCACCCTCCAATAAGATCGAGATTTTGACGATCTAACGCACCATCTGGTCAGAATTTGGCACGATATCCCTCAGGAGGACATCCAATAATTTTGTCAATCAGTGCCAAGCCGAATAACTGCTTGCAAAAGAGTTAGAGCTGGGCCAACGCGTTACTGACTTGCTCAATTTGTGAAGCTCCTTCTCTTGAATAAATCACCCAATTTTTCTGAAATTATAATAATTTGTTTCTCTGTCCATGCACATCGCATCTACAGATTTGCGTCCCATTCGGATAATTCCTTCGCGATCCGGCCTTCTTTTGTGATAGAGTGTACCTTGGCCCGTTGCTTCGTAAACGGCGCGCTAGGGGAGGGGTCAGTAACTGGCCACACACGAGTGTTCTCTGATGGGCCAGAAAAGCTGGCCAGTTCCGCGAATATTTTTGACAGATCCGACCAATCAATATCAGGCTCGTCGTTTTCCACTAACGTGGAGGCAACTCCCGTCGGATTAGTCTCTGAGATGTGTCGTTGAGTCGGGCCTATTCGTGTGTACCGCCGACTCAGCATTGCGCTGCTTGCTCGAAAGGCCAGAGGCCACAGATGACGTTTCTCAGTAGCTGCGACGGTGCCTCGCCGGAAGTACTTTGTACAGTGGGATGTTTTTAGGGTGTGTTGTAGTACATTTTTGGATTTTGAATCTCATTTATATTGTCGGTAGGAAGTTAGTGCGGACGATACTAGCGAGAATATATTCTGACAGTCGCCGGTGATTTGTACGCTGTGTAGACATATATTTATCGAAAGATAAATCGCACAAAATTGCTCAAATAATGGACTGTCAGATATGGATATAATTGAGAATCGTGGGCATTCTTATGAGAATCGTGAATGTTCCACACGCTAGCAAGAGGACGTTCCTAATCCTTCGTTAAGTACAGTAATACCTGTAAAATAATGGACGTGACATAGTTATATGTAATACAATAATGAACACAGTACAAGCAACTTCATCATCATCATTGGTACTCTTTATAGTACGGGTTTACTCAGTTCAACACTTCCCCCTATGCCTCTCCCGCTCCCCCCCCCCCCCCCTCCGCTTTTCCATCTTTTTGATGAAGCCTGCGCCTTTCTGAAATGACTGAAGGTATTTTATATTCGTCTTTGCATCTATAAGAAAATGTTTATTTTTCTCACCAGACGCATCTTCAGTAGCCTGTAATGAAACATATTTACAATTTGGTTTGCTTCCTACATCTAAAAATAGTTCGTTACGAAATATGTTGGTTTTACGTACACTATTTTATGTCCGATTTTCTTTAACATCAGGAAATGCCGTTTCCTTACACGTTTTTCAGGTATTTCCTCGTTTGGCGCTACTGCTTCCACATCAGTAAATGTACAGTTCAGCAAAACAGTGTGAGGTTAGGCGGAAAATAACGGAGCGAATTGAGAGAAAACCTAAAAAACGTGTAAGTGCATGCCGTTTCCTGATGTGTGCACGTGGACATAAAATACTGCAAGTAAAATGACGATATTTTAGATCTAGCAAGTAAGCCAAATAAATGCGTTTCATTACAGACCGTTGATGTTTCATTTCAATAAATGATACGCGTTTGCGGACAAAAATACGCATCTTCTTGTAATCGGAAAGACAGGTTTAAAATACCACTTCAATAATCATACAGGAACTACGGACAATATGACAACACAAACGAAGAATTTTATTTCAAAACTTCTAGCTTAGATTTTATTAAACAGGGGGTCTACATCGAAATTCCCTATTTTAAATGTGTTCCATATACAAAACTAAATGAAGTAACTTTATTTTTTTCACAAAAATATGTTGTATGTAAAGATTAGTTTTGAAAAAAAATCACAACAGATCAAATACTTACACGTGACCCACTGCGGTGACGCGAAGAATGTCGAGTCTGTTTTCAATTTCCATCCGGGTCCACTGCAACGTGTCCGAAGGAAAGGTTTCAATGACTTCTACAATACGAGTACGGAGGTTTTGAACGTCCCGCACTGCAATGGCGAATACGCAGACCTTGACATAGCCCCATAGAAAAAAAAATCCAACGGTGTGACGTCAGGAGAACGTGAAGGCCACTTCATGGGTGCAGCTCGGCCAGTCCAGCGTCCTGAAAATGTTGCATTTAGGGATTTCCGAACATGCAGTGACAAGTGAGGTTGAGCACCATCTTGCTGAAACCAAAGGTTTGGTTGCAAGTCTTCAACCTGGGGAAAGACAAAGATCGCCAGCATGACTCCAGGTACACCGTTTCTATAACACTTGTTTCAGCAGAGAAGACAGGTCCAGTTATCTTGTGACACATGAGGCCACTCCAAACGTTCACTTTCGGGCTATCTCGTACCTTTTCCGTGTGTAATCTACCCCCTCATTCTTTGATGTTGCTACTGTCCACTATGGTTAAGTCTTTTCAGAAGATTCGAAAGGAGTAAGATTTACAGTAAACTTTCTACTTATCTTCTCAAGCAGAGTTGGATCCAATTCTTCACGTCTGGGGACCTGATTCTTGAAACTGAAATTCTCACATTTTAGGTTCTCATGGTTCCATTTATCTGAGTAATGTTGAAGAGTGTCGTTGCATAATTTTTCTTTTTACATTAATTTATTCTGTCACATTTTACTATATCACACTGTTTTTTGAATTTTCACGTTAACAAAGCCGAAATTACATTTTTCGCCTAAAGTACAAAAATTCGTCCGACCACATCAGAGGCATGCTTACAACTACTTCACTCCGCGATAATAACAATATTCCATAGCGTTTACAATTTTTCTTGACAAATGAATTTCTATTAGTTTAGATCATTATTTTATAAATGAATCCAGAAATAAACATAATAAACAGTACTAGATTGCGTAACTAATAATAGAAATTTTAAGTGTACCAAATATTTCGTAATTTCATATGTAGATTCAGAGCTAGCACATATCGATTGTAACAACAAAAATAAAATAATTCCTTTTCAGAAATTTTAGCTTGAAATATGACATGTTGTGTATAAAATTATATGCATTTTTTTCAGAAAATGAGGTAAGATAATATTGACCTGTCCAAGTAATGCTACTGGAGGATGTTCCTTTACACGTGACACTGTGTGGATTCTGCGACCCCCAAATTCGGACGTTTGCTTGTTCACAGCTCCAGAGACATGGAATGGTGCCTCGTCAGAAAACATTACACTTGTCAGGAACGCAGGATTCCAGTCTATTTGGTTAATCATTTCACATGCAAATTCGTATCGCCGCTGCTTGTCATCAGGCTTTGTGGCCAGCAGTATCTGCAAACTGTACGAATACAGACGCAACCACTTTCTGAGGACTTTATGAATAGTCGCACGTGGCACCTGAAGTTCTCGTGAAGCTTGACGAACTGATTTTCGTGGACTTCGTTGGGATGTTTGACGTATACTCTCAACTTGTTCTTCAGAGACCCGCCGACCTCCTCCATGCCACTTTGCAGTTTCCAGAAACCGACTGTGCCGCGCTTTTATGCTCTTGGTGTCTGGTGCTGCTATCCTGTAAACACCACGAAACTGCCTTTGCACCATAACAATGGATTTAAACTCTGTGTACCAAAGCACAGTTTCTGTCTTCTCCTGAACTGACGCCATTTCCGCTTCTACGGACAACAATTCAACAATGAAAGTGCGCAAGATGTTGAAACAATTTAGGCAGCAACTTTTAAGTCCTTCCGCACCCGACGGGCAAGTCAGACCTGAAACAAAGAAAGATTTACTACACTACTGGCCATTAAAATTGCTACACCACGAAAATGACGTGCTACAGACGCAACATTTAACCGACAGGAAGAAGATGCTGTGATACGCAAATGATTAGCTTTTCAGAGCATTCACACAAGGTTCGCGCCGGTGGCGACACCTACAACGTGCTGACATGAGGAAAGTTTCCAACCGATTTCTCATACACAAACAGCGACATTGCTGCTCGCGTTGGTCGAGATCCAATGACTGTTAGCAGAATATGGAATCGGTGGGGTCAGGAGGGTAATACGGAACGCCGTGCTGGATCCCAACTGCCTCGTATCACTAGCAGTCGAGATGACAGGCATCTTATCCGCATGGCTGTAACGGATCGTGCAGCCACGTCTCGATCCCTGAGTCAACATAGGGGGACGTTTGCAAGACAACAACCATCTGCACGAACAGTTCGACGATGTTTACAGCAGCACGGACTGTCAGCTCTGAGACCGTGGCTGCGGTTACCCTTGACGCTGCATCACAGGCAGGAGCGCCTGCGATGGTGTACTCGACGACGAACCTGGGTGCACGAATGGCAAACGTCATTTTTTCGGATGAATCCAGGTTCTGTTTACAGCATCACGATGGTCGCATCCGTGTTTGGCAACATCGCCGTGAACGCACATTGGAAGCGTGTATTCGTCATCGCCATACTGGCGTATCACCCGGCGTGATGGTATGGGGTGCCATTGGTTACACGTCTCAGTCACCTCTTGTTCGAACTGACGGCACTTTGAACAGTGGACGTTACATTTCAGATGTGTTACGACCCGTGGCTGTAACCTCCATTCGATGCCTGCGAAACCCTACATTTCAGCAGGATAATGCACGACCGCATGTTGCAGGTCCTGTACGGGCTTTTCTGGATACAGAAAATGTTCGACTGCTGCCCTGGCCAGCATACTCTCCAGATTTCTCACCAACTGAAAACATCTGTTCAATGGTGACCGAGCAACTGGCTCGTCACAGTACGCCAGTCACTACTCTTGATGAACTGTGGTATCGTGTTGAAGCTGCATTGTCAGCTGTACCTGTACACGCCATCCGAGCTCTGTTTGTCTTAATGCCCAGACGTATCAAGGGCGTTATTACGGCCAGAGGTGGTTGTTCTGGGTACTGATTCCTCAGGATCTATGCACCCAAAATGCGTGAAAATGTAATCACACGTCAGTTCTAGTATAATATATTTGTCCAATTAATACCCGTTTATCATCTGCATTTCTTCTTGGTGTAGCAATTTTAATGGCCAGTAGTCTATTTTTAAATTGCCTCACAAAATAGGGAATTTCAGTGTAGACACCCTGTACTTCGGTCCACAGTTGCAACTCCGTCTAGAAACGTTGCAGTCATCTCTATGTACGCCCTATTTTTCACTTTGTTGTTCGTGTAATATTCATGTATCATTTCGCACAAACAAGGTTTTTCGCGGTAGAATAATATAAGTCTTTCGATGTGGTGGTCGATCCACTCCTTTACTATACAGGCGATTCAAAAATATTTACAAACTGAGATGGCGCATGGGGCATACAACAAGAATCAGCAATCACAAAGGAACCGGGGGTTGCAAAGGCCATCTGAGGCTACTAAATGGCGTTGCAGTTATTGAGTCACATGAGCTACAAATGGATGCCCACTACAGGAGATGTTTAGAGTGTTATCCAGACGCATCGATTCAAGTCTGCAGTCGACGCTGCAACGACGAGACAAATGTTTGAAATGGCTCCAAGCACAGTATCCGTTCTTTCGGACATGTCCGAAAGAATAGATACCATCGGTGACCATGCAGCTCGTTAGAATGAAATTGCAATGAAATGAACACCCTTAGCTGCTTACATGTGTTGACATACGTCAACGGGGACAGATGAAAATGTGTGCCCCGACCGGGACTCGAACCCGGGATCTCCTGCTTACATGGAAGACGCTCTATCCATCTGAGCCACCGAGGACACAGAAGATAGCGCGACTGCAGGGATTTATCTCTGGCACGCCTCCCGCGAAACCCACATTCTCAACGTATTGCCCCGCACTACATTCATAGTGCCCCCGCCCATTATACTCATTACTCACGCGCCGATTCCCGTAAGAGTTCGGGCACTGTCTGTGCATCGCACAGAAGAAGACGATGGTCAAGTGGCCGGTGAGCCTTAACTGTATATATACTTAAGATGGTACCTGTTCTTTCGGACATGTCCGAATGTGGGACAATACGTTGAGAATGTGGGTTTTGCAGGAGGCGTGCCAGAGATAAACCCCTGCAGTCCCGCTATCCTCTGTGTCCTCGGTGGTACAGATGGATAGAGCGTCTGCCATGTAAGCAGGAGATCCGGGGTTCGAGTCCCGGTCGGAGCACACATTTTCATCTGTCCCCGTTGACGTATGTCAACGCCTGTAAGCAGCTAAGGATGTTCATTTCATTGTAATTTCACTATGGGACTTAACATCTGAGGTCATCAGTCCCCTAGACTTTGAGCTACTGAAACCTAACTAACCTAAGGACATCACACACATCCATGCCCGAGGCAGGATTCGAACCTGCGACCGTAGCAGCAGTGCGGTTCCGGACTGAAGCGCCTAGAACCGCTAGATCCCTGCTGTGTCTCGAAGACATGCGGCTGCCGCAATGATCTTGCCCATTAGGTCCTCCGGCGACGTAACAGTTGTTTCGTACACGAGGCCCTTCGGAGTCCCACACTGTAAAAAATCGGTTTGTTGACATATCGGGTGACCTTGATGGCCATGTGACAGGCCCACCGCGACCAATCCAGTGGCCGGGAAAGGTTCCGTCGTCTTGAAGACCTGAACATCTTTCAGATTGTCCGACAGAACTTCACGCAGGAATACGAGATATGTGCGACCATTAAGTCGGGAGAATGTTCCGCCCAATTAAGGAGCTCCGGAAAGGCTCAAAATCATGAAAAGTTCAATTTTTACTTTTTCGCGTTTTCTGAATCTGCAGACTATTACCTTTTAATAGATATATAATTTATTCAATTCCGAAGACTACAACTATTTTTAAATTTTTTTTGAAATGTGTTCTACATGGGCGTGACCCACTGTGGCGCTGTTAAACTGCTGTCAAATGGTGTTATTATTAACGTCCGTGTTCATCAGGTACATTTTAGTGATGTGAGATAAAGTATGTGTTGTGGCTAACCTGTGATGGTTCAATATATATCGCTGGTGTGATTGTCGATTGTTTCATGTTTATTTACTCTGTCGTTATCTCGAAAATATTCGTAATTAATTCTGTTTCTTGAGTCTCTGTTTTGTTGAAGTATAATAATGAGTAAAAGTAAAGTTATTAGAAATCCTCTGAAGGCTTTTAAGAAAAGGAGAAATGTTGGAAAGTCAAAGGTATGTGTTATTACTGTAAACAATAAAGACGATAACCAAGTGAGTGAACCTAACCTCTCAAGTACACCTGCCCATAGCAGTCAAAGTGGGAAAGAAAATACTTCACAGAAGAAGCTTGGTTCAATGAGTGAAAACTATGAATGTTTTATGGGCGAATCGGATGTGAATGAAATATTTGATATGTCGGTTCTCAAAGGAATTTTTTCAAACTGTGTAAGATGTATTCATTGTAGTGAAGTTGGTCTGGAACTCTCCATAATAAAGCACGTAGGACTTGCTAGTGAAATACAACTGAAATGTGATAAGTGTTCATACATAACCACCTTTTGGAACAGTGTTGCAGTAACTGCAACTGAAGAAAATGGTAGCAAAATCTACGAACACAACAACGAGCGATGCTTGCTTTAGACAAGGAACGCCTTCGGGCTGCAGACAGGGCTGTAAAGAGTCTAGAAATACAAGCAAGAGTAAACAGGAGGAGGAACAAGAGGAAGCTGGAGGAGGAGTTTGCAGAGGATGAAGATACTCCATCCGATGGACCTGGAATGCACTAAAAAGTTAATCCAATCTTTGTCGCTGGATTCCCAAAACTTTTATTTTCTCATACTAATTACATGTTTTCTAAGGATCTTCCAAACATATTTGTTTCAAACTTTCAGTAAATGTTACACAGTACCTTCTGCATAATTCAACACAGCCTTTTTCCAAAAAACTGAACATCTTTGAATATATAAATAAAAAATTGCAAAAAAATGTTGTGAATTTTCATTACAATTGAAAAAAAATCATCTTTAATAACTGAACTAAAATTTTGTAAAATCCCTGTGTTAAGTTGTAGCCCATATTCCAATAAATAATCTGTAAAAAGTTCAACTTCCTACCTCAAATACTTTGTGAGGAAAGATGTAATTTATAAGCCTTATTTTAACATTGCAAGTATAGTGCGTTCCGGAGCCCCTTAAACAGTCTCCTACGATGCCAACCCTCACTTTAAGAATAAATTTGCGTTGTGAAGCATGCTTACGTGCAGCATGCGATTTCACATCCGCACACGTATGCAGGTTGTGAACGCCCATCACACCCTCGAGCAGAGAATGCAGCCACATCGGCAAAGACGACGCTCGCTGCGAAGCTTCGGTCTGCAGCGGAATCCTGCAGAAACCACCGCGCAAATCACATGCGCTTGTTGTAGTCATTGATTTCAATACCCGGACGCGTTGGAAATGAAACGGATACAGTCCTTCGTCGTGTACAATCCTCCAGACGGAGGGTTGGGGGGTATCAGTGGCGTGGGATACACCTCGCGTGCTTGTTGACGGCGTTTACTGCACCCCGTTCGGGAACCCTTTTTTCCGCCGCAACTGTCCGTGTTGTTCCTTGGTGACCGGCATCCGGCTTGTGTACATGGAATGAGCCATTTTCAGGCAATCGGCGATGCAGGGCGGCGGATAATCTGTGACACGGCCCGTTTCTATCGGGATATTTCGCACGGTACAATCTCACGGCTTCTCGTCCATTGCAGTCGGCCGCGCCGTAAATCAAATGCATCTCAGCCATTTCGCGATACGTGTAGCTAGCCATGGTACTCCCAACCCTTCGTCGAACCACCCTCAGACTAGTTCTCTACCGTTCCACTGTCTAACAGCCCGCGCGAGAAACGAACGCTTAAATCATTCCTCGCGAACTCTGATTTCTCTTATTTTATTACGATGATCATTTTTGCAAATGTAGATGGGCGTCAACAAAATAATTTTGCATTCGGAGGAGAAAATCGGTGATTGAAATTTCGTAAAAACAACTCGCCGCAACATAAAACGCCATTGCATTAATGATTCCCACCCCAACTAGCGAAGTTGACCGAGTCCCGTGTTCGGCTCCCTGCGGGGCTGGAGATTTTCTCTGCCCTGGGATTGGGTGTTTGAATTGTACTCAGCACTTCATCATCATCATCATTCGTGACAGTGGCTAGATTGAATTGTGTAAAAATTGCGTACGGGCGCTGATGACCGCGCAGTTGAGCTCCCCACTATCCAAACATCATCATCATCGTCCCAGCTCGCGTAATATACGCCTGACACTCTATCCTCTATTTCGCGATATTACAAAACAAGGCTACCTTTCTTTGAACTTTACGGTGTCCTCCGTCAGTTCTGTCTGGTACGGATCCCAAAACGCGTCGTAGTACTCTCGCAGAGGACAGACAAGCGTAGTGTTGGCAGTCTCTTCAGTAGATCAGTTGCATTTGAGAATCGCATATATTACTTAAACATTAAAAGGACCAGAAACAAAAATGCTTCTATCACAGCACAAAAAATGGCGAATATGTCCTGGGCAGAGATGGGGAATTAGTTCTTGGACTTGTCTGGCAGCTTCAAAGACATTTAACTCAAAACATCTTGACACATTCGCGCATTTTTATTTGGTAGTATAAGTACCCATGTCGTGTAATATATAATGCAGCTTGTCAAGTAACCCCCCAGGAACAAATCCACCCCCAGAAATTTTATGCCCCCCCCCCCCTTTCCAGAATTTTTTTTTTTTTTTCAAATTTTATATGTATGCTCTTCAGTCATATTGTTTACTATGGCTGGCGTACCTTCTGGATTTTGAGCACAGCTCATAAATTGGAAGACGCAGGTGTGCCAACACTTTACAGCTAAGAAAGCATACTGCGTTGGGGAAATAGTGCTAACGCGTGAAAAATCGCCGAATATGTAAAGGTGTTTTGATGTAAATGTCTTTGAAGCCGCCAGGTAAGTGGGAAAGGTAGTTCCTTTCTTTTACATTCCTTACTTTGCCATCGACATATTTGCCTTTTTTGTGCTACAATGGGGGCATTTATCATTCTGGTTCCCAACTTTTGCTCTCCCGCGAAATGTTGCGACAACCAAGCCGAATTAAGTATGATTACGATTGGCTGAAATCAGCAGAAGAACTGCCAAACAATATATGTACTACATAGTACTGTCAACTTTTCAATTCTCTATGTAAATTGACGAACTTGAGCTTCTTCGCCCCAAAATAAATTTTCTATGAAATAGCAACTTCAGACCACTATGTCGTGACAACGAGTGCAGCTTTCACGAAACAAGGAAACGACCATTTATTGCCTGTATTTGTCTACCTTCGTACGAAATTTGAAACGATCCGCGGGAGTTTGAATGAAATGACGTGCTTAAGCTCACAAAAAACGTGTATTTTTGCACGTAAAATCCGAATGAATCTAGATTTTCGAAAGAGAGTTTCCAGTTTTATCGTAAGGATGCATTTTTTTTAATTTTTTGATGCACTTCACTCCGTTTCCGCCCATTCGTACAACGTAAAAACGTATTTTACGTGCCACATTTAGCTTGACCTTAAACCATTTATCTCGACAATGTATAAAGATTATTTTGACGTCACATGCAAAGTCGACAACCGCATGATTGGCTCACGACTTTGTACCAAGGAAAAATAGAAATGTTATCGCTCCTCGATTCACTCGCAGCAATTTAACCTGTCCACAGGTTCCTGTCGAACAACGTACTCGGAAATCGCCACATATTGTGAAATACAGAGTCAAATATTTGTGAAAAGGCAGAATATGTATTTTATTGCAGCTCGTTTTAGTCGCAACATTTAAAGCTGTTCTCTTAGGTTTCCGTCTAACCACACATTCGGAAATCGCCACATATTCGTAAATAAACAACGAAATGTTTGTGACAAGAAAGAACGTGGATTTTATTGTTGCCTGTTTCAGTCGCAGCAGTTTAAAATGTCCGAGGTTCCCGCCCAGCCATACATTCGGAAATCGAAACACATTCGTAAATAAACAGCGAAATATGTGTGACAAGAAAGAATATCAATTTCATTGTTGCTTGTTTCAGTAGCAGCAGTTTAAACTGTCGTCTTAGGTTCTTGCCTAACCGCACACTCGTAAATCGCTAAATATTTATTTCGTCCTTCTTTCTCAAATCAGATGGAATGTCAATAACATTGAATATTGCAGAACATATTTGTCTTAGATTCATAAGAAAGTCCCAGAATTTGTTAACAACGCCAACGTGAAAAAATATTAGCATGTGGAGGGACACGAAGTTGCGCTGACACTTAGTCATGTGATATTTGTCTCCCATTTCGGTTACCATATTCCGCCTTGAAGGCTTATATCGTCGATGCGTTATCAAGTGGCATTACAAGGTAATGGTGACGTGTATGTTCCGTTACCTGAAACGGCATACTGCAAATTATAAAACAAGTGGGGTCTAGTGAAGCAGGGGATACAACCCGCCGCTTTGACCAATGACGTCATACATTAGTCATAGGTAGTAATGTCTTCACTTCGAGGCATAGGTAATAAAACAGTTGTGTGTTCCGGATAAGCGCTATCATTGTACATTAAAATTATTTGCAATGATATTGAGGTAATTTGGAGCATTAGTTTGTTATTGTAGCATAATTTATACTGTCTTATTTTCGTTTATAGCAATGGATTTGTCTGTTTGTGGGTATGTAACTTTCGCTACTGTCTGTCTAGTCCAGCTTCGGTTATTCCTCGATATTTCCGTGTGGTAAGTTTACTTTTCCATTTGCTTCTTTCACTGTATTTCACTATTTTGACACATTTCACTGTCTTAGTCCACCAATATGTGTATTTTCGTGGTGTGAAGTATGTAGTAGAAATTTCTCAGCTGTCGATCTTCTTGCGTTTCGCAGCGCTGGTATCAGTACGACATTTTCGAATGCCAACTAAAATTTGTATCCCGTCCTTCACTTCGCCTTTACACTAACGACACAACTAAAATTTGTATCCCGTCCTTCACTTCGTCTTTACACTGACACTATATATATCAATTGGCGAGCAAGATACAAATGTTGCGTATAGCTATATAGCTCAAGTAACGAATGGGATACTACACTCCTGGAAATTGAAATAAGAACACCGTGAATTCATTGTCCCAGGAAGGGGAAACTTTATTGACACATTCCGGGGGTCAGATACATCACATGATCACACTGACAGAACCACAGGCACATAGACACAGGCAACAGAGCATGCACAATGTCGGCACTAGTACAGTGTATATCCACCTTTCGCAGCAATGCAGGCTGCTATTCTCCCATGGAGACGATCGTAGAGATGCTGGATGTAGTCCTGTGGAACGGCTTGCCATGCCATTTCCACCTGGCGCCTCAGTTGGACCAGCGTTCGTGCTGGACGTGCAGACCGCGTGAGACGACGCTTCATCCAGTCCCAAACATGCTCAATGGGGGACAGATCCGGAGACCTTGCTGGCCAGGGTAGTTGTCTTACATCTTCTAGAGCACGTTGGGTGGCACGGGATACATGCGGACGTGCATTGTCCTGTTGGAACAGCAAGTTCCCTTGCCGGTCTAGGAATGGTAGAACGATGGGTTCGATGACGGTTTGGATGTACCGTGCACTATTCAGTGTCCCCTCGACGATCACCAGTGGTGTACGGCCAGTGTAGGAGATCGCTCCCCACACCATGATGCCGGGTGTTGGCCCTGTGTGCCTCGGTCGTATGCAGTCCTGATTGTGGCGCCCACCTGCACGGCGCCAAACACGCATACGACCATCATTGGCACCAAGGCAGAAGCGACTCTCATCGCTGAAGACGACACGTCTCCATTCGTCCCTCCATTCACGCCTGTCGCGACACCAGTGGAGGCCAGCTGCACGATGTTGGGGCGTGAGCGGAAGACGGCCTAACGGTGTGCGGGACCGTAGCCCAGCTTCATGGAGACGGTTGCGAATGGTCCTCGCCGATACCCCAGGAGCAACAGTATCCCTAATTTGCTGGGAAGTGGCGGTGCGGTCCCCTACGGCACTGCGTAGGATCCTACGGTCTTGGCGTGCATCCGTGCGTCGCTGCGGTCCGGTCCCAGGTCGACGGGCACGTGCACCTTCCGCCGACCACTGGCGACAACATCGATGTACTGTGGAGACCTCACGCCCCACGTGTTGAGCAATTCGGCGGTACGTCCACCCGGCCTCCCGCATGCCCACTATACGCCCTCGCTCAAAGTCCGTCAACTGCACATACGGTTCACGTCCACGCTGTCGCGGCATGCTACCAGTGTTAAAGACTGCGATGGAGCTCCGTATGCCACGGCAAACTGGCTGACACTGACGGCGGCGGTGCACAAATGCTGCGCAGCTAGCGCCATTCGACGGCCAACAGCGCGGTTCCTGGTGTGTCCGCTGTGCCGTGCGTGTGATCATTGCTTGTACAGCCCTCTCGCAGTGTCCGGAGCAAATATGGTGGGTCTGACACACCGGTGTCAATGTGTTCTTTTTTCCATTTCCAGGAGTGTATTAGCGTCCAAGGCAACAAGAAAACTGAAGTACGGGATACAAGTTGTACATGTGTCGTCTTCTTGTCTCCGTGTAGTTCAATTGAGGTACAGGTTGCAAATGTAATGTACGTCTATTTCCACCTTTTCGTTACCAGTGCACATATATAGAGGTCAACGGAAGTATGGTATACATATATTACATTCTTAGGTCCTTCTGTCATCAGTAGTACTGATATGTACGTAAGAATAGATTTTTAGTAATAGCGGAGACGAAATAAACATCTACAATTTGTATTCCGTGTTCCACTGACGGTTTACTGAAGCGGAGGATACATCGTCCAAGTGAAGAACAGGACAGTAATGTTAGTGAAAACGAAGAAATCGACTTACGACAAACTCGTATTCAGTACTGTAATTAAGCAACACACTTCCAGTGAGCTTTTCACTTGTATCCGGTGTTTCATTTACGGTTTAGTGAAGCAGGGGATACATAGTTCAGGTGAACAACAGGACAGCAATGCTAGTTGAAACTAAGAAATCGATGTACGCTGAACTTGTATCCCGTACTGCACTTATGCAATACAGTTCTAAAGAGTTTCGAGATGCAACTGACATACATGTAACGTGATGTATTCTTTGCTAGTAATATATTTCATTCATTTCTTTCCGTTGTATTTTGCGGAGAAATACTAAGATACAAACACGCGATATCGTTAACGTGAAAATACTTCTGGATCTTATATATGTGAAGTACAGTTTTTCTCTCTTGCATTCGTTTGTTTCTGAACATTCTTCTCAGCTCTTTCATCTTTGTAATACATGGTCTCTGGCCAATTCTGACGTCATTGGTCAAAACTGACGGGTTGTATCCCCTGCTAAACTAGACCCAACAAGTGTGTTTCATACTTAATTTGTAAATTATTGACGATAATAACTCACACAATAAAGAGCACTCGTATTTGAAGGCATCAATCGTCGATAAATGATTGTGTAACATTTGATTATGGCAATATTTATGATAAATTATTCCAAGAATAACGTTTTCTTCTTGTAAATCTCCGGTACGAGTGCATGAAGCCTTGTGAGAGGCCCGTATCGAACGCTAACGTCGATAGCCGATCAGGCGATCGTCGATATTGCGTGTGACGTCGAAATGTCACGTTTTGCGGGAACTCTTGAGAAACGAGATTATCCAAGTTCAACAGTCAAAGAGTAAATAGATATTTCAAAAGAGTAGTTATTGACCCATATTTCACGTTATATTCTTCAAATCAATAAACGTCTTGTACTACACACCTTCTAAAGCAGTCTGTGTTCTTCCTCAGCGTTTAAGCTATCTCCACACCGAGTTTCAACAAAATCTGTTGAGCAGGTTAGTTGTGAAAGAGTAACAGACACAGTCACTTTCGCATTTATAATATTAGTACAGCTTTTTCCGTATTTTGTGATTACTATGGTCACATAGGGCAGATGTGGACTCTGACCACAATCTATTGGTTATGAACTGTAGATTAAAACTGAAGAAACTGCAAAAAGGTGGGAATTTAATGAGATGGGACCTGGATAAACTGAAAGAACCAGAGGTTGTACAGAGTTTCAAGGAGAGCATAAGGGAACAATTGACAGGAATGGGGGAAAGAAATACAGTAGAAGAAGAATGGATAGCTTTGAGGGATGAAGCAGTGAAGGCAGCAGAGGATAAAGTAAGTAAAAAGACGAGGGCTAGTAGAAATCCTTGGGTAACAGAAGAAATATTGAACTTAATTGATCAGAGGAGAAAATATAAAAATGCGATAAATGGAGCAGGCAAAAAGGAATACAAACGTCTCTAAAATGAGATCGACAGGAAGTGCAAAATGGCTAAGCAGGGATGGCTAGAGTACAAATGTAAGGATGTAGAGGCTTGTCTCACCAGGGGTAAGATAGATACTGCCAAAGGAAAATTAAAGAGACCTTTGGAAAAAAGAGAACCACTTGTATGAATATCAAGAGCTCAGATGGAAACCCAGTTCTAAACAAAGAAGGGAAAGCAGAAAGGTGGAAGGAGTATATAGAGGGTCTATACAAGGGCGATGTACTTGAGGACAATATTATGGAAATGGAAGAGGATGTAGATGAAGATGAAATGGGAGATATGATACTGCGTTATGAGTTTGACAGAGCACTGAAAGACCTGAGTCGAAACAAGGCCCCGGGAGTAGAGAACATTCCATTAGAGCTACTGACGGCCTTGGGAGAGCCAGTCCTGACAAAACTCTACCATCGGGTGAGCAAGATATATGAGACAGGCGAAGTACCCTCAGACTTCAAGAAGAATATAATAATTCCAATCCCAAAGAAAGCAGGTGTTGACAGATGTGAAAATTACCGAAGTATCAGTTTAAGAAGTCACGGCTGCAAAATAGTAACGCGAATTCTTTACAGACGAATGGAAAAACTAGTAGAAGCCGACCTCGGGGGAGATCAGTTTGGATTCCGTAGAAATATAGGAACACGTGCGGCAATATTGACCCTACGACTTATCTTAGAAGCTAGATTAAGGAAAGGCAAACCTACGTTTCTAGCATTTGTAGACTTAATGCCCGAGGGAGGACTCGAACCTCCAAGGGGGGGAGCCGCGCGAACCGTGGCAAGGCGCTCCAGGCCGGGCGGCGACCCCGCGCGGCAAATTGGTTATGTCAATGCATTGGTTTAGATGTGGCGCATGCATAAGAAGGCATAATCGTGCGTTTTTGATGCTCGATGTTAAAATTATATCTGCAGTACCTTCTGCAACAGATAGCGTAATTGAAACTATAGTTAGTTCACCAGGTGTGGGTGCAGCTTAACAGATAGCGGATAACAGGCACTTGTGGGACTTTGGCACTGACAGTTCGTGTGACTGTGTCGACGTCCAGAGAATCATCCATACTGTAAATCACTGTTTGCCTGGTGGCATGAAACATCAACGAGCCGCTCCGATGGATTTAGTCTTTCGACATTCGTCAGTAATGTGGGCCGTTTGATATCTGTATTGTGTAAGTAGCTGCATTTCCTGTTTATATGTGTACTGGATTTGTTGTAATTGGTGTATACGATAGTAAAAATAATTCGTTTTGATACTAATTACTCTTTCTTCTTTTTTCCAGGTAAGTTTCAACTTTCGAGATTTCATGAGTGGTGAGTAGAGCATATCCCTTACATTTTATTTGAATATGTGCTTTTTACTATCCTCCATGCCTGACATTCGGAAACGCGTTTGTATATTGCAAGAGTTTGATGTTCGCTGTGGTTGGACTGGAGACGGCCTAATCCCATCGTTGGCGACGAATAAATTTATTATCACACTACGCGAAAAAGACCCGCATCAATTCGTATTTTATTAATTTGCTTTATGAATCAGAAAAAGCGGAATTTATCGTCTTATTTGCGTAGTTTCTAACTGTACACTGTCCGATCAAAATTAACCGGGAAGCCATTAATGGGCGTTAATATGACGGTTCGAACTCTGCCATGAACTTGAACTGTATGAAATGAAATAGTCATAACTTCTGAATGGTTTGCGCTAGGACGTTCAAACTGCACGGTTGGCCGCGCGGCATGATGGGCATTAGCATGCACATGTGCTCGCGCCTTGTTCTCGGTCATTTGCACGTCAAAATGTCACGTGCCTGGGCGTATAGCTCTTGTGAAGGCCTACTGTGCGAGCAGTAACAGCTCATCTGCGGCTCAAAGGAAGTTTACGATCGAGTTCAAGCTGAAGACATCCGATCCAAGTGTGCAAACAATCAAGAATTTGATTCGAAAGTTTGAGAGAACGGACAGTGTTCGTGATGACAGCGTTGGCAATGTCGATCGTACAAAAAGGGTGAAAACGACTGGAAACTTCGAGAAGACACGCGCTGTGTTTCAAACCAGCCCCAGGACATCGATCAGGCGAGCTGCACAACAGGCGGTAATCAACCGGGAGACACTGCTACAAATTGTTGGTGAAGACCTGTATCCCTTCCCATCAGCCATTAAGCGCCAGGATCGTGGAACAGCGGTTGTGTTTTGCCAGCATTATTGCCCACAGAACTGACGAACAGTGTGACTGTGGTTTGGTTTAGCGACGAAGCCGACTTTCATTTGAATGGGTTCGTCAGTAAGCAAAATTGGCGCATTTGGGGGACTGAGAATCCGCATTTCGCGATCGAGAAGTCTCTTCACCCTCAACATGTGAGTGTTTGGTGTACAATGTCCAGTCATGGAGTAATCGCTGCGTTATTCCTGGATGGCACGCCGACTACTGAACGGTACTTGAAAATTTCTTCCCCATTATCTAAAGTTACCCTGAATTCTACAAGATGTGATTCATGCAAGACGGAACTTGACCTCATCGAAGCAGACGAGACGTATTCTGGAGGAGCAGTCTGGGGACCGCATTCTGTCTCTGGGGTACCCAGAGGCCACTGGCATGGGCCTCGATTGGCCGCAGTATTCTCCGGATCCTTTTTGTGGGGCTGTATTAAAGACAAGGTGTACAGCAACAACCTCAAAATCATTGCTGAGCTGAACACAGCCATTCAGGGGGTCATCGACAGCATCGATGTTCGGACACTTGCGCGGGTCATGCAGAATTTCGCCATTCGTCTGCGCCACATCATCACCAATGATGGCAGGCATATCCAGCATGTCATAACCTAAATCCAAATATGTATAGTGACGTTTACGTGTTGAATGAAGTGTGTGCGTACCGTAGTTTGTAACTAATTTACGTTTTTTTTCATATAGTTCAATAATTGTCTGTAGAAGAATGGCAGCTCATTTTTCCTTAAGAGTGTAGACCAGAGGAGGTTTTTATGTCGGACGCTGGGGTCTGGAGAGAAGTCGACGTCCTAACTCGCCCCAAAGGTGTTCCATTGGATTCAGACCACGACTGTGAGCAAGACAGTGCATTTCAGGAATGTTGTTATCCTCAAACATTGCGTCGCTGAGGCTGCGTTGTGTCAGGCTGCACTCTTATACTGATGCAACAATGATCGCCTCCGAACTGCTCCCGTGCTGTACGCGTTACACATTGCTGTAAATGTGTTCATAACCCTCATCGCTTAGCGTTTCCTCAAGCGCAGTGAAGCGACCACGCCCAAATCACGAAAAACACTCCCATACTGTAACACCACCTACCAAGTACTTCACTGTGGGCACTACACATGCCCGCATCTCGTGGTCGTGCGGTAGCGTTCTCGCTGCCCACGCCCAGGTTCCCGGGTTCGATTCCCGGCGGGGTCAGGGATTTTCTCTGCCTCGTGATGGCTGGGTGTTGTGTGATGTCCTTAGGTTAGTTAGGTTTAAGTAGTTCTAAGTTCTAGGGGACTGATGACCATAGATGTTAAGTCCCATAGTGCTCAGAGCCATTTTTGAACCACTACACATGGTGGGAGATACGTTCTCCACGCATTCGCCAAGCTCAAGCCCTTCCATCAGACCACATCGTACAGCATTATTTAGCTGTCCAAATCATTCGTTTCCAGTCCGACACTGTCCGTTGCCGTCGCTCTTTAGAACACCTCCAGCGTCGCTTGGCACTGACTATAGAAGAAATGGATTGATACGTGTCGTCTTTTACTACTGCAGCGTGCTGGTAGGACCATCTCGTTTCTGATTTCCTAAATCCCAACAATGGCTACGCACGCACAGCCTACGATCGCTTGCCTGAAACAAGTACCAAAAACAGAATTTCTGATTAGTGTGTCAAATTTATTTACTTATTAATTAATTAGACTGATAAAAGGGCCCCACCTCACAAATCATTTGATGATATAATAAAATACCAATCTACACTATATGATCAAAAGTTTCCGGACGCATGGCTGAAAATGACTTACAAGTTCATGGCGCCCTCCATCGGTAATGCTGAAATTCAATATGGTGTTGGCCCATTCTTAGCATTGACGACAGCTTCCATACTTGCAGGCATAGGTTGAATCAGGTACTGGAAGGTTTATTGGGAAATGGCAGCCCAGTTATGTCGGTCGGTGAGGTCTGGCACGAAGTCGGTGTTCCAAAACATCCCATTCTATAGGATTCAGGTCAGGACTCTGTGCAGGTCAGTCTATTACAGGGATGTTGTGTTACCACTCCCCCACAGGCCGTACAATATAAACAGGTGCTCGATCGTGTTGAAAGATGCAATGGCCATCCTCGAATTCTCTTCAACAGTGGAAAGCAAGAAAGTGCTTAA
This sequence comes from Schistocerca americana, assembly GCF_021461395.2. Lineage (NCBI taxonomy): Eukaryota > Metazoa > Arthropoda > Insecta > Orthoptera > Acrididae > Schistocerca > Schistocerca americana. The sequence goes on from NC_060129.1 coordinate 124,019,922, forward strand.
AACATCAGTGTAGCCCTATGTTGTGATAGTGCCACGCAAAACAAAAACACTACCACACCATAACACCACCGCCTCCGAATTTTACTGTTGGCACCACAAACGCTGGCAGATAACGTTCAGCGGGCATTCGCCATACCCACATCCTGTCATCGGATCGCCACATTGTGTATTGTGATTAGTCTCTCCACACAACGTTTTTCTTCTGTTCAATCGTCCAATGTTTACGCTCCTTACACCAAGAGAGGCGTCTTTGGCATTACTGGCGTGATGTGTGGCTTATGAGCAGCCGCTCGACAATGAAATCCAAGTTTTCTCACTTCCCGCGTAACTATCATAGTACTTGCAGTGGATCCTGATGCAGTTTGAAATTCCTGTGTGATGGTCTGGATAGATGTCTGCCTATTACACATTACGACCCTCTTCAACTGTCGGCGGTCTCTGTCAGTCAACAGACGAGGTCGGCCTGTACGCTTTTGTGCTGTACGTGTCCCTTCACGTTTCCACTTCACTATCACATCGGAAACAGTGGACCTAGGGATGTTTGGGAGTGTGGAAATCTCGCGTGTAGACGTATTAGACGAGTGACGTCCAATCACCTGACCACGTTCGAAGTCCGTGAGTTCCGTGGAGCGCCTCATTCTGCTCTCTCACGGTATCTAATGACTACTGAGGTCGCTGATATGGAGTACCTGGAAGTAGGTGGCAGCACAGTGCGCCTAATATGAAAACATATGTTTTCGGGGTTGTCTAGATACTTTTGATCACATACTGTATATATTGGATATAACGCTAACGTAATTTCCTTCGTAAGCTGCGTACTTAGAACGTGTCCCATTTGCGATTTCCGTCCATGCCTCATAGTGAAATGTGCGACGCCAGACAAGGCAATGTATCACTGTTGTATATTCGATATACAATAATCATGATAAATTCCATTGATACTTTGTTACGGGGAGGTGCAAACCTGATTGATCTTGACTAGGAAGGGAAATGGGGCTGTGAGATGTAGTAGCAAATAAATGAGCAATAATTAATATTTATTTCCTCATCAAAAGTAACACACATACGAATATTCAGTCGAAACACAGGTATTTGGAATGCTGGTGCTTGAATCTCGACGTGTGGGGGCAAATCTGCTAAATTACTGGTTACAGTTTATCAGGATGACACACGCCACGTTCACACTGATCACGCACACAACGAAAGATAGAATTTGGAAGAAGGTTTCCCTACTCCACACGAATCTTACCGGGTCAGAGCGCGACTGGCTTCATCGGTCAATTTCAGAGAACAAAGCCCACTTCCGAAATTCCGTACAACTCAATAATTTTGTAAATAAATTTACCAAACGCGAGCATACCTACTCAGCGAAGAAACTGACGATTCAATTCGAACACGAGAGGCGTTTGCATCGAATTGGAGCCTCTACAAAGAAACTCACGTGGTGCAGCAGAGTATGGGCTACTAAATCCGTGGGAAGGAAGCACAAATTGAACGGTAAATTTAAAAAAATTTACCCATGCATTCTACAAAGCACACGACGCATTCATACATGATACACGAAACTAACTAAAACTGTACATCACGCAGCATCACCGCTCATCCACGCCAAATTGCAGTTGCACCAAAGATCTCGTCGATTAAACTGAATACTGATTGAATTAATACCGTTCCCTAACTGAATTTGTTGGTGCTGCATGATTATCAATGCGACGCACCAGAGTGACTACTGGAAACTCAAGGAAAGCTTACTCTTACGCTTTCAACTTAGCAACTAGAGATACTTTTCAGAGCATCTTCACTCATCGACGTCCTAGGGAAGTGTAAAACTAACCTGCCTCGTCGCCCGGGTCTACAGAGAAAACCGAAAGGCTCAGTGAGCGTAAGCGGTTTCTACCCGTACCCTCACAATGGATGCTGACCACTGACCACTAATGCCTCTCTGACACAACGTAGCCGTATTCAAAACTACGCAAAGGTTGGCTAAACTGTCCTTAACATTCAAGGATGCCTCCTGGCAGTTAAGAAAGCCCGAAGTGCGAGCTACAGACAAACCACATATTCGTACTATCAGATGACAGTAGGGACATGAATGATACGAGGCGTTTTTTTTAAGTACCGTTTTGAAATTTAAAAAAAGATGTGCTAAGATATCTCAATAATTTTATTTTTACATGAAAACCTGTACCTTAATCTAGTTTTCTGCATAATTTCCGTCAATATCGAAGCACTTGTCATAACGTTGTAGCAGTTTTTGAATATCCTCCTGACAGAAGTCTGCCGCCTGCCTTGTTAACCACTGCATCACCACTGTTTTGACTTCGTCATCGTCTTGAAGACGCTGACCGCCCAGGTGTTTCTTGAAGCGCAGGAGCAGATGGTAGTCACTGGGCGCAAGATCGGGGCTGTACGGAGGATGATCTAGAGTTTCCCATCGAAAAGATGTGATGAGATCTTTGGTCCGATTCGCTACATGCGGACGGTAAATGTCTTGCAGGAAAACGATGCCCTTGCTCAACTTCAGTGGACTGTTGCTTTGATTCTGGTGTGACGTAGGCCACCCATGTTTCATCGCCCCTAACAATTAGGCTTAAGAAATCATCACCGTCGTTGTGGTACCGCTCAAGGAAAGTCATGCACTGTCTAAACGTTTGGTTTTGTGCACATCTGTCAACTTCTTCGGTACCCAACGTGCGCACAGTTTTCGGTAATTCGAGTGCTCGGTCACAATGCCATACAAAACACTACGAGAAACATTAGGAAAGTCATCCCGCAAAGAGGAAATCGTAAAGCGTCTATTTTCTCTCACCTTATTGTCCACTTCCTGCACCAAACTTTCATTAACGACCGAAGGACGCCCACTCCGCCGGCCGGGGTGGGCGAGCGGTTTAGGCGCTACAATCTGGAACCGCGCGACCGCTACGGTCGCAGGTTCGAATCCTGCCTCGGGCATGGGTGTGTGTGATGTACTTAGGTTAGTTAGGTTTAAGTAGTTCTAAGTTCTAGGGGACTGATGACCTCAGATGTTAAGTCCCATAGTGCTCAGAGCCATTTGAACCATTTGAATGCCCATTCCGTTGTTCGTCGTGCACATTTGTGCGGCCATCTTTAAAAATGTTCAAATGGCTCTGAGCACTATGGGACTTAACATCTATGGTCATCAGTCCCCTAGAACTTAGAACTACTTAAACCTAACTAACCTAAGGACATCACACACATCCACGCCCGAGGCAGGATTCGAACCTGCGACCGTAGCAGTCGCGCGGTTCCGGACTGATATCACTTTACACCTGAGACGCAGCAACAATCATGCCAGTGGCGGCATCCTTCTTCGCCAAAAAGCCGCGGAAATTCAAACACACACAGTCTGCCGGTAAAGTCATGAAAAGCTTTTTTGGGATCGGAAAGGGGTATTGTTGGTCGACTTCGTGCCCACTGGGACCACAATTAACGCTGACAGGTACTGTGAGACTCTGAAAAAACTCTAACGGGCAATTCAGAACCGGAGAAGAGGAATATTGAGCAAGGGCGTACACATTCTCCGTGTCAACGCTCGCCCACACATCGCTCGGCAAACCGTTGCTCTCCTGCAACAGTTTCAGTGGAGCATAATCACCCACTCACCCTATAGTCCTGTCTTGGCGCCCAGTCACTATCACCTGTTCCCTAAGTTAAAAGAACATTTGGCAGGAAAGCGATTCAGCTCCGACGACGAGGTGAAAGAGGGGGTTCATAACTTTCTGAACAGCATGCCGGCGAGCTAGTATGACGTGGGCATACAAAAACTGCCACAGCGTCTACAAAAACGCATCGACAGAAATGGTGATTATGTCGAAAAATACCTACATGTTCTACATGTTCAAGCTGTAAACTCATGTAAAACATTGTAGAAATAAACAGGTCTATGTACTTATAAAAAAATAGGAGACCTTACTTTTGGGATTACCTTCGTAGAATGCACTGACCTCCCCTGAGCAACATATTCTGCTGTCACAAGGGAAACTCCCCATCGCAAACCCCTCAGATTTTTAGTAGTAAGCCCGTGGACAGCCCGTCAAAAACTGAACACATATCAAGCATGAAAACAGGATGAAGATGTACTGGACTGTGAAAAAAAGAAAAGAAACAGTGAACTGCCCGCGAAAGGCAAAGGTCCCGAGTTCGAGTCTCGGTCTGGCACACAGTTTTAATCTGCCAGGAAGTTTCAATACAAAACGTGCTGCTCTTCTTTGACCTTTCTTTATGTACTCCATTAATCGTATCTGGTAAGGATCCCAGATCGCGCAGCAGTACTGCAAAAGAAGACGGACACGCGTAGTGTAGACAGTCTCTTTAGTAGGTCTGTCACATTTTTTAAGTGTTCTGCCAATAAAACGCAGTCTTTGGTTTACCTTCTGCACAACATTTCCTACGCGTTCTTTCAAATTTAAATGGTTTGTAATTGTAATGCCTACGTATTTAGCTGAATTTACGGCCTTTACATTAGAATGATTTATCATGCAACCGGAATTTAACGGATTCCTTTTAGCACTCATGAGGATGACCTCACACTTTTCATTATTTAGGACCAACTGCCAATTTTCACACCGTACACATATCTCTTCTAAATCATTTTGCAATTTTATTTGATGAGTTTACTAAACGATAAAAGACAGCATCATTTGCTAACAACCTAAGACAGATTGTTACTACGTCGTTTATCTGGATAACGAACAGCAGATCCCCTGTAACACTACCTTGAGGAATGGGAGAAGTACCTCGGTGCCTTTGTTCATGAGCAGATAATGACAAAAAAATCCATTTATGTGCATAGCTTTACTGCGTTGTTTGTTTAATCATAGTTATGGTAACTGCTGTCACAATGACTTCTATAAATCCACATAAGATATTCTATCAGCATTGTCAATAAGGGTAATTTTTAAAGTTTATGTTTAGAATCGATAGACTAAGAAGCTTTGCTAGGTTCTGTTCAAATGTCCGTGAAATCTTATGGGACTTAACTGCTAAGGTCATCAGTCCCTAAGCTTACACACTACTTAACCTAAATTATCCTAAGGACAAACACACACACCCATGCCAGAGGGAGGACTCGAACCTCCGCCAGGACCAGCCGCACAGTCCATGACTGCAGCGCCTCAGACCACTCGGCTAATCCCGCGCGGCTTGGGATCAGTTATGTATTAGATAATGGACTTACAACGCGAAACATAGGTCGTCCAATAATAATAAATTTTGTGTAGTTAATTGAACCAACTTTTAAGTTATATCTAGAAATGTGCTAAAACCCGCTACTTATCGGAGGAGGAGGAGGAGATTAGTGTTTAACGTCCCGTCGACAACGAGGTCATTAGAGACGGAGCGCAAGCTCGGGTTAGGGAAGGATGGGGAAGGAAATCGGCCGTGCCCTTTCAAAGGAACCATCCCGGCATTTGCCTGAAGTGATCTAGGGAAATCACGGAAAACCTAAATCAGGATGGCCGGACGCGGGATTGAACCGTCGTCCTCCCGAATGCGAGTCCAGTGTGCTAACCACTGCGCCACCTCGCTCAGTGCTACTTATCGCTCCCACAGGAATCGTGAGGACGAAATTAAATTAACCCTCGCAATACCAACGTATTTTCAACAAAATGTACTATTCGGGGGTGGGGGAGGGGAAACACTTCATGCTCGCCCTAAAAATATTTAAAAAAACTACAGGGTGGCGCACGAAATGTGTTACCAATTGTTTCTTTCAGAATTTGCGACGCACATTAGATATCCCGCTGGGATCTCTACAGCAATACCAGCAGAGGTTGGGAAAACAAATGAGTTGCGAAATGACGTGTAATTCACGATACTGCCGCTAGGGGACTAGTAAGCAGCAATGGCTGACAATGGAAGACTGACGACACAGCAACGATCGGCAACTGTGTTACTTTTTCGTGAAACGAAAAGCCTTGTTGTGACTCAGTGGCGTTTTTGGCAACAGTTTATCACACGATGGGTCCCTTGCAAGAAGACCATCCACAGGTTGTACGATAAATTTTTACAGGAAGGAACAGTATTGGAAGCGAAGCGACCTCAGCTTAAGCCTGTTTGTTCACCGGAGAATATTGAAGCGATACGAGTTGTGCTGTACAGAGAAGTCCCGGGAAATCGTGTAGAAAGGCAGCAGTGCAACTGGGAATATACAGACGCTCCGTTCAACGCATTCTTAAAAGTGACCTCCGTAAGTACCCACACAAGATGACCTGTGCACAGAAGGTCACTGAAGAACACAAGCAGCAGAGACTACTGTTTGCTCAGTGGGCAGAGGATAGGGGAGAAACTCTCAACAACGTTTGGTTGTCAGACGAGGCGCATTTTCATTTAGACGGTGTGGTTAACAAACAAAATGTACGCTTTTGGGCCACTGAAAACCCACAAGTGCTTCAGGAACGTCAACATTATGCTCCGAGGATTACAGCGTGGGCAGCAATTTCCAGTCACGGACTTACTGGACCGTTTGTCTTTGAAGAAACTGTGAATAGCGAGCGTCATTTGAGCATGCTTCGCAATAGCTTCATTCCAGAGCTTCTTGCTACTGCCTTGCCCTTCGACACGCAGTGGTTCATGCAAGATGGAGCAAGGCCACATACTGCAAACACTGTGTTGGAGTTTTTACACGAGCATTTCGACATGCGGACCATTTCACTCAGGTTTCCAGGTCGCTTCAATGACGGACAAAATTGCCCCCCCCCCCCCCCCAATAGTCCAGACCTCAATCCATGTGGCTTTTTTCTTTAGGGGTACCTAAAGAAATAATTTTTCCCGAAACGTCCACGCGATTTAATGGGGCTCAGAAGACTTATTCTTCAAGCTTGCGGTGAAATTCGTTTGAAGGAAGTCAGGAAACGAAATGGTGGACATATTGAGCATGTGCTGAGTTAGAACAAATCTCCATCGACGGCTCTTCATTGTAGTATATGTTCCTTTCAGATTTAATTGACAATAAAGTTTATATATAAAAACAAAATGGTAACACATTTTGTGCGCCACCCTGTACATTTTTTAACAATTGCTGGGTTACAAGAACAAGAGACATTTTAAAGAGATACAGAGATACTATGTGTAAGTAGTGTCCCAAACTTGATAACACATTTTAACACACACTTACAAATACCAAAATTATCGTTGATTTTTACTCACAGCATACTTTTTAAAGTATGATGTGTCGATAGGGTCCAGAACCTAAAAATACTGAATATGACATTCATTGTGAAAGGTCACATCTGCTACTGAGACATAAATTTATGGACTAAGTTTAAATGCAAAACTTAAAACATTTATGGAACCTGGTAGAAGACTCAAAACAGTGAACTATTTTCAAAATTTGAAAATAAAAAATACCTGACTAGATTACAAAGTATTGCAAGGGATAATTACAGCAGGCAGAGGCAAAACAATCACCCTTCCCGCGAATCATACGTGAATGGAACTGGAAGAAGCCCTAATTACTTGTATAATGGGAAGTACTCTCTGCTGTGCACTTCACAGTGGTTTACAGAGAATGGATGTAGAACCACGTGTTGTGTTCCGTCTGCTGGGAATCCTAAATGTAGCCAATAGCAGTGAAAATATTCAGCAGCGTGAAGAAAGAACGTCTGTAGCGTACGCGCGCTGCAGTAGGAAAGGGCAGGGCCACGTGGCTGCCCGCTTCCCTGTCCTACCATAACCTCTCCGAGCTGCTGCGAACCCAGGCCACGCCCCATCCGCGCGGTCCCCCACCCCCGCATCGTTGGCGCGCCAATGACGCCTGCGACGCCGGTGACGTCACGGGCACCGTGGTGGGGGCGCAGCGGCGTTGCCGGAGCGTCGACGCGCTCCTCTTTCCCACGCGAGACTGCCCGCTCAGTGCTGCGTAGGAAGCGAGGTGCGTAAGTTGGTGTGCGTAAAGCGCGAGTGCTCCACGCTCTCCGCCTTCTGGATTATTGTTCTAGTTGTAATTTGTTTTGTTCGCTGCCACCTGGGAACGCGTGTGCGCACGTGTGGCCGCTGCCGGCGGTCTCATTTCACTTCGGAAGTTGTCTTCCGGCGGGCGCGGCGCATTAGACCGTGAGTCAGTGGTGACCTCTGGTTGCCGCGAAGTGCGTAGCGTTGCGCTGCGCACGTGGATTGCTGCTGTTTCTCCGTTCAATTTTTCTCTCGCTGTTTACCTATAGGTTTCTTTTCTTACACTTGTGTTCTGTGCCGAACCATCGGGCTGCCTAGTTTGCAAAGTAGCTGTTATTAAGTGCATACTTTCTACACCTGTCTTCACTCAAGTATGAACCACTCTGATCGCAGTGCTTCGTGGTGTTGGGCTTCCCGGACTTTCCCTTTGAAGTAAGTTCCATTTGGTCTGTGTGCAGCTGTACTCTGCAAACTGTCGTTTGGAGGTGGGCACAAAAGCGTGCTAGAGTAATTGAAGACCAATTCTATCCCATTCGGGAATGGTGCTAGCCAAAGCAACTATGTGCATCCTCTAAAATGCTAATTTTTGTCTGAAATTTAAGTGAAATTGCAGTGCTTGTAGTATGTTCGAGAATAATTTGAAACGGACAAGTTCCTTAACCACTGTGCGATGGGATCTATACCTCATCAGATGTGACGTGGTGAGAGGCAGAGGGTCGTTTTTACATCTTGAGTTATTTTAAAACCTTAACGACCGCTTAAATTATCAACAGTTCGAAGTGTTGGACTTGCTTCACTTGAGCCTCTAAGTGAATCTCAGTTTCATGTGCGTTTGTGTACAACTGTACTCTTCGAAATAATTTGTGAGGTGTGGCACTGGTACGTAGACTTATCAGAATAATTTAATTTCATCTGTATCGCATTCGGAAATGGTGCTAGCCAATTTGTCATTGACAATGCTCAGGCACCCAAGTCCAACTTTTCGGAACTTTAGGTAAATTACAGTGCTCCCAATAAGCTTCGTTGAGAAGTACTTGTAATGGTAGACAAATTTATTGGATCAGTACGTCCGAGTCTATACTCCATCAATCATTGTAAAGATAGCGGCAGAAGGTGCTTATTATAGCATACAAAAACGTTTTTTCCTTTCGCGTTCATGGGTAGAATGCGATAAGAAAGAGATGCTTATATGCATCTGTGTTCTTTTTTTTTTTTTTTTTTAAGGTCTCTGCAGTAGTAATCGGAAGAATATTAGTAAGTTTTACCTTGTCACTATCTTGGAATTGATTCTGGAGAATCATGTGGGCTTTGTTTTCTCTCACGCAATTTGCCAGATGTGATTTTTCTGTGACGCTCTTAAGAGAGACAAAGCTGATTCCTGATCTTCATTATGTAGATGGCACACACGTAAGTTACGGAATAGACGGTAATAATCTTTTGTTGTCTTTCGCGGACAGACAGCTATTGCTCTGGATCTGAACCAGATCTGGAATCGTAGCACCTGTTTTGCTAACATCATACCCTACGTGATGGTTAGACTTCTGATCTTGGGTCAGGGCTGTTCTCAGAAACTTGTGTAGCTTGGAAGATAACAAGCACCTCTCTTTAAAATCGAAATCGGTCAAAAAACGGGGATTATGAAGTTAAATGATTTGAGACGCTTTTCGAAGGGAAATGCTTGTTCTTGATACATCTTGGAACTGCGATCTCAGCATTTCAAGAGTAAATAGAAGAAAATTTTAGAACATACTGCTTTTATACCACTGTTTGTTTTCGGTTCGTCTTGGGAATTACGACCTCAGAATTTCAAGGAATTTAAATAGATTACTTTTACACCAAAGTTTGTTTCCGTGTGATTTTTGTATTTTGAATAATTCACGTAGCAGCAGGTTACCTGAAAAAAATTTTGGGGTAAATCTTTACGAAATTCGCAATGTCTTTTCCATTTCTCCTCCCAATAGCGGTTACATTACATTTTCTTGAGCTTTCACGCAGGGTTAGGGAAACAGGTAGACCTGCATTGAATTTTCTCTCTCTTTTTTGTTAACGTAACTCCTTAAATGTATTAGTGTGACGAATAATCTCGGGAATCCATTGGACGAGAAAAGTTGGTAAGAGAGCTAGTTCGTGGATGTAGTAGGCTCACCGTTGATGGAATAAATCTAAGTGTTTATCTGTCCTATTGGTGTTTCAGAACTTTTCCCAGATTTAATCGTCACTTAGGCAAAGTGTTCAAAGTCATGTCTAATGCACTTCAGTTTGATCATACATCCCTTCTAGTTTGTATATCCGTCTTCCTTGCAACACATTTTCTTGTAGTAGGTTTTATGTCGTGCCTCTAAAATGTGGTACAGTCTTTTCTTTTTGTAGCTGTCGCATATTTTTTGAATTTGTAATTTCTTTGCCGAGAAACAAGCAAAAATAGTACTTGTTTATTAATCTTGGTGATAACTCATAACGAATCCTTTCAGTTTCCCCTTTCGCTGTGTTTGAATTGCATTCCTTTCTGTGTTCCATGTGCGTGCTGCAACAGTGATATTTTTTTTTTTATCATCCTGCCAATTTCCAATAAATGGACACCTTTTTGCGATGTTTCAGATTTTTTTTCTTTATGTTTGACCAAGATTTTTCTCCTTTTGCTTGACAATGTCTCCTTTTACTCCGTAGCTGTGACGAATATTTTTGTTATTTCACGTTTTTCTGGCTCGTGTTTCTCTTCAAACGCTGTTTTCCGTTTTGTGTGTTCGTTTGCTGTGTTAATTATTCTTTCGTTCAAGTTCAGCATTAGCACTTGCTGTTTTGACACATCGATGTGCTCCTCTTTGAAGGCGAGGATTGCTTCACTTGTACAACCGTAGGCGGCATGACAGTCTCATTTCAGAGAAGTTGTGATACTGCAAGGCACATAAGTGCTACGCAAGTTATTCTGTCGTGATGGGACTCTGCGGCTGTTGCTGTCTTCAGTCCGAAGACTGGTTTGCTGCAGCTCTCCACGCTCCTCTATGCTGCGCAACCCACTTATCTGCAACCTACACCAACTTGAAGCGGCTTAATGTAGTGAAGCCTTGTTCATCCCCCACACACTCCCTTCCGCTACCAGATGGATGATTTCTTGATACCACAGGACGAGCCCTATCAACCAATCCCTTCTTTTAGTCAAATTGTGCCATAGATATCTTTCCTGCTCAATCCGTTTCAGTACCTCTCCACTCTGCAGCATCCTTCTGTGACATTACATTTCAAAAGTTTCAGAAATGCTGTTCTTGCTGTAACCAGAGTAAATATATTACCACTCTACTTTGGCAATCATCAGTTATTTTGCTGCCCTAATAGCAAAACTCGTTTCCTACTCTAATTGCCCTAGCATCGTCTGATTTAACTCAGCAGCATTGCGCCGTCCTTGTTACCCCTTCTTTAATATTCGTGTTATAAATTCTTTCAAGACTTTGACCATTCCGTTCAACTTCTCTTCCACGTCCTTTGACATTACCGATAAGATTAGAGTGCCACGGCAAATTTCAAAGGTTTTGCTTCTGCAGTTTGAATTCTAAATCCTTCCAAATACTTCCGTGGTTTCCTTACCTGCTTGCTTAATATAGAGATTATCCGTGTCTCACTCTCTCCTCAGTCACTGCTTCCCTTTCATGCCCCTCGACTCTTATAAGTGCAGACTGCTTTCTTCACAGGTTGTAAATAGCCTTTCCCTTGCTAAATTTTACCCCTCCTACCTTCAGAATTTCAAAGAGTTTAGGCCATCTAACATTGCCCGAAGCTTTCTCTAAATCTACACGTGCTATAAACGAAAGTCTGCTCTTGTTTAATCTATCTTCTGTAGGATTCTTCCACAAGTTTTTCCATTCATCTGGAAATAATGGCCGGCCATGGTGGCCGAGCGGTCCTAGGCACTTCAGTCCGGAACCGCGCGACTGCTGCGGTCGCAGGTTCGAATCCTGCCTCGGGCATGGATGTGTGTCATGTCCTTAGGTTAGTTAAGTTTAAGTGGTTCTAAGTTCTAGAGGACTGAGGACCTCAGATGTTAAGTCCAATAGAGCTCAGAGCCATTTGAGCCATTTGGAAATAATTCGTGTCAGTATATGGCAACCATGATTTATGAAGGTGATGGCTCGATGATATTCACATCTTTCAGCACCTCCTTACTTCCTAATTCTTTCGTAGTTTTTGAAAGTTGCGGGTATTTTATTTTTGTCATGTATCTTGTATACAAATTGTAAGCCGAATTTTTTGGTCATGGAAGACTGTCCCGAAGATCGCAATAAGGGAGTGTTGTGGCTCTTATTGAATTAAGTATCGTTGAGAGAACCACAGATGCTTTGCAAGTATTTTGTTCCTATTCCCCTTACCGGTTTTCAGCGACTGTGCTGTCAGAGGGCAACACAAGTTTAATACAAAAAAGATGACGCTTTCGCTGACACTTCGCATAGTTAACAATTTTCGGCATTAACATTCTTATGTGTGAAGCAGATATAGCATACAATAATTAAGAAACGTACACGTGTTCCATAAATTTTACGAAAATTTTAACTCATTCAATCGTGGGTTTTTGATGAAACGTTGTATATTGCGAAGAGGCTATACTAATAGCATTACCGTATAGAGGTGACAGGACATGAGACGTAAGTAAAGAACATATAGACAGCTGCGTGTCATGAAAAACTTAGAATACTTAACAGCTGTTTGCAACCGCCTTCTCATACGGCCTAGGTTTCGTGTTGTAAGCCCATTTTTCAGTATACATCTGCAACCAAGTAAAGATAAACCTATGTCAACCCCTTAAGCTATCGCTTCTCGATTTAAGCTATGGAAGTTATATATGTTGACAATTTTAAGCATGAAGTAATTACATCTGCATAGAACAAACGGGTGGGACTCAAGGGGATAATATTCAATCTGTTACTGAACATACGGACTATTGGAATAAAGCTACGTGCACAACAATAGGTATTCGTGTACTCACTTGTTTATGAAGACACTATCGTTACAAACCTGCTATCAGTTTTAATCTATGTAGAAGTTACAGTAAATGTGGCATTGGACACACTTCGTTTTCCATTTTTAATATTTCTAGTATAGTCAGCTCTGCAGCTGTTCGCTTTGCGCGTAGTACTTTGTACTTCTTGTCTAAGCAACACTCAGAAAATAATGAGGCTGGCTTCTTTTACTCTATAGTTTCTGTGGTGTTCTCTGTGGCTGTTTGATTGACCACTTGGTCTGTCATATACAAGACGTCCCATGTATCTAGAACACACAAAAAAACCATTTTGCCCAGAAGGAAATTAAAAATTGTATCAATCAAATTTTGTTTAGCAACCAGGGGGGCATTAACCAGCATGACTACCTTCCTTGTCTCATTCTTCGTTACAAACACATGAACAGTATTCTTCCAATGCGTCTCAATCTGGCACTGTCTTCCCGGTTATTGGTTTTAGTGGTCGTCTCACTTTCAATCGCTCTGTACGCAGAATTCTACATATTTTATGGATATGGTTGGTTTTGGTGATTGTTCTGCAATTGTGTGATCGAATAAGGCTTTTTTGTGTGCCTATGCGCAGTAAACAATCGTCAGTCCTCCGGTGGCCTTCCCGGATTTTCGCTACAGTTTTGTAGCGGCGTCGTCCACGAAAAGATTTCTGAAACTCCCGACAGTACCCACTACGTCATTTATATATAATGTGAAAAGTAACGGCCCTCTAACATTACCTTTTGCAACTCAAGATTCCTCTCCGTTGAGAATGACAAGCTAAGTATCATTGCAGTTACACAGCTGGTATGATATTGAATACGCTCGTAATTTGTTCATTAGGCAGCTGTGCGGAACTTTACATAGGACACCCCGAAGTCGAGGGACACAGCATCAACCTGAGCGCCGGTATGTACTGCCTTGTAGGTGTACGAACGGAGCTGCCTTTTTATAGGTGTACGAACGGAGCTAACTGGATTTCACGTCTGTATTTCTACGCTGCAAACTATTATGAGCAGTGCTGCAAGCAGTCCACAGTGCACCGGTTCTATTTCTAGACTTCGTATCCTAATTTCGGGTGACACGTTCAGATGGCTCTGAGCACTACGGGACTTAACATCTTAGGTCATCAGTCCCCTAGAACTTAGAACTACTTAAAGCTAACTAACCTAAAGACATCACACACATCCATGCCCGAGGCAGGATTCGAACCTGCGACCGTAGCAGTCCCGCGGTTCCGGACTGAAGCGCCTAGAACCGCACGGCCACCGCGGCCGGCGGGTGACACGTGGGAAGAAAGTCTTGTCAGTAGCACTCTGTATCAAACTGCACATCCATTTGTTTGAGCCTTTCGGTCATTACGCCAGATGCAGGAGGGGTAGTCATAAAGTTTTAATTATTACTTCGCGAAAATGAAATTACGCATTTCATTGTTTGTTCGTGTACAGGTGGATATCGGCAGTCAAGGTACACATGAAGGTTGATCCCGTGATGATGTTGCAAACTTTCAGGGTTGGTGGAGTGGGGTAAATGCATCGATTTGCTGTGAGAGGTCCTGGTACGGAATAATTGTAAATTGTTCTGACACTTCTGGCTATGGAAGACAAATTACCGGTACTGCTGTTGCTAAGATTGTGGCGTAAAAGGTGGCAGTATGGACGAAAACAACAGAAATGTCTAGTAAACATGAGCTCTAAAATTTATGGCTTAAGAGGTATGAGCATTATGGTTCAGCTTCGCTATTGTGAAACACATCTCTTCTACTGAACAGGCGTCCATAACTGTAAAGGTATGCATTTTAGAGGCCGTATTTAGTGGACTTAGTTTCTTCTTTTGGTCCGTACTACCACCTCTGGAACTTTCCTGCCCTACAGTCTTGATAATAACAGTACGTGTATACCAATGTCAGAGGTATCAAGACAATTTTCGCTTATAACTTTCGACTCGTTCGTTTCCGGACTAGGATCCATTACCTGAAACTGATACATGTATCTTTCTCCATCAGGTCTGAAAGTTTGCAACATCATCATAGAAACAACCTGAAGGTAATTACCCCACAAGGGGTAAAATGAAATTTTCTGAGGGATAAAAGCTAAACGATCTGATTCTGCTTCAGTCACGAAACGAAATTATTTTCGAAAGATAATTATTATTATCACAATTTTGTAAGGCTCTGTTGATTAAATAAGTTATCAATAATTACGTTTTCTCAATTAGTAGCATTAGTGCGGTGGAGGTTAGAGGTTCCTCCCACTACATACATATGTCCCGTGCATCGCTGATGATAAAAGTGAAGCATATACGTTATAAATGCTAAAATCTCAAGAAAATGTATCCTCCAAGTTGTAGATAATACCCGCAGTAGTCCAAAAATTGTTTCATCACTCGCTTCGAAACAGATAAATGAATTAATTGACGGCACGACACAGCAATAAATACATAAGGGCTGTACACAGTTTTAGTACGCGGGGTAGCCGCGCGACCTTAGGCATCTTGTCACGGTCCGCGCCGCTCCCCCCCGTCGGAGGTTCGAGTCCTCCCTCGGGCATGGGGGTGTGTGTTGTCCTTAGCGTCAGTTAGCTTAAGTTAGATTAAGTAGTGCGTAAGCTTAGGGACCGATGATCACAGCAGTTTCGTCCCATAAGACCTTACCACTATTTTTATTATAGTGGTTAGATACAAAGCGTTAACTGCATGAAGTCGTCCAGTTTGTGCCAGTTCAGAATTAAGGTGTGCAATAATGAAGTGATTTATGAACAGTAAGTATAGTGGACACATCTGAACTTGTTTGATTTTAAATGGGATTGCAGTTTGCAAGTCAAGCAAGTGCCGCAGTGGAGAGGAATAATGCAGGGAAAGTATGTTTTGTAACAATTGTCTACCCTCACTGTGGATAGTTAGCTTTCTTTTCCGAGAAGGAGTTGGGTGTAGTACTTGCGATACACTACGAATTCCTTCGTCATCGATTCTGTCACACACACACACACACACAAACTAAATATCATTCATCTTTCATCATTTTGAAAATAAAAGTGTCCCAAGAAAAGTCTTTCATTCGACAGTTAGGTGCTCAAGCTGGCCGTAATTTGGAGGAGAGGGGGAGGGCAAAATATGGCAGGGAGGGGGGGGGGGGAGTACTAGGTAATGTCTGATTGCACTCAGGGGTAATAGTCCAAGAAAAGTTGGAAGCCACTGCACTAAACAGATAACCCGGTGTATGAGGCACTGATCAGTTGCAGGTTGCCTATACGAAGGTTTTTAGGCGTCACAAAAATTTGGTTTTCGGTACTGCACATAATTATTTAAAAATTTCAAAAGCTGTCTCAATCTCATCATTAAAAGGTAAAGTCTTGTGTTGAAGGTTTAACACTTGGAAAGTGTATATATGTTTTGAGGCAGCGTAAGTCACTGCGCGGAAATTACCGAAACTATATACATCCATTATTTGAGAATCAAAGCACATAGCGGCTTGCAGGAAACCCTAAACATAATTTCAGACTCTTTCTAAACTTTTTCATCAGTGTATGGGTGAACAATCCGAAATTAATAAAACCAATACAGTATAGGTGAGTGCGCCATCAATAAAGGTTGTACATCTTTAACGTCAAATATTTCAACACTTTAACTCATTTGTAAGATAATCACATGTCTGGATCTGTTTTATTCTTATCAGTTCGACTCCTTCAGGATAGGGAGGGGGGGAGGGTTGGTACCCAAGACTTCGTTGTTCGTTGAAACCATGTTTGGTTCAAATGACTCTAAGCACTATGGGACTTAACATCTGAGGCGATCAGTCCCCTCGACTTAGAACTACTTAAACGTGACTAACTTAAGGACATCACACACAGCCATGCCCGAGGCAGGATTCGAATCTGCGACCGCAGCAGCAGCGCGGTTCCGGACTGAAGCGCCTAGAACCGCTCGGCCACAGCGACCGGCAAATGATGTTTGTATTACCGACTTACGTCGCGTGTGAAAACACTCCTTACGATTCTTTCAATATATCTTGAGTCTGGCATCTGCTTGTTCCTTGCTTGCCTTGGGCGACCTTAAATTGATAGTGACAGAAATTGTCAGACACTTGACAGTTGTGAATGATCCCGTGATTGCTTGTCGTTTAGACAAGTGACATATGTCCATTTAATCCTTTTACGCGTATTACATTACATTTATTTATTCGAATAAACTTGTTAGAGTGTGCGGTGTCCATCCCTTTCCATTTGTTGGACTCTCTCTTTCATGAAATCTTGCCTTAGGTGTTGCTTCTCCAAAAAGTATTCCGATACCTATTACGTCCAATCTAATTTCGTTTCTTTTATCTTCGTAAAGACCATCTCGTAACACGTAAAAGCTTGAATTCCTTCATGTTTTTCCAGTATGACTTCGTCTTCTCCCCATACCATCTTACCCTGTCTTCTGTGTATGTTGTTTTCTATTTCTGATTTCTTCTGTCTTGAAATCCTTATAAATTTACTATTTTGTTCTTAAAATGCTTACTTCCTGTTATTTCCTATTTTTTATGTTAGTTTTTTCTAGTTTTTTTATTATTTCAGCAATTCATGCCATTGTTGACATATCTTTTCAGAAATACAGCAACGGTTTTTTCTTCGTCAGCCTACTCTTATTCATTCGGTTGAGGTATCAATTACTACCGATATTTTATCTACATTTTCGTAGATCTCCTTGTTACATAATCATTTATATCATTATTATTTTCGCGTTCTGGACGATACAAAACAGTTATTTACAAATTCGTAATGTATCTACGTTAAGTTTACAGGATACGCAGGAAGATAAGTACACATCATGTGGATTCGTCAGTTATTTGCTGGAACTAGGTCATATGGCATGCAGGTCACTGCTAACATTTTGAGAGGTTGATGAAATCCCCTCGTGTTATCTGCCGACATCTTCACACGAGTTCTCCTAAACATGACAAGGAGGAAGCGTTGCGACAACACGTCGCCCCGTTTCGGCTGATAACGCGAGAAAATTTCGTAAATGAAATTCACCTAGAAAGCTGGCATTCTCATCTTTAAGAGTTATTCAGCGTCTTGAATTAGTCAACATTCGCAGGTTTCATCTCCAGCAATGTCTCCCTGCCGCTTCAGATTCTATTTGTACCGCGTCACTCCAGTTTGCAGTCTGTTTTGCATCTATATCCGTATTCTGCAAACTACAGTGATGTGCATGGCAGAGGGCACATCCCACCGTACCAACCATTAGGGACACGACAAGATGACTGCCCAAATACTTCTGTCCGTGCTGTATTTAATCTAATCTTGTCTTCGCAGTCCATACGAGAGCCATATGTAGGGAACAGTAGTGTCTTCCTTGAGTGACCGTGGCACTTGAATCTTTGTAAGTATGCTTTGTCGGGATAGTTTATCGGCAAGAGCGTGCCAGTTCAATTTCTTCGCCGTCTGCGTGACACCTCCCCACTGGTCAAAGAAACCTGTGACCATTCGTGCTGCCCTTCTCTGTATACGTTTGTTGCAGAATCCTTGAACATATTCTCAGTTCGAAGATAATGAACTTTCTTGACACAGAAGCTTCAGAAAGGCTTTAGAAAGCATCGCTCGTGCGAAACTCAGCTTGCCCTTTTCTCACATGATATACTGCGAACTTGGGATGAAAGGCAACAGGCCAATTCCATATGTCTAGATTTCCCGGAAGCATTTGACATGGTGCCACATTGCAGGCTGTTAGTGAAGGTACGAGGATATGGAATAAGTCTACAGATATGTGAGAGACTCGAAGACTTCTTCTTAAATAATAGAACGCAGTTGCTGTTCTCGACGGCGAGTGTTCATCAGCGACAAGGGTATCGTCAGACGTTGCCTAGGAAAGTGCGATAGGACTGCTGTTCTCTATACAGGGTGTTACAAAAAGGTACGGCCAAGCTTTCAGGAAACATTCCTCACACACATGTTAGAGCTCATTTTAGTTTCGTCCACCGTCGCTCAATGGAGCACGTTATCATGATTTAATACGGGATACTCTACCTGTGCTGCTAGAACATGTGCCTTTACAAGTACGACACATGTGGTTCATGCATGATGGAGCTCCTGCACATTTCAGTCGAAGTGTTCGTACGCTTCTCAACAACAGATTCGGTGATTGATGGATTGGTAGAGGCGGACCAATTCCATGGCCTCCACGCTCTCCTGACCTCAACCCTCTTGACTTTCATTTATAGGGGCACTTGAAAGCTCTTTTCTACTCAACCCCGGTACCAAATGCAGAGACTCTTCGTGCTCGTATTGTGGACGGCTGTGATACAATACGCCATTCTCCAGGACTGCACCAGCGCATCAGGGATTCCATGCGACGGAGGGTGGATGCATGTATCCTCGCTAACGGAGGACATTTTGAACATTTCCTGTAACAAAGTGTTTGAAGTCACGCTGGTACTGGTACTTTCTGTTGCTGGTTGTTTTTTTTTTTTGTTTTTTTTTGTTTTTTTTTTTTTTTGTCATCAGTCTACTGACTAGTTTGATGCGGCCCGTCACGAATTCCTTTCCTGTGCTAACCTCTTCATCTCAGAGTAGCTCTTGCAACCTACGTCTTCAATTATTTGCTTGACGTATTCCAATCTCTGTCTTCCTCTACAGTTTTTGCCCTCTACAGCTCCCTCTAGTACCAAGGAAGTCATTCCCTCTCCTCTGCATTTAACAGTGGAATTCCCGTTGCACTCCTAATGTTACCACCGTTGCTTTTAATGTCACCAAAGGTTGTTTTGACTTTCCTGTATGCTGAGTCTGTCCTTCCGACAATCATATCTTTTTCGATGTCTTCACATTTTTCCTGCAACCATTTCGTCTTAGCTTCCCTGCACTTCCTATTTATTTCATTCCTCAGCGACTTGTATTTCTGTATTCCTGATTTTCCCGTAACATGTTTGTACTTCCTCCTTTCATCAATCAACTGAAGTATTTCTTCTGTTACCCATGGTTTCTTCGCAGCTACCTTCTTTGTACCTATGTTTTCCTTCCCAACTTCTGTGATGGCCCTTTTTAGAGATGTCCATTCCTCTTCAACTGTACTGCCTACTGCGCTATTCCTTATTGCTGTATGTATAGCGTTAGAGAACTTCAAACGTATCTCGTCATTCCTTAGCACTTCCGTATCCCACTTCTTTGCGTATTGATTCTTCCTGACTAATGTCTTGAACTTCAGCCTACTCTTCATCACTACTATATTGTGATCCGAGTCTATATCTGCTCCTGGGTACGCCTTGCAATCCAGTATCTGATTTCGGAATCTCTGTCTGACCATGATGTAATCTAATTGAAATCTTCCCGTATCTCCCGGCCTTTTCCGAGTATACCTCCTCCTCTTGTGATTCTTGAACAGGGTATTCGCTATTACTAGCTGAAACTTGTTACAGAACTCAATTAGTCTTTCTCCTCTTTCATTCCTTGTCCCTAGCCCATATTCTCCTGTAACCTTTTCTTCTACTCCTTCCCCTACAACTGCATTCCAGTCGCCCATGACTATTAGATTTTCGTCCCCCTTTACATACTGCATTACCCATTCAATATCCTCATACAGTTTCTCTATCTGTTCATCTTGAGCTTGCGACGTCGGCATGTACACCTGAACTATCGTTGTCGGTGTTGGTCTGCTGTCGATTGTGATTAGAACAACCCGGTCACTGAACTGTTCACAGTAACACACCCTCTGCCCTACCTTCCTATTCATAACGAATCCTACACCTGTTATACCATTTTCTGCTGCTGTTGATATTACCCGATACTCATCTGACCAGAAATCCTTGTCTTCCTTCCACTTCACTTTCTATCCCATGATTAATGTGATTTGAAGAGAAGTAATAAAATGAGCTCTAACATGGAAAGTAAGCGTTTCCGGACACATATCCTCATAACATATTTTTTTTTTCTTTGTGTGTGAGGAATGTTTCCTGAAAGTTTGGCCGTAACTTTTTGTAACACCCTGTATACATAAATGACTTGGCGAGCAGGATGGGGCCGCGCGGGTTTAGCCGAGCGGTCTCAGGCGCTGCAGTCGGGGACTGTACGGCTGGTCCCGGCGGAGGTTCGAGTCCTCCCTCGGGCATGGGTGTGTGTGTTTGTCCTTAGGTTAGTTTGGGTTAAGTAGTGTGTAAGCTTAGGGACTGATGATCTTAGCAGGTAAGTCCCATAAGATTTCACACACATTTTTAGCAGGATGCTCAGCAATTTGCGGTTGTTTGCTGATGATGCCGTGGTGTACGGTAAGGTGTCAGAGTTGAGTGACTGTAGGAAGAGACAAGACGACTAATACAGAATTTACAGTTCAGGTGATGAATGTCAGCTAGCTCTAAATGTGGAAAATGTGTTAATGCGGGCGAGTAGGAGAAACAGACCCGTCAATGGTCGGATGGGGCATTAGTAGTGTCCCGCTTGCCTCAGTCACATCGTTTGAGTATCTGGACATATCGTTGCAAAGCGGTATGGCATAGAACGAGCATGTGGTAGGGATGGCGAATGGTCGACTTCAAATCATTGGAAGAATTTTAGGAAAGAGTGGTTCAATTGTAAAGGAGACCGCATATAGGTCGCTGATGCGATCTGTTCTTGAATACTGTTCGAGTGTTTGGGATGCGCACTAGGTCTGATTAAAGGAAGTTATCGAAACAACTCAGAGGCGGACTGCTAGATTTGTTACCGTTAGGTTCGAACAACACGTAAGTGTTACGGAGATGGTTCGGGAACTCAAATGGGAATCCCTGGAGAGAAGACGACGTTCTTTTCGAGAAACATGATTGAGAAAATTGCGAAAACCGACGTTTGATGCCGATTAGCGAACGATTCTACTGCCGCCAGCATACATTGTGTGCAAGGATCATAAAGATAAGAATAGGTCTCATACGGAGGCATATAGATAGTCGTTTCTCCTCGCTCTATTTGCCAGTGGTACAGTAAAAGAAATAACTAGTAGTGGTACAGGGTACCCTCTGCCACGCACCATACGGGTGGCTTGCGGAGTATCTGTGTTCATTATCATCCTTTAGTCCTGTTTGCTAAGGAAGCCATACACTCATTATTCTGGGATGAGTCACAAGAGCGGCTTGTATGCAGTCTCCTATGCAGACTTATTGCATTTCCCTAGTAGGCCTATTCTACTAATGCCGTCAGCTTTACCCACAACTGAGTCTATGTGATCGTTCCATATCCACACAAATTGCTACACCAACATATTTGTTCGGGTTTGCCGACTCCAATTGTTACTGATATTATAGGGTTAGTTTTGTGAAGTACACAACTTTACATTTATGGACTTTTACAGCAAGTTGCCAATCTATGCACCACTTTGAAATTCTTCGGACTGTACTTCATTGCTGAAAACTCCAGCATCCGCGCAAAGCTTCAGGTGACTATTAATATTGTCCGCAAGGTACAATATACAACACGAGCGGCAAGGGACCCAACACGCTTCCCTGGAGCACACTTGGAGTGACTTCTACACATGCTGTGTCCTCCCAACCAAAGAATGCTCAATCCGGTAACACATTTCGCTGAATGGCCCACAGGATCGCACTTTTTAAAATAAGCTTAAATGGTTCAAATGACTCTGAGCACTATGTGACTTAACATCTGAGGTCATCAGTCCCCTAGAATTTAGAACTACTTAAACCTAACTAACCTAAGGACATCAGACACATCCATGCCCCGAGGCAGGATTCGAACCTGCGACCGTAGTGGTCGCGCGGTTTCAGACTGAAGCGCCTAGAACCGCTCGGCCACAGCGGCCGGCAAAATAAGCATAGTCAAGTGCTTTTCGGAAATGGAGAAGTACTGCATCTACTTGACTGCCATGATCCATGGCTTTCAACGTGTCCTGTAAGAAAAAATGCGAGTATTCGAAGTGTTCCATGCATGACAGGGTAGTTGTAAACAACCCGGAGCCTCTTCCCTTAGGTTTTCGGTATGTCCTCTTAGTGTCTTGTTTGGCCACAACCTGTGCCGCTGATCTTCGTGTAACATCCAGCCGTGCTGTGCCTTACGGGTTGTAGATTTTGTCAACGGGCATTGGCCACAAGAATGTGTCTCATTGAGAGCAATTCCAAGGTGCCCGGTGTGTGCGGAGTTATGCCGAACTGGTACTTTGTATTACTCGTGCGGAAACCCACAGCTAGGTCAGACGCACGTAGATCATTTTGTTGGGTTGGATGGTAAACTTTCCTCAAAGCTTACTGTGTGATACTCGTCTGCACCTATTCTCACATTTCGTAATTTGTGGGTTAAGTGCATCTACATGTACATACATAATCTGTAAGCCACCATACGGTGCATGGTGGAGGGTATCTAGCAGCACTGTTAGTAATTCCCTTTCCTGTTCCACTCGCAAACGGAACGAGAGAAAAACGATTGTCTATGTGACTGATTTCTTTTACCATGTCTTCGTAGTCCTGACGCGAGATGTTTGTTGGCGGCAGCAGGATCGTTCTGCAGTCAGCCGCAAATCCCGCTTCTGTAAACTTTCTCAGTGCTGTCACCTTCCCTCCAGGGATTCCCAACTGAGTTCGCAGAGCATTTAAGTAATATTCACACTGTTGATCGAACTGAACTGTAACAGATCTAGCAGAACTGCTCTGAATTGCTTTCATGTCTTCCTTTAATTCGACCTGCCGGGGATTCCAAACACTCGAGCAGTACTCCAGAATTGGTCGCACAAATGTTACGTATGCTGTCTCCTTTATAGATGAACTACACTCTCCAAGAATTCTCCCAATAAACCGAGCTTGACCTTTCACCTTCCCTACAGCTGACCTTACGTGCTCGTTTCATCTCATGCCGCCTTGGAACGATATGCCTAGAGATTCAATCGACGTGACTGTGATGAGCAGCACACCATTCTGACGCTGCGTGATTCTTTTTTCAACACATCTTCATTAATTTACATTTTCCCATATTTAGAACATGCTGCCATTCATTACTGTTTGGATTTAATACAATATGTTCTACTATTAACTAATTTTCGAGTCGAGACATTGCAGGTTCATCCTCAGACTGAGGTATTACAGGAGTACTGTTCTCTGGACCGTGTGCACCTAGAGTCTAGACGCTATTGATATGGTGCTGACAAAACTGAAATCTTAGCGTAAGATAACGAAAAGTGTGTATGTTTTAGTGTACTTTCATTACGGTGCATCTTAGTATTCATGACATATTCATAATGGTAATGCACACGCACACACCAAATATTTACGTCCACTTGGTTATACAATAATCAAGCACTGAAGGTAAACCAACGCTCGTGCGCAACTAAGCTTGCGCTATTCTCACATGGCAGCCTGCCAATCATGGATGAAGGGCAGCACACAGATTCCATATTCCTAGCTTCCGGAAAGAGTTTGAAACGGCGCCCGCTGCAGACTATAAGCTGACGTCCGAGCATACAGAATAGGTTCCCATAAATGTGACTGGCATAAAACTTCTTGTAATAGGACGAGTACGTTATCTGGGGCGACGAGTGTTGATAAGATATAAGGGTGTCGTCATAAGTGTCCAGGGAAGTGTGACAGAACCGCTATTCTTCTCTCTCTCTTCTGGGTGAGTGGCTGTAGGAATATACAAGATGACAGACAAAATTTTGTAGTCAGTGCTGTGGATGGGAGCTAGCTGTAAACGTAGAAACATGTAAGTTAACATAGATGAGTGGAAAACCAATCCATACAACATTAGTAATCCATTGCTTGATACAGTCTCTGCGGTTAAATACGTGTAACGTTGCAAAGCGATATGAAATGGAACGATCACGTAATCACGCTAGTAAGGAAGGCGGATGGTCGTCTTCGGTTTACTGGGAGAACTGTTTAGCTTTTAAAGGTGGCCGCACGTTGAACTCATGTGCGATCCCTTCTTGAGTACTTCTCGAGTGTCTGGCATTCGTTCCAGATCGGTTTAAAGGAAGACATCGAAGCAAATTCAGAGGCGTTCTGCTAGATCTGTTACTGGTAGGTTCGATCAACACGCGAGTGTTACGGAAACGCTCCGTGAAGTCGTATGGTTATCCCAGATGGGAAGACGTTTTTCTTTTCGCGAAACAGCGTGCAAAAAATTTAGAGAACCCGGCGTTTGTGTCTGCCTGGCAAACGATTCTACTGTCGCCAAAGTTCGTTTCGCTTAAGGATCGTGAAGACTAGTGAAATTACGGCTCTTAGGGTATATATGTGAGTGCAACTGGAAGGGAAATGCTTAGTTGTGGTACAAGGCACCCTCTGCTATGCAGCGTAAGGTTGGTGCGGAGTGCGTATGTAGATAGAGATACAAAGAGTTTAGGATACTAGATGTTACCCTGTGGCACATACAATCTTTGACATGAGCTGCATTAAGTTCCGCAATAAAATACAGGGCGGCCCATTGATAGTGACCGGGCCAAATATCTCAAGAAATAAGCATCAAACGAAAAAAACTACAAAGAACGAAACTCGTCTAGCTTGAAGGGGGAAACCAGATGGCGCTTTGGTTGGCCCGCTAGATGGCGCTGACAGGTCAAACGGATATCGACTGCGTTTTTTAAAATAGGAACCCCCCTTTTTTATTACATATTCGTGTAGTACGCAAAGAAATATAAATGTTTTAGTTTTTCGCTTTGTGATATATAGCGCTGTAATAGTCACAAACGTATAAGTCCGTGGTATCACGTAACATTCCGCCAGTGTGGACGGTATTTGCTCCGTGATTCATTACCCGTGTTAAAATGGACCTTTTACCAATTGCGGAAAAGGTCGATATCGTGTTGATGCATGGCTATTGTGATCAAATTGCCCAACGGGCGTGTGCTAAGTATGCTGCTCGGTATCCTGGACGACATCATCCAAGTGTCCGGACCGTTCGCCGGATAGTTACGTTATTTAAGGAAACAGGAAGTGTTCAGCCACGTGTGAAACGTCAACTAAGACCTGCAACAAATGATGATACCCAGGTAGGTGCTTTAGCTGCTGTCGCGGCTAATCCGCACATCAGTAGCAGAAAAACTGCGCGGGAATCGGGAATCTCAAAAACGTCGATGTTGAAAATGCTGCATCAACATCGATTGCACCCGTACCATATTTCTATGCACCAGGAACTGCATGCCGGCGACTTTGAACATCGTGTACAGTTCTGCCACTGGGCACAAGAGAAATTACGGGACGATGACAGATTTTTTGCACTGGTTCTATTTAGCGACGAAGCGTCATTCACCAACAGCGGTAACGTAAACCGGCATAATATGCACTATTGGGCAACGGAAAATCCACGATGGCTGCGACAAGTGGAACAGCAGCTACCTTGGCGGGTTAATGTATGGTGCGGCATTATGGTAAGAAGGATAATTGGCCCCCATTTTATCGATGGCAATCTAAATGATGCAATGTATGCTGATTTCCTACGTAATGTTCTACCGATGTTCAAGTACGTTTACACTGGGATACATGTATCGCGACATGTATGAGCGACATGTCAATTTGACATGTCGCGATACATCACCTCATACAAAAATTCACGGACCCTCGAGCTCATACATGTCGCGTATACATTTTGTATATCGCTTTTTGGCCATATACGCGACATGTATGAGCGACATTTGAAGAACTCGCGCATGCGCAGTACTATCATTTCCTGTCGTCTTGTCGACTGCCGCTTATTTCGACGATTAGCGCATGCGTAGTACCAGGCTCTTTGGCGGCTGTTTGAGTTTTGAAGGTGCCGACTGTCGTTTCGACGTTAATGTATCTGCATAGAATATCAAAAAGTGCCATATGCAACATTATTCTTCGTGTTTGCGAGGCCATTGTGCAAGTTTTAT
This sequence comes from Schistocerca americana, assembly GCF_021461395.2. NCBI lineage: Eukaryota > Metazoa > Arthropoda > Insecta > Orthoptera > Acrididae > Schistocerca > Schistocerca americana. The sequence continues at coordinate 124,046,608 of NC_060129.1, forward strand.
CCCAAGAAGTGAAGGTAAAAGTTTTATATATATCAGAGTATGTAATACATTATATAATAATTTCATGCATCTGGCACGTATATCAATGTTTTGCTGTTATTCCGGCGGCCTCGCGTGATAATGTTGACAACGGATGCCGACAATCATGTGTGAGACGTTGGCATTAGCAATCGCGCGACAATGCAAATGTTTTGTAATGAAATCTTCGTTTTACGAGGAATCCCCAGTGGCTAAAAAACGGAGTGTTACTGCCAACTGATCCTCTGGTGGAATCGCTTCCCGAAAGTTTGTGTTGGTTTTGGACACAAGAGGAGCAACAAGAGATAACAAACCGCGGAAATCCTCCATACTCATCCTAACATAATTTCTAAAATATGCGCCATCCTTTAGCGTTAATTCGCGAGAAACTCTCTGTGCCACCATCTACGCTTCCTCCGCCTTTTCTTCCTATCATCTTCCAAAAGAGCAAGTGTATCAGCACATAAAAATGTGAAAACTTCCAAATCGTCGTCGGAAGCTATCGCACAGTGATACATATCAACCAGTGTAAACGCACGCTCATACGTGTATGAGGTTGATACTTGTCAACTCATACAAGTCGCGATACATGTCGCAAAGTCGCATATACATGTATCTCATACATGTGCCGATACAAATCGCAGTGTAAACGCACCTACTGCAAGATGTTTCACTGCGTGTACTTCGAACATGATGGATGTCCGGCACATAGCTCGCGTGCGGTTGAAGCGGTATTGAATAGCATATTTCACGACAGGTGTATTGGTCGTCGATGCACCAGACCATGGCCCGCACGTTCACCGGATCTGACGTCCCCGGATTTCTTTCTGTGGGGAAAGTTGAAGGATATTTGCAATCGTGATCCCCCGACAACGCCTGACAACATGCGTAAGCGCATTGCCAGTGCACGTGCGAACATTACGGAAGGCGAACTACTCGCTGTTGAGAGGAATGTCGTTACACATATTGCCAAATGCATTGAGGTTGACGGACATCATTTTGAGCATTTATTGCATTAATGTGGAATTTACAGGTAATCACGCTGTAACAGCATGCGTTCTCAGAAATGATAGGTTCACAAAGGTACATGTATCATATTGGAACAACCGAAATAAAATGTTCAAACGTACTTACGTTCTTATTTTAATTTAAAAAACATACGTGTTACCCACTGTTCGTCTAAAATTATGAGTCATATGTTTGTGACTATACAGCGCCATCTATCAGAAAGCGAAAAAAGTGGTCCAACTGAAACATTCATATTTCTTTACGTAATACACGAATATGTAATAAAAAATGGGGGTTCGTATTTTAAAAAACGCAGTTGATATCCGTTTGACCTATGGCAGCGCCATATAGCGGGACAACCATAGCATCATCTGGTTTCCCCCTTCAAGCTAGACAAGTTTCGTTCTTTGTAGTTTTTTCGTTTGACGCTTATTTCGTGAGATATTTGACCCGGTCACGATCAATGGACCACTCTGTATATATAGTCGTGACTAGTGGATGCGAGTGAACTTAACAAACTGTAGGAGTGTCCATACGTTGTCAATATACATGCAGTAAAGATCAAAATGTTACAGATAAACAAATGGAGGGAAATATTCTGTTACATGAACGATAGGGTGACAGTGGCGTATGTGGCACACATGGATGGACGTGGAAAGCTGTAGGTTAGCAAGTATGTGAAAGAAAAGCAGTAGGTTAGTAGGTATGTGAAAGAATTGTGTATTTGTATGTGTAGGAACGTGACAAAATAATATAATACAGTACAAAACATTTTTTGTAATTGGTACGTGTTTTCTCTGTGCATCCTTTAACCTCAAGTACCCTACCAATAATGGCACGCCTATACGATGTTTGCGACACAACAGTGGCACATTCCTGAGGCATGATCGTTGATACTTTCGCAAATGATTCAGATTTTCGGAACTGACAACGAGAGAGTTTCATTTTAAATCGGTTAAGAGTTAAGTACTTTATCTCCAGTGCAGGTACACGTCCACACGCTGAGTTTAGCAAGCAGCTCTGTTTTATCTTTTGTGTGTAGTAGATAGGCCACAGCCCTCCAGAGATTATCCGATCGCCCTATCGCACCTGGGTGGGACTCTACATCCGTGCGAGATTCAACTGAGATTGGTGCAGTAATTAATTCTAAGCGCTCGGTCATAATATCTAGGTTGAATCGAAGTTGGAGCTGATAGAGGGATCGAAATACATCATCTTTGGACTAGGAACTTACTAATGCTGAGAAGAGAAAGTGAAAACTTTGGATATCGGGAACAATGCACACGTACCTAAAGTTCAGCAGACTTATGTATTGTTTCTGTGTACGGTTGGATGCAATTAGGCGGAACTGCTGCACACTTTACTTATATACACGACGAAAGACACATAACAGTGTGTGGCGGGGGATTACTTTGTGCACCAGTCACTGACTCCCCCCTCCCCCGTTCGTTGTGGGAAGAACGATTGTTTGGTAAGCCTCCGCCTGGTGTTTCAGCGAGATATCTGTAGCTGGAAGCAATGCACTGGCTGACTCTTCAAAGATCGTATGCCCTCGGAACTATAACAATGAACAACAGCTTAATGGAGCGTCTGCCAATGGAGTTGGCTGAATATCACGACGACGGTTTCGCGTTTTCTAAATGAGTCGTCTTCTTTGGACCATCTCTATAGCCTCGTACCAACCGCGTCTAGTACGGATTAATATTCAAGTACAGGTCGTATCAGGCATTGATAAGCTACGTGCTTTGGGGTGGACTACGCTTCCTGAGGACCCATCAAATGAATCTCAGTGTGGCATCTGCCTTAGTAGCGGTGAGTTTCATGTCGTCGTTCCACTTCAGATCGCTCCGCAAGTATACTCATCACAAAGTGTCTGCAGAAACGGCTTATAGATTCTCTGACAAGTTGGTAGATAGAGTTACACTTTCGATTTTGTTGCACACTTCACGCAAGGCTAGCCTAATACTAATTTTGGGTTTGTTCAGTTTCCTTTTGTCTGTGACGCTTTGGCCACGCTTCAATTTGCAGTTGAAGATTTCTTTGTTTTCGTTGTAGTTTTGTAATATGGCTGTCAGTCTAATAGGGCTATCGTCACCAGCCGTTCTTTCCCATCTCTTACTGCTTTGCTCGGGACGTACCTGTTTAAGGCATACTACACAATACTCTTAAACTTTGTCCATTCTGTGCCAATACGTGACGTTCTAACTGACGTACACTGAAGAACTACAGAAACTGGTACAACTGCCTAATATTATGTAGGGCCTCAGTGAGCCCGCAGAAGTGCCCCACCATGACGTGACATGGTCTCGACTAATGCCTGAAGTAGTGCTAGAGGGAATTGTCACCGAATCCTGCAGGGTTATCCATAAATCCGAAAGAGTACGCGGGGGTGCACATCTCTTCTGAACAGCACGGTGGGAGGCGTCCCAGATACGCTCAATAATGTGCATATGTGGAGAGTTTGGTAGCCAGCGGAAGTGTTTAATCTCAGAAGAGTGCTCCTGGAGCCACTATGTAACAATTCTGGACATGTAGGATGTCGCATTGTCCTGCTGGAATTGCCCAAGTCTGTCGGAATGCACAATGGACATGAATGGATGCAGGTGATCAGACAGGATGCTTATGTACGCGTCAGCTGTCAGAGTCGTATCTAGTGGTATCAGTGGTCCCATATCACTCCAACTGCACGCGCCGTTACAGAGTCTCAAAAAAATGGTTCAAATGGCTCTGAGCACTATGGGACTCAACTGCTGAGGTCATTAGTCCCCTAGAACTTAGAACTAGTTAAACCTAACTAACCTAAGGACATCACAAACATCCATGCCCGAGGCAGGATTCGAACCTGCGACCGTAGCGGTCTTGCGGTTCCAGACTGCAGCGCCTTTAACCGCACGGCCACTTCGGCCGGCTCTACAGAGTCTCCACCAGCTGAACAGGCCCTGCTGATATGCTGGATATACGGATTCATAAGGTTGTCTCCATAGCCGTACACGTTCATCCGCTCGATACAATTTGAAACGAGACTCGTCCGCCCAGGCAACATGTTTCCAATCATCAACAGTCCAATATCTGTGTTGACGGGCCAAGGAGAAGCGTAAAGCTTTGTGTCGTGCAGTCATCAAGGATACAGAAGTGGGGCCCTTGGTTCTGAAAGCCCATTTCGATGGTTCTTTGAATGGTTCGCACGCTGACATTTGTTGACGGCTCAGCATTGAAATCTGCAGCAATTCGCGTAGGGGCTGCACTTCTGTAAAGTAGAACGATTCTCTTCAGTCGTCGTTGGTCCGTTCTTGCATTACCTTTTTCCGACCGCAGCGATGTCGGAGATTTGATCTTTTACCGGATTCCTGATGTTTACGATACATTCGTGAAATGGTCGTACGGCAAAAACCCCACTTCATCGCTAGCTCACAGATGCTGCGTCCCATCGCTCGTGCGCCGGCTATAACGCTACGTTCAAACTCACTTAAATCTTGAAAACCTGGCATTGTAGCAGTAGTAACCGATCTAACAACTGTGCCAGACACTTGTTACCTTATATAGGCGTTGCCGACCGCAGCGCCGTGTTCTCCCTGTTTACATGTCTTTGCATTTGAATACCCATGCCTCTACCAGTTTCTTTGGCGCTTCATTGTACATGCCAGGCGTTGGATCAGAAGGGGGAAGGGGACAAGCAACTGCATGGCCACATCGTATCCCTGATATCATATATATATCTCCAGAATGAGATTTTCACTCTGCAGCGGAGTGTGCGCTGATATGAAACTTCCTGGCAGATTAAAACTGTGTGCCCGACCGAGACTCGAACTCGGGACCTTTGCCTTTCGCGGGCAAGTGCTCTACCAACTGAGCTACCGAAGCACGACTCAAGCCCGGCACCCACAGCTTTAGTTCTGCCAGTACCTCGTCTCCTACCTTCCAAACTTTACAGAAGCTCTCCTGCGAACCTTGCAGAACTAGCTCTGCTGGAAGAAAGGATATTACGGAGACATGGCTTAGCCACAGCCTGGGGGATGTTTCCAGAATGAGATTTTCACTCTGCAGCGGAGTGTGCGCTGATATGAAACTTCCTGGCAGATTAAAACTGTGTGCCCGACCGAGACTCGAACTCGGGACCTTTGCTTGTTCTGCAAGGTTCTGCAAGGTTCGCAGGAGAGCTTCTGTAAAGTTTGGAAGGTGGGAGAGGAGGTACTGGCAGAAGTAAAGCTGTGGGTACCGGGCGTGAGTCGTGCTTGGGTAGCTCAGTTGGTAGAGCACTTGCCCGCGAAAGGCAAAGGTCCCGAGTTCGAGTCTCGGTCGGGCACACAGTTTTAATCTGCCAGGAAGTTTCATATATATATCTCTTTCCTTTTATGGGGGGGGGGATAAACAAAAACCTTGGTGTACGTGACAGCAGTTCCCGACGAAGATACTTGCAGGGTCTCATGACGTTCGTGCAATGCATGGTGTACCGCTTGTGTGCAACATATTGTTCTACAAACATCATACGTCCGTACTAAATATGGGGGCATCATTTTGAACACTTGTAGCGTACAGCATTGTTGTGTAAACAGTACATTATCTTTATCGAATTTACGTCACGTAAGCTTTAATTGTCCTTGTTGTTCTGGACATTTCAAAGCTTTCATCGACGCAGGCTTATTTCCAACACCACTGCTCCAAAGTAGTGCCCTCTATCAGCTCCTCCAGTTAGTGCGCAAACTTTTGATTCACTCCTTTAGCACGAGACAATTCTGCACTGTCGTTTACCACACACAGGACGACTCCACCGGGTGGTGAACCATCTCTGTTACTCGATGCAGCACGTCCTGATAGATGAAACTCAAACGACAGGAAATCGAGAATACAGCAGCGGACTATTGTAGTATTTTCTGGCAGATTGAAACTGTGTGCCGGGCCGGGATTCGAAACTCGGAAGTCTCAGCTCAGTACACACTCAGATGCAGAGCGAAAATTCATTCCCGACATACACGTAAGAGAAAGCAGTACACAGTGTGTCCAAAAAGTTCCCAGACTGATTTTATTCCTGGCGACGTCAGCCCAGTTATTACTGAAATAACCAATGTAAACAACAGATGTGCATTCCACCAGTTGTGAGCAGGCAGTGTTTAGTAGCGGACGTACGACCGTAGGATGTCGACATTATTGTATCACAAATCGCAATGGAACGTCCTCTGTAAACCAAGTGTTCGAGACATCCTCGAGAATATTCTGAAGAAGAGAAAAGCGTCTCTGAAGTACGTCCCGCATGCCTTGACTCCCGAACGAAAACTACGACGTGTAGATGAATGAAATGCAAAACACTGACCGTTCTTTTCTGGAAAAATGTCATCAGGGGTGACGAAATGTGATGTTACGAATACGAAACTAGCACAAAATGTCAAAGTGCAGAAATTCAGATGAAAGGTGAGCCTTTGACAATATAGTCGACATGCAAGCCAATACGACACGCGAGTTAAACAACATCCCAAAGAAAGACTTTACTGACGGTTTCAAATCGGTGTATGAACGTACTGTGCATTTTACTGAAGTGGGGAGGGGAGGGACTATGTGGAACACCTGAAGCAATAAAAACACACTCTTTTCAGTCTTTTATCTAATTCAGTCTTGAAACTTTTTGGACTGACGGGGGTATATTGGCTGTCTTTCTTAGAAACCCGCTCTCGGATTTTCAACAACGGACCATTCCGTAAAGCGATTGCCACTGAAGCTGGCCGAGCATCTCCGTGACGCTTGCGCGGTTACTAAACGAATCTGTATCGAAACTCGCTGCTCTTCTTTGGATCTTCAGTATTTGCTCTATCAATTCTAACTGATAAGTATCCCAGACAAACGAGCAAAATTCGAGGCGAGCTTCGTTTTGGCACTGACCTTACAGATCGTACGAGCTACGACAACATGTTCCCATTTCCATCGAGTGGCCTAAACAAGGTCCTGTCGCATTAACTCAGGTTAGCCTGTTTCTACACGGGCTGCAGAAGGTAGTAGATATAGCACTCTTCAGTTCCGACGTACATTGAAGCGAACACTAGCTCAAAGCTGCAGGAGTGGCGGGGAGAGACTAAGGAGCAGTTACTAGATGCATAGGCACTATCTAAATCCATATACAAATTTTCCTGTAGTAGATTGGTTCGAGAAAGTGCTACGAGTATGGTTCACTAGTGGCTGTGACCATTAAAGGACATCACCATAGCATCCAACGCAGGTATGTGGTTGAATGGAAAGACCTGATTCCAAATCGCATAAGCATTTCTGTCGGAAAGCGTAACATCATCAGTGACTCCTGTGTGTACCTGTAGAACTAAGACAGCTTGTTATGCACGGTGACGTTAACATAGCCGTTGTGATCGCCGCACGGGACAGCCGTGCGGTCTTGGGCGCCTTGTCACGGTTCGAGCGGATTCCCCCGTCGGAGGTTCGAGTCCTCCCCCAGGCATGGGTGTGTGTGTTGTCCTTAGCGTAAGTTAGTTTAGGTTTGCTTCAGTAGTGTGTAAGTCTAGGGACCGATGACCTCAGCAGTTTGGTCCCATAGTCCTTACCACAAATTTCGAATTTCGTTGTGATCATGTTTTTCATAGCACGGTTCAAAAAAATGGTTCAAATGGCTCTGAGCACTATGGGACTCAACATCTATGGTCATCAGTCCCCTAGAACTTAGAACTCCTTAAACCTAACTAACCTAAGGACATCACACAACACCCAGTCATCACGAGGCAGAGAAAAACCCTGACCCCGCCGGGAATCGAACCCGGGAACCCGGGCGCGGGAAGCGAGAACGCTACCGCATGACCACGAGCTGCGGACCATAGCACGGTTCTTACGTGTAAGTATGTTGTCGGCGGTAGGTCCTTCCATGGTAAGTTTCGATGGCGGAGCTAAGACATGTTCCCATTTCCACCAAGTGGTCCAAAGACGGTCCTATTGCATTAACTTAGCTCAACCTGTGAATCTCAGTCCCGCATCTGCCTCACCTGCGATAAGTTTTATGTGACTGTTGCGTTTTAAATCGTTCCATACGCATACTCCCATATATTTAATGGATGTTACTGATTCCAGAAATTGTTCTGCAATCTTGCAATCACACGATAATGGGTCTTTCCACGAACGTATGGGCAATACGCTACATTTTTTAACTTGAGGTTCAACTGCCAATGCACGGACCAAGCGAAGGTCCTCTGCGAACAAAGTCGTGGAGCTTCCGACTTACCCTCATGGTAATTTATATATATGGTGAGCGATCTTGTGGGTAACTTCCGAAGGTCAGTGAGAGTGCTGTGGATGGGAAATTTGCAATGCGAGAAGACCTGCGGGAGTTCGACGGTGCAGGAACTGGAGGCTGACCGTGGACGTACATAAACGTAGCATACTGCGTATAATTAGGCGAAGAGATCCATTATTATTAGATTACGGAATTGGTGACAAACCGCTTCTAGTAATCATTGATATTCTGGCTGGTTCGATGCAGCTAGCTGCGAATTCCTCTCTTGCGTTAATTTCACAGCAACATCCTCAGTTATTTGGTGGATGTATTCCAGTCCGTGTCTTCCTCTACAGTTTTTATACCCCACATCTCCCTCTAGTACCGTGGAAGTTATTCCCTGATGTGTTCACACATGTCCTTCTTATTGTTGTCAGTATTCTCACTAACTCCTTTTTTTTCATCTCATAATAGCGCTTGCAACCAACGTCCCCCATTATTTGCTGCATGTACTGCAATCTCACTCTTCATCTGTAGGTTTTACCCCCTACAGCTCCCTCTAATGCCATAGAAGTTATTCCCTGATGTCTTAATAGATGTCCTACCATCCTGTCCCTCCTCATTCCTTACCTTATCACTCCACCTAATTTTCAACATTCGTCTGTAGCACCACATTTCAAATGCTTCTACTCTCTTTTGTTCTGGTTTTCCCGCAGTCCACGTTTCACTATCATACAATGCCATGCCCAAACGCACATTCTCCAGAAACTTCTTCCTCATTTGAAGGCTTAGGTTTGATACTAGTAAACTCCTCTTGGCCAGACATCCTCCTTCCTCCGCCCGTCATGGGTTATTTTACTGCCTAGATAGCAGAATTCCTTAACTTCAACTACTTCGTGATCAACAATCGCGATGCTAAGTTTCTCGCTGTTCTCATTTCTGCTTCTTTTACTTTTGCTTTTCTTCGATTTCCTCTCAGTCCATTATCTGTACTCGTTAGACTGTTCATTCTGTTCAGCAGATCCTGTAATTCATCTTGACTTCCACAGAGGTTATCAATGTCATCAGCGAATCTGATCACCTTGAATTTTAATTCCAATTTTGAAGTTTTCTTTTATTTCCGTCATTGCTTCTTCCATGTATGGGTCGAACAGAAGGGGCGAAAGAGTACTTATAAATCGACCTAATTTCCGCGATATTGAACATTCCACATTTCAAACGTTTCAATTCTCTTTTCTTCTTTTCTCAGTCGATGATCCAGTTTCGTACAATAATGTGCTTTCAAACGTAATTTCTGAAAATAATTCTCCCTCAGATTAAGGCCGATGTTTGATAGACTTCTCATGGCCAGGAATGACGCCCTTTCCTAGAGCTAATTTGTGTTTTATGCTCTGTCTACAGCTACGTGATTTCTCTGCTATTCACAATAAAGTGCGTGGCAGAGGGTTCAGTGAACCACCTTCGAGCTGTCTCTCTACCGTTCTCGAACGGCGCGCGGGAAAAACGAGCACTTCAATTTTCTTGTGGGAGCCCTGATTCCTGTTGTTGTATCGTAATGATCATTTTCTTCTTCCCTTGTTATTTTGCTTGCAAGATAGCTAAATTCCTTGACTAGGTTTCTTTCGTGGTCCCCAATTTTGCTGTAGCTGAAGTCGAATTTGGTGGTCTAGTGGTAAAGTCAGTGTCTGCAGACTGTAAGGTCATTGGATCGAATCCGAATGAGACACCGGAAATTTTTCAAACATGGTTCAAAAGGCTCTGAGCACTAAGGGACGACATCTGTGGTCATCAGTCCCCTAGAGTTTAGAACTACTTAAACCTAACTAACCTAAGGACATCACACACATCCATGCCCGAGGCAGGATTCGAACATGCGACCGTAGCAGCGGCGCGGTTCCGGACTGAAGCGCCTAGAACCGCTCGGCTACAGCGGCTGGCGGAATTTTTCAGTCTGTCTTTATGTTAGCCTTCTCGAACAGGTAGATTGAAACCCTCTCGAGTGACTCCCAGCCATACGTGCTATACAGATTAATGTGATATAGTATAGGCTGAATTAGCGCACTTGGGTGACACAAGTGCGTGGAGAATGAGGACTCGCGGGTGCGTGGGCGGAGCTGGGCGCCCGCCGGCCGCTGCGAGCCGGCGCCGCGGCGGAACAAAGCTAGAGCGAGGCGTCCGCGGCCAAACCGGTTCTCACAGCTTCCCAGAACCGCCCGACCGATATTTTTTTCTGCGGCCCACGTTTCGGGCTTCGCGGAAAAAACCTCGCGGCTGCATTCCGGCGCCCTGGTATTCGCCGGCCGATGGGGGCTGCCGTCCGCTGCCAGACGCCAGATAGCCGAGCGAAAGTGCCGCATCACGGCGCCGCTGCCTACAACCTGGCGATACTTGCAGAACAGCTGTTGTTGTTGTGGTCTTCAGTCCAGACACTGCCTCCGTGCAGCTCTCTACCCTGTGCAACACTCGTCATCTTTGCTTGTTCTTTTCTCTTTTCTCTTTGAGTCACGGTTCAAGGGCAGCAGGCGCATTCCATATTCCCAGATTTCCGGAAGCCTTTGATACGGTGCCCACTGCAGATTTTTGACGAAGATCTGATCATAAAGACTACATGCCCACATGTGCGTGGCTAGAACCCAGCACGTTGCCCTAGAAAGCGAGTGTTCATGGAAACGAGGCCATCGTCAGGAGTGCCCCAGGAAGGTGTGAAAGGATCGCTCTTGCTCCCCTGTACATAACAGGTCTGACAGAAAGGAAAAGCCGCAGTCTGCGGCTGTTTATTCATTACGTTGCAGTGTAAGGGAAGATGTCGTTCAGTGACCGTATGAGGACAGAAGATGACTTAGACAAAATTTGTGTTTGGTGTGATGAATGGTAGTGTGCTCTAAATGTAGAGGAATCCTAATGCGGATGAGTAGGAAAAAGATTCCCGTAATGATCCAACATTACCAAAAAAATGGTTCAAATGGCTCTGAGCACTATGGGACTTACCTTCTGAGGTCACCAGTCCCCTAGAACTTAGAACTACTTAAACCTAACTAACCTAAGGACATCACATACATCCATGCCCGAGGCAGGATTCGAACCTGCGACCGTAGCGGTCGCGCGGTTCCAGACTGTAGCGCCTAGAACCGCTCGGCCACCCCGGCCGGCTATTCTCTCTCCTTCGGCCATCGTCAGTTACTTTGCTGTCCACCTGCCACAAGTCATCCAGTACTTTTACTGTCCCATTTCCTAATTTCAAGTCAGCATCGCCTGTTTAACTTTGCTATATTCCACTGCCTTCATTTTACTTTGCGCTAATATTCGTAACTTCTTTTTAAGATACTATCCATTCTGCTTAATTTCTTCCAGGTCCATTGCCGTCTCTGGCAGCCTTACAACGTCATCGGCAAAACTGAAAATTTTGTTTCTTCCCCCTGAACTTTAACTCTTCTTTGGAAATTCAACATTGCATTCTTTTACTGCCTGCTCAATGTACAGATTGATTAACTTCGGAGAGAGACTAAAAAACCTGTCTCACTGTATTCGCAGTTACCCCTTTAAGACTTATTACAGCGAAGATGGCTCCAGACTCGTACGGAGTTACGATTACATTTCACATTGCAGAACTAACTACCTTTTTAGACTGACGTTCATCGAGTAAACACTAACGGGAAAAAATCTCAACACCAAGAAATAATAGCGTATAGTAATGAAATTTCGGGAATATATTTGTCTAGGTAACACATTTCATTCACTAACGTCGTAAGATCAAAAATTAACGTAAGCGCGAGAAAGGCCACTGCAAATTTGAAGTGCTGGTGCTTTAATAAACGATGTAACGCCAGGATTTTGTTTCAGAGGCGCCAGACATCAATTTATGGGATAGAGTTCCAAGCCTGCTGCACATGGTCAGTCAGCACAGAGGGACGGTTAACGCTGGTTGTGGATGACGCTGGACATATCGTCCGGTAATGTCTCATATGTTCTCGATTGGCGCAGATCTAGTGACCGAGCAGGCCAAGGAAACATGTTGACACTCTTTAGAGCGTGTTAAGTTAGAACAGCGGTATGTGGGCGAGCGTTATCCTGTTGGAAAACATCCGCTGGAATGCTGTTCATGCATGTCAGCACGACAGGTCGAATCACCAAACTGACGTACCAATTTGCAGTTACGGGAGAGCTCATTCTGTCATACGAAATCGAAACCGTCCATAACTTCAGCTGTAGGTCCAGTGTGTCTAGGCTTCTGACAAGTTGGTTGCAGGCTCTCACCTGGTCCCCTTCTAACCAAAACACGCGCATGACCGGCACCGAGGCAGAACCAGCTTTCATCGGAAAACGCAACAGACCTCCACTCTGCCCTCCAGTCAGCTCTCGCTCGACACCGCTGAAGTCGCAAACGGCGGTGGTTTAGGGTCAGCGGAATGCACGCTGCAGGGTGTCTGGCTCGGAGCTGTCCTCGAAGTATGCGATTTGAAACGGTTCGCTGCGTAACTGTGGTGCTAACCGCTACTCGAATTACTGCTGCAGACGCAGTACAATGCACCATAAACGTACGCCGAACACGACTGTCTTTCCTGTCGGGAGTCTTCTTGCGGCCGTACATTCCTGTGATCACCACTGCCAGTAGTCATGTACAGTGGTTATATTCCTGCCAAGTCTTTGTATCGCCGAAAGAACATATCTAACTTCTCGTAGCTCCATTACACGACCTCGTTCAAACTCTTAAAGGCATTACTGACTAACATCAACTTAGTACGTCTGATCTCAAACATAACTAATGCTCACAACCGTTACAGAGCGTATTTAAAGAAAGCCAATTTTGAAATATTTCTTTTTAAAATTCAGTCGTTATCACACCACGTATGTTACAAGAACATAGGTGACAGGTTTCGGTCATATCACATGCCCATCATCAGACCCATGGCACCCTTGGAAGATGGTAGGTGGAGCACTCTTCTCAGCTGCTGCGATGTCAACTGTTGACATATTCTCCGAATGTGAACATGTCCGACTCCTTTTGTGGGACTATATTAAAGACAAGGTGTACAGCAAACGACGTCTCAGAACTTTCCATGCAGTTGGTTGGGATATTCCAATTTCTCGACCGGCTCTATTGGTAGACTTTTGCTTAAATCAACGGCTAATGTTTTCGAGAGCTGGTGGTTGAATACCGAATATGGTACGAAATGCCCGCTGCTCTGCAATTTGCGACTCATTTTGCGCGAACTCAAGAACTCAGAAAACCTTGTGCTCCACAGTCACCATCTCACTCACAATTGAAGTGAAACACCCGCAGCTCGGGGGTCTAGTGGCTAGCGTTGCTGCCTCTGGATCATGGCGTCCCGTGTACGATTCCCGGCCGTGACTGTGTTCTACTCATCATTTCACCATCATCACTATCATCATTCCTGACAGTCGCTAGATTGGACTGTGAAAAAAATTTGTCTGTGTAAAACTTGGAACTTACGGGCGCTAATCAGCGCACAGTTGAACGCCCCACATAACAAACATCACCATCTGACAGTGAAACTGAATGCCGCGTGAACTCTACTGGCCGCTTCTGAAACCACACCGCCCGCCCACCACCGCACGCTAAAAACTTTGAAACTTCCTCTTTTCATTGGTATAAGGGTTGCTTATACCAATGCTGAGCTGAAAACAGCCATTCAGGAGGTCATCGACAGCATCAATGTTCAGACACTTCAGCGGGTTCAAGAAGGATTTCGCTATTCATCTGCGCCACATCATCGCCTATGATGCCAGGCATATCGAACATGTCATAACCTAAATCCCAAAATCCGTAGTGATGTTTACATGTTGAATAAAGTATGTGCACGCCGTAGTTTGGACCTAATTTGCGTTTGTTTTTCATATAGCTCAATAATTGTCACCCTGTACATACTACAGCGATTAGTCGTAGGTTACTGCTCATCCTATTCGTCAGGTCGTTTATGTGACAGGGTGGTCGGAAATTGTCGTTCCAAGGACAAACGTGCTGTATCCGTGCTCCACTTGAAAACATGTTGGTAATGCGGCTACTTGTACAAGTAATTGTTTAGGCGTGGCCCACTACATTACTTGTTTTACAGTTCTACTCATTAATAGCCAAAGAAACTGCTCATGTACTCGTTGAGGGGTTCTCTTCAACGTGATGCGGTACGGCTTCCTGTTAGGCTGTGCCTACTGAAGGCGAAGATACCCTTTCTGGGAGCAGTTGCTTAATGGTGGCGAAAAGAGTATACGTTGGAGTCGGACGTTGTGGAGATCGATCATGATAAAGGCGACGAGCAGCTCTTCCATTATCGTGAGCTTCGCCTTGCGGAAGAATCGTGTCCGTATCTTCTGTGGACGTATACTCAACTATTGTTGCTCTAGCACTCGCAGACACGCGAATGAGCCTCGAACCAGGTCAATGAGGTAGCCGCTCCGACGTAACCATCCCCACAGTGGCTACCCTGATACATACCTACCCACCAAACGTGTTTTCAAACGTCTGTAGCCCGGAAATGGCTCGTCTCCGGACGGCGATTCCTACTTAAAATATTATGTGCTCACCCCCCTCTACAAGTCGTAGAAGTTTGTAACGGGAATTTCCGAACACCCTGTATAGACAATAAGAGCGCTCATATCTAAAAATGTTCAAATGTGTGTGAATTCCTAAGGAAGCAAACTGCTGAGGTCATCGGCCCCTAGACTTACACTAACACACATGCGCGATGGAGGACTCGAACCTCCGGTGGGAGGGGCCGCACAATCCGTGACATGGCGCCTCGAACCACGCGGCAGGTCATACCTAGGGTGACCAGATGCAGACGTATAAAAAAAGAGGACAAATAGCTTCAAAAAGAAGGACAAGGTTACAAAAAAGAGGACACACGGAAACATACACCCAAATTTAATAAATGAATTAATTAACAGACAAAAGCCCGCATCTCGTGGTAGTGCGGTAGCGTTCTCGCTTCCCACGCCCGGGTTCCCGGGTTCGATGTCCTTAGATTAGTTAGGTTTAAGTAGTTCTCTAAGTTCTAGGGGACTGATGACCATAGATGTTAAGTCCCATAGTGCTCAGAGCCTTTTGAACCATTTTTTGAACAGACATTCCCTAACTTTTATTGGTACTTCTCTGAAGATCCAATTTATTGTAGAAGTGTACGCTTTCGTAGCAGATTCTTGTAAAAAGATACACAGGAAATTTCTTTTAAGGTATACTGGATTATGAACATGCCTTTAACAGATTCAAAGTTCAGATTGTTGCTGTCTTCAGTCCACTGTGTCGTAACGAGCGAAAATACTCTTTGCATTTGCATTCTGCCCTGATATACTGAAAAGTATTCGGCAAGTTTTAACAATTCTGAATGAAAATCAACAGACTAGCTAAATGGAAGTGTCGTGTGGCTAGGGCCTCCCGTCGGGTAGACCGTTCGCCTGGTGCAGGTCTTTTGATTTGACGCCACTTCGGCGACCTGCGCGTCGATGGGGATGAAATGATGATGATTAGGACAACACAACACCCAGTCCCTGAGCGGAGGAAATATCCGACCCAGCCGGGAATCGAACCCGGGCCCTTAGGATTGACAGTCTGTCACGCTGACCACTCAGCTACCGGGGCGGACAACAGACTAGGTTTAACAATAATACTCGGCCCTTTTTTTACTGCAAAATAACCCACTACATTCAGGATAGTTACTATTGTTTCAGAAATTGCCTAAAATCACAGAATTTGTCAAAACATTTTAAGTCTTAATTTTCAAAAGCTTTACATTTATCTTGGAAATGCAAAAGGTTTTCAACACCTGTGTAGTTATTATCCATTTTGAGAGACACCCATTTGGAACACGAAAAGTAGTAAACATACAGAACCGTCGTTTTAAATATTCGTGGCACGATTGATACAGCAAGAGCAAAAAGTTTAACTTCTTTATCAAACCACACTCTAAGTCAACGGAAAGATTATCAGTAAACAGCAAATCACACTCATACGTTAGTACTAAATACATGACATGAGACCTACAGTGCAAAGCCAAGACAATGTGAATCCGAAACTGAAAATACGAAACGAAAATTTTAAATAATCGATATTCGCACTCGGTTGTGGATCGGTGTATTATCAGTAGTAAAAAATCGATAAAATCGACGAAGCTACTGGCATCTGTAGGTAATAAATTTAAGAAAAGAGCAATAGAGCGGGAATATTTGCAAATATGGGGTTATTTTAAATGATGCACCCATTTTCAAAAATTCTTATGTATTCAACTACAAATCCAAAATGAATAACCTTTATACCAATAAAAAGAGAAGTTCAAAGTTCTTGGCGGGCGACAGCGGGCGGCCGGTGTTGGTTTTAGAAGAGGTCAGTAGAGTTCGCGCTGCAATAGGACCGTCATTCCGTTTCACTGTCAGCTGTGAGTGAGGTGGCGACTGTGGAGCACAAGATTTCCTGCGTTCTTGAGTTCTCGAAAAGTGAGTAGCAAATTGCAGAGCAGCGGGCATTTCGTACCAAAGTCGGTATTCAACCACCAACTCCCAAAAGCATTAGCCATTCCTTTAAGCAATTTAAACAGACTGGGAGTGTGTGCAAAGGAAAAAGCACAGGCCGACCGCGTATGTCAAAAGGATGATGTCCGACGGATTCGAGGAAGTTTCGTGCGCTGCCCCAGTAAGTGTACCAATGGAGTCAGTCGAGATCTTGGAATATCCCAACCAACTGTACGGAAAGTTCTGAGACGGCATATTCTGTACGAGCCCTACCGATTACAACTTGTGCAGGCTCTCCGCTCCAATGACAAAGAGAAGCGTCTCGCATTTTGTGGTTATGTGCTGGCAAAGATGGAGGATGACGCATTTTAGAGCGTGTAATTTTTAGCGATGAACCGACGTTCCACCTGAGTGGAAAAGCCAACAGACACAATGTTCGCATATGGGGTTTAAAAAGTCCACATTCACCATTGCAACACGAAAGAGACTCACCGAAGATCAACGTGTTCTGCGCCGTATCCCGTACAAAGGTTTACGGACAATTTTTCGTTGCGGGAAGAACTGTATCGGGAATCACATACCCGAACATGTTGGAACAATGGCTGTTCCCTCAAGTTATGGAAGATTCTCAGGACTTCATTTTCCAACAGAATGGAGCTCCGCTCAATTGGCACCGTTTGCAAGAGGCTTTTTGAATGACTCCCTTCCTAAGTGGTGGATCGGTCGCCGGGGACTCGAGGACCTTGCTCAAATGTGTGTGAAATCTTATGGGACTTAACTGCTAAGGTTATCAGTCCCTAAGCTTACACACTACTTAACCTAAATTATCCTAAGGACAAACACACACACCCATGCCCGAGGGAGGACTCGAACGTCCGCTGGGATCAGCGCCAGAGACCGCTTGGCTAATCCCGCGTGGCTCTGCCGAGATCTCCTGATGTCACTGTTGTGGCTAGACAAGACAGCCTAGACGCAATGAGAGGAAGCCGAAAGGCACGCGCTTAAACTCACGCAGGCTGGCGTGAGGTCCGAAACAGGATACGTAATGAATGCTATAAAGAAAAGTACGTAGCTTCTGGAATACTTAACTTTAATCCATAATTGTAGAACATCGCTCTTGATGATACATGCTTCATACAATAAATATCAATTGAATACGGCGCCTTGCTAGGTCGTAGCAATTGACTTAGCTGAAGGCTATGCTAACTATCTTCTCGGCAAATGAGAGCGTATCGGTCAGTCAACCATTGCTATGAACGTCGTCCGTACAACTGGAGCGAGTGCTAGTACGTCTCTCTAGACCTGCCGTGTGGTGGCGCTCGGTCTGCGATCACTGACAGTGGCGACGCGCGGGTCCGACGTATACTACCGGACCGCGGCCGATTTAAATGCTACCACCTAGCAAGTGTGGTGTCTGGCTGTGACACCACACTCACACCCGGCAACTATTTCTTCCGGTGTTATGTGAAGGAAGCTGTTTACGTCCCGCCTCTATTAACCACTCTGAACGATCTGCATAACCGGATCACTGCTGCCGTGCACTCAGCAACAGCAGATACGCTTTCGCGTGTGTGGGTCGAGTTTGGCTACCGCGTCAATGTTTGCCGCGAAGGCAACGATGGCCATATTGAACGTTTATAACATTTATCACATTTATAAGTATTAAATAATTATTAAAAACTAATTGTTTACAAATTATTAAATTTATTACACTGACAGCAAACATTATGAAAAAAATCTTTGAAACTTCCTCTTTTCATTGGTATAAAGCTTGTTTATTTTCGATTTGTACTTGAACAAATAAGACGCTTTGAAAATGGGTCCATCATTTAGAATAACCCTGTGTAATTTTATTAAGGTCGACTTTGCGAAGAAGGAGAACAGCGTAAAAATCTGTCCGCACCCTAGACAAACATATAAAAAGGAGGACATGTCCGGATTGCCGGCCGGAGTGGCCTAGCGGTACTAGGCGCAACTTTTTTTTTTTTTTTTTTTAAAGGATTGCCATACACTTTCGGGTAATGGCGGCTGCTGAGGACTCGGGTCCTTCTCAGCCTGGGGTTGTTTGATGCTGTTGGGACTCTGTTTATTAGTTTCAGTGGGGAAACCTGCCTACTTGGTATTTCTGTATGTTTTGGCTTATGCCATTTTGTAGTCAGTTTTCTTATGTCTAAGTGGTGGAATTCCACATCCCGGCATTCGCCTTACAACTGGGGGAAACCACCAAAACCCCAGTCGGGATGGCACTGGGTTATCGTCTGTTGAAATGTGTTTATTATGCTAGGTTTTTATACTAAATAATGATCTATTGGTAGATTGTTTCATCTCTGTTTAGAGTTTTGTTCTAGAGTTATTTATATCGTCTAACCTACTGCTCTATTTTAGAATGTGTCTGGTTAATAGTTTAATTGGTGGATTCTATTCCTAACTTATTCTGGGGAGTAGGGGTATCGAAATAGGGTGATCCTGTATTCGTGGATTGGGTTGCATATTATGTCTTTCATTATCCCATCCATTCTCACTCTGTTCCGGCCGTAATTGGCTACCTCAGGAGTGATCTTGTCTAATATAGGGCAGGTGTTGGTGCCCGCGTAGACTAAGTCGTTGGCGGTTGTGTAGTGCAGCTTTCCCGCTCGTCTCAAGTTGTGGCGGTCAAATGCGGCGACTCTTTCATACTGCGCCCTGGAGTCTGTCCACAGACAGGCACCGTACTCTAGGATAGGTCGGACAAATGTTCTGTAGGTGTGTAGCACTGCATCTGGGCTGGCGCCCCCGAATTTTGAGCTGATTAGCTTCACAAGGTTCATTCTTTGTTTGCATTTGCTGATGATGTTTTCGATGTGGTGCTTCCATGATAGAGTAGAGTCGAGAGTCATCCCTAGATATTTTGCACTCTGGACAGGATTGACTCTCTTTTGCCATAGGGTCATGTGGAGGTCGTCTTGTTTTAGTCTGGCACTTTGCGTTTGGTTGCGGTGTCTGAAAAGTAGCAGCTGGCTCTTTGTTGGATTGGGTTTGATGCGCCATTTGGCCATCCACTGTTCTAGCTGTGGTGTGTAGGAAGCTATTACATTCTTCGCTTCCTCTACCGAGTGCGCCGTGCACCAGTAGGCGGTGTCGTCCGCGTAGAGGGCGAAGTGTTCGTTCCACTTGTTGGGGCGAGGGATGTCGGCGGTGTATAAGCTGTAGAGCGTGGGTGAGAGGACAGCGCCTTGCGCTACTCCAGCAGCAGGAGAGAATTTTTTGGAGAGTTGGTTACCGACCGATACTGTTGCTGTTCTCTTGGTAATTATGTCGAGAATGAGGCGAACATAGTGAGGTGGGAAGCTTTGCTTGGCCATTTTATACGCCAGCCCGCAGTGCCACACCTTGTCGAAAGCTCGCTCGATGTCTAGGAACAGTGCCAATACGCAGGCACCTCTGTTTAGGGCTTCTGTTGTTGTGCTGACTAGTCTGGTGATAGGGTCCATGGTTGAATGTTCCTGTCTAAAGCCGGCTTGTTCTGGGGGGAGGATCTTTAATTTGTTTATGAATTTGTGGTCCTGTTACAGTCTGGAACCGCGCGACCGCTACGGTCGCAGGTTCGAATCCTGCCTCGGGCATGGATGTGTGTGATGTCCTTAGGTTATTTAGGTTTAAGTAGTTCTAAGTTCTAGGGGACTGATGACCTCAGAAGATGAGTCCCATAGTGCTCAGAGCCATTTGAACCATTTTTGAACATGTCCGGATTTATCCGGACATCTTGGCACCCTAGTCATATCACACTTCCCGGGGCAGTCCTGGCGATACGTTTGCCTGCGATGATATCAATTTCCGCTTCCTAAGCGTCAGTGCAGGGGAATACGAGATGAAGCGAGCGGCACTCGGCTCAGCCGGTCTCGCCTCCCCACAGCGCTTCCAGCTGCGCCTGCCGCGATGACCTGCCTCAAGACGTGGTAGCGTCTACTCTGCGGCCGGAAGAGGATCGCCAGCGTCTTCACGCCACATCCACACCTGCACGACTGCTCCGCGATTCACACTCGGTAGAGGGGCGCAGTACGGTACATTTAAATGTCGTGCAGCTCGCACGTTTTTCTTCAGTCGCAGTTTTACAAGTAATGTAGCACTATACTGTTTCTCGCGACTTTAATAAAGGTTTTATTTAGACACGACGAGCTTCGCTTTACTTGAAAGCGTCTTCAATGATCACTATAACTATTTGTTTTAGGCGAGATCCTAAATAGTTATCATGTTTCGAATTACTATTGGTGCTCACAAATGCTCCATTTTTGAACACTCCTTTTCACTAACATAGACTATATACTGTGTTATCAAAAGTATCCGGAAACCTTGTTAAAAATGCGTTACAAGTTCGTGGCGCCCTCCATCCGTAATGCTGGAATTTAATGTTGTGTTGGTCTATCTTTAGCCTTGATGACAGCTTCCGCTCTCGCAGTCATACGTTCAGTCAGGTGCTGGAAGGTTTCTTGGCGAATGGCAGCCCATTCTTCATGGAGTGCAGCACTGATGTCGGTCGGTGAGGCCTGGCACGAAGTCGGCGTTCCTAAACATCCCAAAGGTGTTCTGTAGGATTCAGGTCAGGACTCTATCCAGGCCAGTCCATTACAGGGATGCTATTGGGGTGAAACCACTCCGCCACAGGCTGTGCATTATGAACATGTGCTCGATCGTGTTGAAAGATGCACTCGCCATCCCTGAATTGTTCTTCAACAGTGGGAAGCAAGAAGCTGCTTAAAACATCAATGTTGGCCTGTGCTGTGATAGTGCCACGCAAAACAACAAGGGGTGCAAGCCCCCTCCGTGAAAAACACGACCACACCATAACACCACCGCCTCCGAGTTTTACTGTTGGCACTACACACGCTGGAAGATGACGTTCACCGTGCATTCTCCATACCCACACCCTGGCACCGGATCGCCACATCGTGTACCGTGATTCGTCACTCCACTGAACGTTTTTGCACTATTCAGTGGTCCAGTGTTTACGCTCCTTACACCAAGCGAGGCGTAGTTTGGCATTTACCGGTGTGATGTGTGGCTTATGAGCAGCCGCTCGACCATGAAATCCAAGTTTTGTCACCTCCCGCCTAACTGTCGTAGTACTTGTAGTGGATCCTGACGCAGTTTGTGCGCTGGTTTGGATAGATGTCTGCCTATTGCACAATACGACCCTCTTCAACTGTCGGCGGTCTCTGTCAGTCAACAGACGAGGTCGGTGGTAGACGTTTGTGCTGTACGTGTCCCTTCATGTTCCCACTTCACTATCACATCGGAAGCAGTGGACCTAGGGATGTTTAGGAGTATGGAACTCTCGCGTACAGACGTATGACACAAGTGACATGCAATCACCTAACCACGTTTGAAGTCCGTGAGTTCTGCGGAGCGGCCCATTCTGCTCTCTCACGATTTCTAATAATTTCTGAGGTCGCTGATATTTTAGTATCTGGCAGTAGTGGCAGCACAATGCACCTAACATGAAAAACGTATGTTCTTGGGGGTGTCCGGATACTTTTGATCACATAGAGTATTTTCGTTTTCATGATATGTAGGCTGGCTTTTCACCTAGTGTACGTCGTTTTGGTGCGACCGTGCTTTATTTTGTTTTTATGACTGTATCAATATCTGCTATTCCTCTAGTTTTTTATCTTCGCCTGGTACGTGTGTAGGATTTTTTCTGTTAATTTTATTAAGGAACACAGAAAATTACACGTTCTCTCACTCGCACACTGCCCCGTCCGCTCTCCCTTACTAAAATTGAGAAGAAAAAATGCAAAAGCATAAGTATATGGGATGGTCACGTAAGATATAACACTCCTTTTATTTCGGTAGCCGTTTCAGATATCGAAAGGAAGTTTCCGACAAATGATATTACGCTACGGGGCACGTGCTTTTTATTATGCGATTCTGAGTATTAACTCTTGTATCGATCGTGATAGTAAGTATGATTTTTAAATAGAATTGTATACTTTTTAACGGCATTCGAAAGCGCTTGATAAGATAAGTATCCGAAAGCGTTTGATAAGACGAGTACAGAGATACAACGCTTAATAATTTTGAATGTGAACTCTTCGCGATAGAATCCGAGAAATTTTCGAAAATTGTCAAGCAAGTCGGGACGAATTAGCTACGTCGTTGTATTAAGCCTTTCAACTGTTCGGTTTCTTGCTTGGTCGAGTGTTTGAGGAGACCAAGCAGTGAACACGTAGTCAGTCTCGTATTCACACATCCAACCTCCAAGGACGGAAGCAGGGTCTGTCTGCGAATAGAGTAAACCCTGTACGCAAGTGTGAGAAAGTGTTCTAAATGTTTGCGTAGCGTCTGTCTGAGATGGAACATTGGAACCAGCCCGGTATACACCTAGTGGGATGTAGGAAGCCGCCTAAAAGCTACACGGCTGTTCGGTACACCGACTCCTCCTCGTTAATCCGCCGCCATCTCTCCCTGTCCCGCAAGCCGTTGAGTTAACGTGCGCGCCGTGTCTTTCGGCCGTTTACTTGTTTGCACCGCAATACTGGCCCGAATTGTGTCGCCTGTCGATGGGTCACTTCTGCTGAACATCTACATCTACATGATTACTCTGTAATTCACATTTAAGCGCTTGGCAGAGGGTTCATCGAACCACAATCATACTATCTCTCTACCATTCCACTCTCTAGCAGCGCGCGGGAAAACCGACACCTAAACCTTTCTGTTCGAGCTCTGATTTCTCTTATTTTATTTTGATGATCATTCCTACCTATGTAGGTTGGGCTCAACAAAATATTTTCGCATTCGGAAGAGAAAGTTGGTGACTGAAATTTCGTAAATAGATCTCGCCGCGACGAAAAACGTCTTTGCTTTAATGACTTCCATCCCAACTCGCGTATCATATCTGCCACACTCTCTCCCCTATTACGTGATAATACAAAACGAGCTGCCCTTTTCTGCACCCTTCCGATGTCCTCCGTCAATCCCACGTGGTAAGGATCCCACACCGCGCAGCAATATTCTAACAGAGGACGAACGAATGTAGTGTAAGCTGTCTCTTTAGTGGACTTGTTGCATCTTCTAAGTGTCCTGCCAATGAAACGCAACCTTTGGCTCGCCTTCCCCACAATATTATCTGTGTGGTCTTTCCAACTGAAGTTGTTCGTAATTTTAACACCCAGGTACTTAGGTGAATTGACAGCCTTGAGAATTGTACTATTTATCGAGTAATCGAATTCCAACGGATTTCTTTTGGAACTCATGTGGATCACCTCACACTTTTCGTTATTTAGCGTCAACTGCCACCTGCCACACCATACAGCAATCTTTTTTAAATCGCTTTGCAACTGATACTGGTCTTCGGATGACCTTACTAGACTGTAAATTACAGAATCATCTGCGAACAACCTAAGAGAACTGCTCAGATTGTCACCCAGGTCGTTTATATAGATCAGGAACAGCAGAGGTCCCAGGACGCTTCGCTGTGGAACACCTGATATCACTTCAGTTTTACACGATGATTTGCCGTCTATTACTACGAACTGCGACCTTCCTGACAGGAATTCACGAATCCAGTCGCACAACTGAGACGATACCCCATAGGCCCGCAGCTGCATTAGAAGTCGCTTGTGAGGAACGGTGTCAAAAGCTTTCCGAAAATCTAGAAATACGGAATCAACTTGAGATCCCCTGTCGATAGCGGACATTACTTCGTGCGTTGCACAAGAATGATGTTTTCTGAAACCATGCTGATTACGTATCAATAGATCGTTCCCTTCGAGGTGATTCATAATGTTTGAATACAGTATATGCTCCAAAGCCCTACTGCAAACCGACGTTAATGATACATTCTTGGCATGTAGACATGTATACCGATGGGGAGAAATTAAACTGCTACTTTATACGGCGCATGTGTAGGAAATGCTGTCGAAAGCGTACGTCGGTATATGGATGTCTATCCCGATCGCCGCCAGGCACTTGCACAAATTATGAGGTCACTAGTGCGAACAGGCAGTTTCAATGTCACACAGAGGACGAGGACTGCAACTGACAAAGCACTGGAAGAACGTGTTCTGCCCACGACGCTTATCAGTTGGCATGGTGGCGCGAGACGTACCGCCAGGGAATGTGGGATCAGCCAGACGAGCGTCATTCGCATCTTGCATCGACGTGAATTCCATCTCATCAACTGTCACTACATCAGGCACACGGGAGACGTGACTTCGGACGTCGTATACACGGTGAGGCAGGAGGAAAGGTACGTGCTTTGAGGGGTGATAGTATTAGTCATTCTGAACAGAAAACTCCATATCGACGCATGCCCTATGCTGAATGGTTTCCGAGATATAACTCATTTAACATCACTTTTGTACGTTTCTCTTGAATAACTCGAAAACCACATCCTCTAGGATAGCAAAGGTCGCATTAATTTTTTTTCTCTATAACTAATGGTTTGTGCGAAAAGAGCGCGAGAATGTTGAAAAACTCGCTCAATGCGCATGCGCTGCAGCTAACGTAGTTTTTGTAGGCTAATGTGAGGTAGCATATTGAGGTAGAAAGTTGAGACGAACAGTTGCCGGCCGTTGTGGCAGAGCGGTTTTAGGCGGTTCAACCTGGAACAGCGCGACCGGTACGGTCGCAGGTTCGAATCCTGCCTCGGGCATGGGTGTGTGTGATGTCCTTAGGTTAGTTAGGTTTAAGTAGTTCTAAGTTCTAGGGGACTGATGGCCTCAGAAGTTAAGTCCCATAGTGCTCAGAGCCATTTCTACAATGGGGAGACAATCGGCGAATCCCGCGTGAATATTTCTGAAAGTTTCGCGAGACTAGCCGAAGTGCATTTGTCTCTCTTCGTGTGCGGTCAGGAGCAGAGATTCGTTGCCTTGTTTGGTCTAAATAATAATTACTTATTTCATCCAGAAAACAAAGACAGTAATGGTAGTTGATCCACTAATGTGATGGAATTACATTTTCCTTAAGACATATGAGTACCAACTTCGTCTTCAATAATGATAGAAGCCGAAGAATTAAATTAAATTTTGTGCCACTGCCAGGACTTGAACGCAGGTCTCCTTCTTATTAGGCGATGTGAAAACTATTACATCACCACACCAGTACGGCAAAACCACCTGCATGGACTACCCTTTTCCAAGACACTTCATACTGTGAAATTCAATTCACGCCTTCAGCCCATTTTCCCCTTCTAAAATCATCAGTATTGTTGAGGTTCTACTGACGATTTAAAAAGGGAAAATTCATACCAAATTCATCCCAAATAAATTAATAAAATACGGAACTGAACCCCCATGGTACACAAAACACGACAGAAAGCTGCTACAGGAGCACCGAAAAAGGCACGTATAATTTAGACGAGGCTCGAAATTTGGTGCGGATTTCAATGCGAGATGCATTTAATAGTTTCGACAACGAAACTCTCTATAGAAATGTGGCGGAATATTCGAAGAGATTCCTGTCCTATGTTAAGTAGACCAGCGGAAAGGTTCAGTAAGTACCTTTACTGCGCGACAGCGACGGTAATGTTACTGATGACAGTGCCACTAAAGTGGAGTTACTAAAAGCAGTTCCCGGTGTCGGGCGGCGTGTGAGGAGGAGGGTGAGGCAAGGGACCCAACCCTTCGGAGCCGGTAAAATCTTGCCAGATGTCCGCACACCCTCCGTAACGCTCTCGCGCCAAGTAAACGATTCCGCGACGAAACGCGCCGATCTTCGTCGGATCTTCTCCGTGTCTGGTACCGCTCAGTAGCTCGGCACAGTCCCACGAGACATTCCTCCGTTCCTGCGGTGGACTCGGCAGGCTTGTAGAGCAGCAGTTTCCCCCTGCTGCAGTAACGGAACCCGGCCCGCGGCAAACAAGGGTGAACCCGTTATCTGCGCCGCGTCCTCCCCCGCCGAGCGTTCTGTGGACCTTGTGCCTCACTGCACTGACAAATATGTACTCTACGAACCGCTGGCTAGTGCATGGCAGGGGGGGGCCTAGAACCGTACCACGCGGTATCTCCACATTCCAGTCGCGGGAAGAACGCGAGAATAAATGCCACTGCGCGGCGTAATTACTCTCACGTCGACTTCCCGGTCCCAGGAATGATACGTGGGGAATTCTAGTGCACTCCTAGACTTCTCATTTAATTTTTTCTCTTGTTGTCATTGCCATGTGTAGTCCAAAGACTAGTTAGTTTCGGCGCTCCATGCTGCTCTATCCGGTGCTTCTACATTTACATACATTACTGGCCATTAAAGTTACTAGACCAAGAAGAAATGCAGATGATAAACGGATGTTCATTGGACAAATATATTATACTAGAACTGACATGTGATTACATTTTCACGCAATTTATGTGCATAGATCCTGAGAAATCAGTACCCAGAACAACCACCTCTGGCCGTAATAACGGCCTCGATACGCCTGGGCATTGAGTCAAACAGAGCTTGGATGGCGTGTACAGGTACAGCAGCCGATGCAGCTTCAACGCGATACCACAGTTCATCGAGAGTAGTGACTGGCGTATTGTAACGAGCCAGTTGCTCCCCAACATTGACCAGACGTTTTCAATTGGTGAGAGATCTGGAGAATGTGCTGGCCAGGGCAGCAGTCCAACATTTTCTGTATCTACAAAGGCCTGTACAGGACCTGCAACATGCGGTCGTCAATTATCCTGCTGAAATGTAGGGTTTCGCAGGGATCGAATGGAGGGTAGAGCCACGGATCGTAACACATCTGAAATGTAACGTCCACTGTTCAAAGTGCCGTCAATGCCAACAAGAGGTGACCGAGACGTGTAACCGATGGCACCCCGTACCATCACGCTGAGTGATACGCCAGTATGGCGATAACGAATACACGCTTCCAATGTGCGTTCACCGCGATGTCGCCAAACACGGATGCGACCATCGTGATTCTGTAAACAGAACCTGGATTCGTCCGAAAAAATGACGTTTTGCCATTCGTGCACCCAGGTTCGTCGTCGAGTACACCATCGCAGGCTCTCCTGTCTGTGGTGCAGCGTCAAGGGTAACCGCAGCCACGGTCTCCGAGCTGATAGTCCGTGCTGCTGCAAACGTCGTCGAATTGTTCGTGCGGATGGTTGTCGTCTTGCAAACGTTCCCGTCTGTTAACTCAGGGATCGAGACGTGGCTGCACGATCCATTACAGCCATGCGGATAAGATGCCTGTCATCTCGACTTCTAGTGACACGAGGCCGTTGGGATCCAGCACGGCGTTCCGTATTACCCTCCTGAACCCACCGATTCCATATTCTGCTAAAAGTCATTGGATCTCGACCGACGTGAGCAGCAATGTCGCGATACGATAAACCGCAATCGCGATAGGCTACAATCCGACCTTTATCAAAGTCGGAAACGTGATGATACGCATTTTTCCTCCTTACACGAGGCATCACAACCAGGCAAAGCCGGTCAACTGCTGTTTGTGTATGAGAAATCGGTTGGAAACTTTCCTCATGTCAGCACGTTGTAGGTGTCGCCACCGGCGCCAACCTTGTGTGAATGCTCTGAAAAGCTAATCATTTGCAAATCACAGCACCTTCTTCCTGTCGGTTAAATTTCGCGTCTCTAACACGTTATCTTCGTGGTGTAGCAATTTTAATGGCCAGTAGTGTATATACTCCGCAAGCCACCGTGCAGTACTTGGCGTACGGTACCCTATACCACTATTCCTCTCCCGTTCCGCTCCCAAACAGAGCGAGAAAAATCAACTATCTAAATGCCTCCGCATGAGCACCTATTGCTCGTATCTTATCTTCCTACTCCTTACGTGAAGATCTCTGTTGGCAGCAGTATAATCGTTCTTCAGTCAGCTTCAAATGCTAGTTATCTAAATTTTCTCAGTAGTGTTCCTCGGAGAAAAAGAACGTCGACTTCCCGCCAGTAATTCCCATTTGAGTCATCAAATCTTCTCTGCAATATTTTCGATTTGTTCGTACCTGTCGGTAAGGAATGTAGCAGCCCGTCTCTGATTTCCTTCGAAGTTTTCCATTTGTCCGACCTGGTGCAAATCCCAAACACTCGAGCAGCACTCAAGAATGGGTTGCACTAGTGTACTATACGCAGTCTCCTTTATATATGATCCACTCTTTCCCAAAATGCTCCCAATAAACTGAAGTGTACCATTTGTCTTCCCTACCACAATCCTCGTTCCATTTCATGTCACTTCGCAACAGTACGCCCAGATATACTATGTGTATCGAAAGTATCCGGACACCTGGCTGAAAATGACTTACAAGTCGTGGCGCCCTCCATCGGTAATGCTGGAATTCAATATGGTGTTGCCCCACCCCTTAGCCTTGATGACAGCTTCCACCCTCGCAGGCATAATACGTTCAATCAGGTGCTGGAAGGTTTCCTGGGGAATGGCAGCCCATTCTCCACGGAGTGATGCACTGAGGAGAGGTATCGATATCGGTCGGTGAGGCCTGGCACGAAGTCGGCGTTCCAAAACATCCCAAAGATAGGATTTAGGTCAGGACTCTATGTAGCCTAATCCATTACAGGGATGTTTCTGCGTATCCACTCCACCACAGGCCGTGCATTATGAACAGGTGCTCGATCGTGTTGAAAGATGCAGTCGCCATCCCCGAATTTGCTCTTCAATAGTGGGAAGCAAGAAGGTGCTTAAAACCTGTGCTGTGATAGTGCCACGCAAAACAACAAGGACCCTCCATGGAAAACACGACCACACCATGACACCACCGCCTCCGAATTTTACTGTTGGCACTACACACGCTGGCAGATGACGTTCACCGGGGATTGGCCATACCCACACCCTGCCATCGGATCGCCACATTGTGTACCGTGATTCGTCACTCCACACAATGTTTTTCCACTGTTCAAGCGTCCAATGTTTACGCTCCTTACACCAAGCGAGGCGTCGTTTGGCATTTACCAGCCTCATGTGTGGCTTATGAGCAGCCGCTCGACCATGAAATCCAAGTTTTCTCGCCTCCCTCTTATAGTACTTGCAGTGGATGCTGATGCAGTTTGGAATTGCTGTGTGATGGTCTGGATAGATGTCTGCCTATTACAAATTTCAACCCTCTTCAACTGTCGGCAGTAGGTGGCTGTACAAGTCACCTAATATGAAAAACGTATGTTTTTGGGGGTGTCCGGATACTTTTGATCACATAGTGTATTTACACGACGTGACTGTGTCAAGCTGGACACTACTAATGCTGTATCCGAACATCACGGGTTTGTTTTTCCTACTAATCCGGATTAACTTACATTTTTGTTTTCATTTAGAGCTAGCTTCACACCAACTAGAAATTTTTTCTGTCATCTTGCATCCTCACACAGTCACATCATCAACAAGCTGCAGATTGCTGCCCACCTGTGCTCCACATGATATATATTGTAAATAATAGGGGTCCTATCACACTTCCCTGGGGTACTTCTGACGATACTCTTCTCTCTGATGAACACTCGCCGTCGAGGACAGCGCACTAGATTCTATCACTTAAGAAGTCTTCGAGCCTCTCACATATCTGGGAATGCATACCATATGCTCGCTGCTTCGTTAAAAGTCTTCAGTGGGGCACCTCTTCATCTCTGCAACCAACAATTTGAACCTGCGTATGATATTCATGCCCACATCTTCCTCTATAGTTTCCCCACCCGCACCCCACCATCCGTTGTCCCCATAGCTTCCTCCATTACCTAACTTGCGATCCTTTGATGCATCAGAATGGGTCCTATCAACCTATCCTTTCTTTCTGACAAATTGTGCCCCGATTTTTTTCGCATTGTTCCATTCGACTCTTCACTGGTTCTTTGATCTTCCCATCTAATCTTCAGCGTTCTTCTGTAGCACAACAGTACAAAGGCTTCTATTCTCTTTCTTTTCCAGCCTCTTACCACCCACTCTCCAGTTCCACGCAGGATTGCGCTCCAGATAAATACTTTCAGGAAAGACTTTCTAACACTTCGATTTATGCAGGATGTTTTGGAAAACGGTGTCACATACTCCTACAAGAAGTAGTATTGCTCAAAACTAAACGAAGAGTTCCTATAATAATATGTCTGGAAACAAAAATCCTTCGCTATGGGTAAATCTCTCCTATCTGTTACATAGAAGTAGACACTATAGACAGTGCTGCGTGTGGATACCGAGCACACAGATGCCTCCTTCAGCCCTTATTCGCAATGAATCACGCACTGTTTCAAACACACCTGGCCGTTCGAATTGCGTCACGTGCATTGGTCATACGTTCCTGTTACGCCTATACATTGTCAACGGTTCGTGCATTCTCCAGTACCTTAAAACCACAGCCAGAAATCCAACGGTGAACAGGGTGGCCATTCTGCGGGAACTTCTCGACGAACCAATTGAACATGAAACGTTGCGATGAGGTTCAAATGGCTCTGAGCACTATGGGACTTAACTTCTGAGGTCATTAGTCCCCTAGAACTTAGAACTAATTAAACCTAACTAACTTAAGGACATCACACACATCCATGCCCGAGGCAGGATTCGAACCTGCGACCGTAGCGGTCGCGCGGTTCCAGACTAAAGCGCCTAGAACCGCTCGGCCACTCTGGCCGGCTTGCGACGAGGTTCTGCCGTCGTGCGGAAACCACGGTCGTTGTTTTTCTCGAAGTGTAACGTCCTCCAACAGCGCCGGTAACTCATCGCGCTGAAATCGTTGATACACAGCACCTGTTAATCTGTCCGGCAAAGTGTACGGTCCATTGAGTGTGTCACTAGCAGCTGCTGCACATACATTGGCACGCAAGCGATCGTGATGTCTCGCCTCCCTGACTGCTCGGAGATTTGCAGCTGCGCACACGTGTGTACTCCGGTAATTTACTACGACATCTCTAGTGAATCCTGCCTCATCTGTAAACAAAATGCAGCTCATGAACTGCAGATCTTCAGCCCTTATCTCATCAGGGCATAAAATTATAGGAACTATTCTTCTAGTTCTTCACTTAAAACTTCCGGGCTGATAGGCCGTGGTCGAAGTATAAAACTGTCTCCTGACGTTTCGTCTCCGACTGCGGGAGACATCCTCGGAGGTAAAGAGGCGAACTGCGAAGAGGACTCGAGAAAGCGCTGATTATATAGGCAGTACAGAGGGCGCCACTGTCGATCACGTGGCGTCGGCTATGAGATTGTCTCTGGTGATGCCAACATTCTCGATTGAAAGTAATCGATCGTCACGCTTGCGGTGCAACGCTGACATCTAAATTTTATCCAGTTTAACAACTTCGTCTTTCCTGTTAAAATTATTACGGTGTTTATCAATCTCGATAGCCTCTCTATACAAGCGTGCATAATAATGCGAGGTTTTTGATATGACTCTCGTCTCGCTGAATTTTATTTCGTGATCACCTTCCTGGTAAACATGTTCCGCTACGGCTGATTTATCCGTGTGACCCAGGCGGCAATTTCTCTCATGTTCGACAAGACGGGTGTTCACACTTCTCTTTGTGGTACCGATGTAAACCTGTCCACAACTCAAGGAATTTTATATACCCCCGGTGTAGCCAAAGGGTGTCGTGCATCTTTTGCCGACCTTAAAAATTCTTTTATTTTCCTAGTGGGTCTGAAAATAGTTTCCACCCCATACTTGCCTAAAACTTTCCCAATGCGATCTGTGACCTTACTAATGAACGGAAGAAAAGCTTTGCCCTTGGGCGACTGTTGTTCGTCGTTACTCCTGATTCTCTGCCTAGAGTGAAGTGCTCGGTCTATATTCTTGCTAGAATAGCCATTCTTCACGAAAGTTGACCGTAGATGTTCAATCTCGTCTTTTAAATAAACAGGTTCACAAAGTTTGTACGCCCTGTTTACCAAAGTTTTCATTACACCTCTTTTTTGTCTAAGGTGGTTGTTTGAATCTTTGTGTAGATAACGATCAGTATGTGTGGCCTTTCCATACACCTTATGGCCCAACGTTCCGTCCCGTCGCTTAATCACAGACACAGCCAGGAAATTCAATTCCCCATTCCTTTCCGTCTCCATAGTGAATTGGATTTTCGGATTAATGCTGTTTAAATGTGTCAGGAAGGCATCCAGCTCCTCTGCTCCGTGTGTCCATACTACGAACGTGTCATCGACATAGCGATACCATCTGGCTAGTCTCTTACTGGCAGTCTGCAACGCCCGTTGTTCAAAAGTCTCCATAAAGAGAAGTGTGAACACCCGTCTTGTTGAACATAAGAGGAATTGCCGCCTGGGTCACACGGATAGATCGGCCGTAGCGGAACATGTTTACCAGGAAGGTGATCATGAAATAAAATTCAGCGAGACGAGCGTCATATCAAAAACCTCGCATTATTATGCACGCTTGTATAGAGAGGCTATCGAGATTGATAAACACCGTAATAATTTTAACAGGAAAGACGAAGTTGTTAAACTGGATAAAATTTGGATGTTAGCGTTGCACCGCAAGCGTGACGATCGATTACTTTCAATCGAGAATGTTGGCATCACCAGAGAGACACTCATAGCCGACGCCACGTGATCGACAGTGGCGCCCTCTGTTCTGCCTGTATAATCAGCGCTTCCTCGACTTCTCTTCGCAGTTCGCCGCTTTACCTCCGAGGATGTCTCCCGCAGTCGGAGACGAAACGTCAGGAGAGAGTTTTATACTTCCACCACGGCCTATCAGCCCGGAAGTTTTAAGTGAAGACAATATCGGCCGTGAAAGCTTACATTGTATGATTATTCTGTTAGTTATGACCAATATTGCTTCCTATGGCACTGCATTCCTGTCCTTCATGACTATTAGATTTTCATCTTCCTTTACATGCTGTATTACCCTTTCAATATCCTCGTATACTATCTCTTATCTTCATCTTCAGCTTGCGGCTTCCGCATGTATAAGTGAATTGTCGTTGTCGGTGTTGGTTTGCTGTCGATTGTAATAATGAAACCCTATCACTGAACTGTTCGCAGTAACACGCTCTCTGTCCTACCTTCCTATTCATAACGAATCCTACTCCCGTTTACCACTTTCTGCTGTTGATGATATTACCCTATACTCATCTGGCCATAAATCCTTTTCATCTTTCTATTTCACTTTAGTGATCCCTACTGTGTCTAGATTGAGCCTTTGCATTTTCCTTTCCAGAAATTCTTTTCTTGTTTTTGATAGTCTGAATTTAATGTCCTCTCTACTTCGACTACTATCAGTTATTTTGCTGTCCAAGTAGCAAAACTCATCTACTACCCTTAGTGTCTAATTTCCGCAGCATCGTGTGACATAATTTGACTACATTCCATCACCCTCGTTTAAATATCTAATAAATAAAGGCTCTCTCGGAGAAGTGATGATACTATGTGAACTGTCCAAAAAGTATTTTTCTACATGAGTCGTTAACGAATCATCCATCTTTTTACAATGATAACCACCATACTTTTCTCAAAAACAATCAAAGGAAACAGCAGTTTTATGCCAATCGTTTTATTATGTCTCAAGATGCTCACCTTCAAAACGTATGCATAGTCGCATGCGTTCGAATACAATACGTGATACTTTTTCTCCACTATGCTGTTGCTAGAATATCTGGAAAACAAACGTTTTTGAAATTATTCGACTGCATTTTTAGGTGATAAAAACAGTAGGTCACGCATTTTTTTGTCGGATTAAAGGAAACAAAAAGAAGTTACGAGGGTAAGTCAATTATAATGCCAGCCGGAGTGGCAGTGCGGTTCTAGGCGCTGCAGTCTGGAACCGAGCGACCGCTGCGGTCGCAGGTTCGAATCCTTCCTCGGACATGGATGTGTGTGATGTCCTTAGGTTAGTTACGTTTAATTAGTTCTAAGTTATAGGCGACTGATGACCTCAGAAGTTAAGTCGCATAGTGCTCAGAGCCATTTGAACCATTTTTTCAATTATTATCCGCAAAGTAGTTATAAATTTTATTGTAATCAAATAGGAAACTTACAAGAACATCATTTGTCGATATAGTCCCCTTGCGTTTCAACGCACTTGGTCCATCGTTGTACGAACTTCCTGATGCCCTCATAAAATAAGGTTCTCGGTTGAGCTGCGAGCCAGGAATTCACCGCTTCTTTCTCTGCTTCGTCTGAGGCAAATCGACGGCCCCTTAATGTCTGTTTGAGTGGACCAAACACGTGATAGTCAGAAGGGGGAAGATCGGGACTATATGGAGGATGATCCAATGCTTCAAATTTGAGTTTCTGGAGCGTTTCAGCAGTGTGGGCAGCAGTATGTGACGATGTGCCACTTCGTCAATAGTTAATCGTCTGTCTAAGAGAATCATTTCGCGTGAACACTCAATGGTTTCTCATTGTCTGGCGGTAAACGATTGTCTGGCTCCTCCGTCGTGCGTAACACTTGTGCGACCATTTCGGAATTTTTCAATCCATTCGTAGACACTCCGTTGTGGCAAAACACTGTTCCCGTACTGTACCGAAAGTCTTAGATGAATTTCGGACCCTGGTACGCCTTCAGACCACAAATAATTGATCACTGAACGTTGCTCTTCTTTGGTGCAAAAAGCGGAGCAGCCATCATTAACAGCACGGCAGCGAAAAAGAAAATAACCCAGCAGCTTGAAAATAGCAAAGATATAACAACAAATAAACAAAGCATGCGTCATCAACGTTAAACGACAGTGCTACCAAAATAAACAAAAATATAACTAAATAATGATTGACTGACCCTCGTACATTAGGTGAATTCGGATATTTCAGCATTAATTCTATTTTTTTTCTTTTTCTTCTCCTTTGTGGATTACGTGATTCCTCCTTTTCCGGTCAACAAGATCCAGAAATCGCTCCCGTGCTCTGCCCATCTGTCTTGTCCCTCTAGCTTTGTATGCAAGAATTTGTTCTGGAAGTCTATTTTCGTGCATTCCATCTGCATGTTCCCATCATCTGATTCTGTTTAAATGTATTTTGTTGTAAACTGAATCAACTTGTAATTCATTTCTAATGTCTAATGCACTCGTTACCACCGCCGGGAAATCTCATTTCGTTAGCCTAGATCCCGCTCATGGCTCTTTTGCGTGAGATTCTAGGTTTCAGACTCACAGAGCCTAGCAGACATCGCCATGACTTTGTAAAACTACATCTGTTTCTCTCTCTCTCTCTCTCTCTCTCTCGCTAAAATTTTTAAGCGTATTTCTAGTTGTTTGGCAGAATGAGTTAAATTACGATCTCGTTGTCTATTTCATTGTCAAAATTTCGTCCTAAGTCACAGTCGAGATACTGCATACCCCATCTTTCTGCGAATCGTAGGTACCAGTCCACTATTCACGTCGTCGGATGTGGAAAACCACCTAAAAACCACATGGGCACAGGTCCTCTCTGTTGATCCGTTGGGAGGGTTTCGCTCTGGAGCCGGAGCTTCTCTCTGAATCCCGGAAGGGCGGCGTTAATGCGCTCGGCTATCCGGGCGGGTCGATTCTAGTATTACATATTTATTATAGTTTTAGATCTTAAACACGATTTTCCCATGAATTCCATAGCCTTAGTTTTGTTAGAGGAGATGTTCATGTTGTATAAAGAAGACAACAAATTATTGATAATGGCTCTTTGAAAATTGTTTTCATTTTCTTGAATTATTATTTAATCATCTGCGTTTAGCAGAGTATTAAATTATTTTTTCCTGTTGATTTTAATGCCGTTGAGGATAATTTGTTTCCAAGCCCCGACTAGGTGACCTCCTTAGGTGTCGAACAGAATTGGTGACAGGCCACATATTGTGTACACGAGTTACATCGGTCATCGATCATCGTTTTGGTCTATTTGAAAAGAGCTTTTAAAGAATTTAATTAGATGTGTTGGGAAGCCTTTTTTCATAATTTGCCACAATAAGTGTCTATTGTCTTGGTCAAAAACTGTTTCTCAACTTACAAACGGTGTGTGCGTCTCTAAGATAAAATCTTTCCTTGTTTATCCGTCAAATAATCAATCGTGTAACTGGTGCTTGGCCGCGGGTTAGAACGACGCTTGTTTTCCTGATTTCATCGCTGACTTGTAACAAAAGAATTCACCGTTAACTGTTTTTCGATCCGCGAAAGTAGTGTCAGAAGTCCATCGTAATCAAAGGAGGAAGACATGGCTTTCTCGGAAGTGCTTCGCCAAGGAGTTTAGTTGCTTTTGATTCTTGGAACATACAAACAGTTTATTGCTGCACGGTTTCCGGCTCGTATTAATATATCTCGGTTTTGTCTCCTGTTACGACATTATTTGCGAAGGTTACTTTTTCCCAATCGAATCTTCTGTCATCAGCGAAATGTTCATTCAGAGACGGAAGTACTGTAATATTTGATACGATAAACGAATGATCTCACGATAAGTCATATAGATTCGTGAATTCCTGTCTCTAAGGTCATGGTTCGTAGTGATTGACAGGTGGTCTTCGAATGACACAAAAGTAGTGTCTGGAGTTCATAGAAACGATTCTCCCTATAAACGATGTAGGAACTTTTTTGCAGATGATGGTGTCGTTTACCGTCTAGTAAAGCCTTCACAAGATCAAAACGTATTACAAAATTAATTAGATAACGTATGTGCATGGTGTGAAAGATGGCAGTTGACCCGGAACAGTAACAACAGTGAGTTTCTCCGCATCAGTTCTAAAAAGATTCCTTCAATTATTATTTACACTATGAATCACATAATTTTAAAGGTTGTCGATTGAACTAACTACTGTTACGAACACCTTAAATTGGAACCACCATAATGAAAACTTACAGGTAACGTGAAAGTAAGACTTTTTATTGCGAGAATACTGCTTACGCTACGGTATGGGGAATCTTGCCTGGTCAGAATGAGAAAGAGCCCACACGAAGATTTATGTTTTAATTTGCCCGCGTGTCATTCGAGAGTGGAACGGTCGAGAAATAGTCTGAAAGTAGTTTTGTGAATCCTGTACCAGATAGTTGAGAGTATAGATCTTCCTCCGCCGTTTACTTTTCTTCTGCGAGGTAACGCAGTCGTATAAATTTTTTCGAAAGTACAAGATTTCACCCACGGCCGTAGAAGATGTTTGCATTTAATAACTGCCAATTTCGGCTCTTATGCCATTGTCAAGCAGCAGTTGCTATGTTTGCGTCCACGCCACCTAACAACTGCTTCTTAACAGTGGCATAAAACCTAAAATTGGCAATTAGCAAATGCAGGTGGCATTTAGCAGTCGTGTGTGAAATCATGTTGTTTTTTCGAAAACTATTCAATCATACTGCGCATATCATTTGAAAGAACAATCGATTTTAATCGACCTTGATGAAATCCAGCGCCGAAGAAAGTGCGACTACCGCAAAATTCTGTAAACCAGTGAGAAACAGTATTTGCTGAATGTGACTGATAACCAGTGGCTGAAGTAAACAATTCGAGGAAGAGTTATTGAGCTAATATTTAAGAAATTAGAAAATAACTAACGCCGGAAAAGCTTCAAGTGAAATATCCACCGTTTTCAACATTGCTTCTTTTAACGTTCGCTGTAAATATATTTTTGGCAAATTTCTGAGTAGCAGTTGTTTTAACGATAGCAAATAACGAATTGGAAAATGGTAATTTTTCACATCTCAGTGGCGAGATGTAGTGGTGTTTAGTGAAAAAAGCAGTAAACCCCCGATCCTCTAAAGAATCGTAGTCCCATGTACGAGTATAAAAGAGCTTCAAACGTCTGATTATTTAACAAATGAGTTATTATGTTAGATATTAACATGTAAGCGAGAAGTAGTTCCGAAACAGTTTCAAATTGTGCTTAAAGTTTGTTGGAAGCCCATAGTGCTGTTATTACGAAACACTAGATGCATATAGTGTGCCTAATTTGCGCTCTGTTTTAAGCAGACGTAAGTTTTTCACTCATCTCAGTGTTTATGAGGACATATCTCCCCAACTATTTGTCGTACAATGATGTGCTAGTGCAGGCAGATTCAGAGAGGTATTGTAGATGCTGTCTGCAAACTGTTCTGCCAATAGAGTTGCTAGTAAGGAAGTAATAAAGTAAAACCGTGCCTGATGCTGAATTTTAGTGTACGAGCAGCGAAAACGTAGTAAGCGATAAACTTGTTTCCTTTTATGTTTTGGTGGGGAACGTTAGCGAAGAAAAATGTCTTGTCATTGTTGGTGTCTTCGGTCTAAAGACTGGTTCTACATCTACCTGGATACTCTGCAAATCAGATTTAAGTGCCTCGAATCACCTCCACAATTCTCTATTATTTCAGTCTCGTATTGCGCTTGGAAAGAACGAAGACCTATATCTTCCCGTACGAACTTTGATTACCCTTATTTTATCATAGTGATCATTTAGCCCTATGTAGGTCGGCCTCAATAAAACATTTTCGCATTTGGAGGAGAAAGTCGGTGATTGGAATTTCGTGAGAAGATTCCGCCGCAACGAAAAACGGCTTTGTTTTAATTATGTCCATCCCAAATCCTGTATCATTTCAGTGACACTCTCTCCCCTATTTCGCGACAATACGAAACGGGCTGTCCTTCTTTGAACTGTTTCGATGTACTCCGTCAATCCTATCTGGTAAGAGCCCCACACACCGCGAAGCAGTTTTCTAAAAGAGGAAGGACAAGTGTAGCATAGGCAGTCTCCGTGGGAGATCTGTTACATTTTCTAAGTGTCCTGCCAATAAAACGCAGCCTTTGGTTAGCCTTCCCCACAACATTTTCTATGTGTTCCTTCCAATTTCAGTTGTTCGTAATTCTAATTCCTAGGGATTTAGTTGAATTTACAGCCTTTAGATTTGACTGCTTTATAGTGTAACCGAAGTTTAACGGGTTCCTTTTAGCACACATGTGGATGACCTCACAATTTTCGTTCGACTATGGGACTTAACATCTGAGGTCATCAGTCCCCTAGACTTAGAACTACTGAAACCTCACTAACCTAAGGACATCACACACATCCATGCCTGAGGCAGGATTCGAACCTGCGCCCGTAGCAGCAACGCGGTTCCGGACTGAAGCGCCTAGAACCGCTCGGCCACAGCGGCCGGCACACTTTTCGCTATTTAGGATCAATTGCCAATTTTCGCACCATACAGCAGCTCTCCATGCAACTCTTTCCTGTGAAAGCCTTTTCATCTCCGAGCAACTACCGCAAAATACGTCCTCCTGAATCTGCTTGCTTCATTCATCTCTTGGTCTCCTTCTACAATCCCCCCCCTCCCTTCCCACCATTCCCTCGAGTACTAAATCGATGATCCCTTGATGCCTCAGACTGTGTCGTACCAATTATCCCTTCTTCCAGTCAGGTTGTGTCACAAATTTCTCTTCTTCCCAAGTCTATTCAGTACCTCATTATCACCACACAGTAGAGCTGTATGTCCTCGGGAAAAATTACGGCTGTAGTTTCCTCTTGCTTTCAGTTGTTCGCAGTACCAGCATAACAAAGCTGTTTTGGTTGATGTTACAAGACCAGACCAGCCAATCATCCAGACTGTTACCCCTGCTCTTACTGAAAGGCTGCTACCCCTCTTCAGGAACCACACGTTTGTCTGGCCTCTCAACAGATACCCCTCCGTTATGATTGTACCTACGGTACGGCTATCTGTATCGCTGAGGCACGCAAGCCTCCCCACCAACGGCAAGACCCATGACTCATTTTTTCACTCACCTCAGTGTTTATGAGGTCATATCTACCGAACTATTTGTCGTATAGTGATATAATTTTGCAGGCAGTTTCAGTGATACCGTGGATACTATCTGTAAACCGTGGTACCAATAAAGTTGCTAATAAAGAAGTAATAAATTACAACGTCATGTCAGGCGCTGAACTTTCCAGTACGAGCAGTGAAATCGTAGTAAGCTATTAACTTTTTTCCTTTAATCCTTTTGTGGGGAACGTCAAAGAGTAAAAGTTTCTTAAAGGTTTGATAGTTCAAATGGCTCTGAGCACTATGTGGTCATCAGTCCCCTAGAACTTAGAACTACTTAAACCTAACTAACCTAAGGACATCACACACATCCATGCCCGAGGCAGGATTCGAACCTGCGACCGTAGCGGTCGCGCGGCTCCAGACTGTAGCGCCTAGAACCGCTCGGCCACTACGGCCGGCTAAAGGTTTGAAATTATTCAAAAAGTTTGTGGGAAGTCTGTAGGTTCCATCATTCTCAAATTCCGGAAGAATAAAGTCCGAATATTTGCGTGCCGTCCATGTACCTCTTAATGAATAGTTGATGACAGCATTTCGAAATCTTAAAATTCGGTGAATAATCACGTGAAATATTCTATACCAGGGCACCCGTGCGAAACCTTCGCACTTTTATAGTTTTAAATAATGACAGTATTTTGAACAAGTGTATTTGTCGGGATAAGGGTAGTTGTGCTAATGAACAGAAAACGCCTTTAAAAATGAACAGAACTATGTCAAATAATAATCATGAATTATGGTACGTCGTTGTGTATACATTTCCATGGATTATTGCTTGTAATATCTCGCTTTCTACCGTAATATTTACATTTATGTGATGTTGAAGAAAAGTTTAATGAGAAATACGAATATAAAATACAAAGAAGAAAATAAATGCGAAATGCATACCCTGTAACGTAGCTACTTGATATCACTTAAACCACGATAGCCTCTGATTGTATTTTGCTATGTTAACTGCACTTCGTACTTTATGTAAGCACGTTTTGCCGTTGTACTAACAGATAAATCACAATTCAGGAGGACACTGACAAATATGTTTGTCGTTTCGGAAAGTATATTCCGTTTAGAAAAGTCAGCTTGTAAGATGGCCAGAGATAATGGACTACTGCAGCGGTTGTGAATACTATCTATGACAATGCTGTGTACAAATTATCCAACTAATAATTACTTTAAAACAAATGAAATGGCATTTGTAATAAAATGATATGAAAAGGGAGTCTCTTATTCGTGATTATAAGTTAACTTCATGATCATAAGTTAACTTAATGAAATATAGGTATGAAACTGGCATCCATGATATCTTTTTGTATGTTAAAATTTTCCACTAATTGTGAGTTTTTGCGCAAAATTAGTATGCAATATCAGACTCCGGTTAGAAAACCTTTCTAACGATACGTAATTCATCCCTGCAGATTAGCATGTGTTAAGAAAAAGGGCTGTTGACACCAGAAATAATAAAATGAATTTTTTTTCCTGCTTGCAACTGGTATCGAATTCCGGGGTAGTCGCTTAATAATATAGACTTCGTACCCATGGAAAAAAAAAAAAAAAAAAAAAAAAAAAAAGGATCCTTAAATCTCCAACGTGACATTTACGCCTAGGTTGCAAATAACTAGATTAGCAGCAACATCTTATTCGTTTAATAGCTCCCAGACAGGACGCACTGTATAGCTGCTCTTTTTTTTTTTAGAGGGTGCTGCAAAGCTTTCGCATACGGACGCGATGCGGCGCTGTGCTGACCGAGATTTGTACGTTCTCCGCTAGGGCGCAGCGTCTGCCGGGTGGACGAGAAAATGGCGCATCGTGCGACCTTCGCGTTATACGGTTGGCAAACCGCAGCACGTAATGTACGGCGTCCAATTTTCCATTCATGTTTACGCCGGTAGTGTAGTACCTCGAAATGTAAAGGTCGACGTTCCGTGAGGTTACGTCACCGATTATCCAGCATCACGTTGTGTAAATATGTTAGGCTGCGGATCGTATATAGCAGAAATCGATACAGTTAAAACAGACTCGTACCAGGGAAAACTAATGCAGTGGACGAGAATGTTGAAACCGGCGCGTTCTTGGCTGCAATCGTAACTCCCGTGCACAACAGTCCGCGGGGATGGGTACGGGTGGTCACGGGAAATGGTGCCTTTTCGCCGGTGTTGTGATGGTTTCAGCGTTGTCCTACATTCAAGACGGACGTGACTATTTACAGACCGGTACAGTTAAAAAAAAAATCTTTTTCATTTCCTCACCTGTACCAACCCTTTATGTCAGAATAGCACTTGAATCCTACGTCCCCAATTATTTGTTGGCTGGTTGTATTTTACCCTCTGTCTCCCTCTACGGTTTTTATCCTCTACAGCGCCCTCAAGTGTCTCTGAGCACTATGGGACTTAACAGCTGAGGTCATCAGTCCCCTAGAACTTAGAACTACTTAAACCTAACTAACCTAATGACATCACACACACCCATGCCCGAGGCAGGATTCGAACGTGCGACCGTAGCGGTCGCGCGGTTCCAGACTGAAGCGCCTAGAACCGCTCGGCCACCCTGCCCTCAAGTATCGTGGAAGTTATTCCCTAATATCTTACCACGCGTCGTTATCTTCCCGTCCCTTCCCCTTAACAGTTTTCCATATGTTGCTTTCTTGGGCAACTCTGCGGAGAACCGCCTCATTCCTACCTTCCCAGTCAACCTAATTTTCAAAAGCCTCCTCTAGCACCACAGTTCAAACACTTCGATTCTCTTCTTAACCGGTTTCCCCAACGTCCGTAATTCATAATACTGTGCTCCATACAAACATTCCCTGAAATTTCTTCCTCGGAATAAGACCGGTGTGTGGTAGTAGTAGATTTCTCTCGCCCAGGAATGCTATATTTGTCTCTGCTAGTGTGCTGTTAATGTCCTCCGTGCATCGTCCATCATGTGTTATTTTGCTTCCTAGTTAGCAGAAATCCTTCATTTCATCAACCTCGTGGTCTCCAAATTTGGTGTCCAGTTAACCGCTAACTTCATTTCCGCCACTCCTGACACTTTCGACTTTCTTCTGATTACTCTCAATCCATGTTCTGTACTCGTCACTGTTCGTTCCATTCAATATGTTATCTAATTCTTCCCCTTCACTGAGGATAACATCATCAGCCAAACTTGTCTCTGATTCCCTTCACCCTGAACTTTAATCAGTTTCTCAAATTTGCGTCATTGCTTATTCGATGTATAGACAGAATACCAGAGGCTGTCTTACACGCTTTGTTCTTGATCTTCCGTTCTTACTGTACGCTCCTGGTTCTTATACACATTGTACGTTTCCCTTCTTTTCCTACAGCTTACTGCTTTTTTCTCAG
Source organism: Schistocerca americana (assembly GCF_021461395.2). Taxonomy (NCBI): domain Eukaryota; kingdom Metazoa; phylum Arthropoda; class Insecta; order Orthoptera; family Acrididae; genus Schistocerca; species Schistocerca americana. The sequence continues at coordinate 124,090,213 of NC_060129.1, forward strand.
AATTTCGAACATCGCGCATCATTTTTAGGATCTCGTACCTCAGTCGACAAAAATGGGACCATTATAGGATGACTTTGCTGTCCGTATGTCTGCCACTATAGGATAACATCGTTATGCGTATGCCTATCTGTTGAGACCCGTTTTCCTCAGTTACGGTGAAGGTATCGCCTTGAAATTAATGCCAAGTAGTACGGTAGGCGGTATCTAGCTTTCATCTAGAGAAAATTGCTTCTAAATCCTTGCATCTGTTGTCTAGCCATTTGCTGATCTGATGCTGCTGATTTATCCGTATTTTCCTAACAATTGCTCTTATGCTCCTAAAGACGCGTGTTAATGCGTCATTGTAGTTTACATGTACACCAGGCTGCAAATGCAAGGCATTTTATATACGGTGATTCCGTAATTATCTTACAAGCTTTCATGGATGATGGAAAATGTATGTGTTTCAGGTAAGGAACCCTGGTTCGGATACGACCGAGTCTAAACTTTAACCGGAAATCGTTCTAATATACATCTGAGAGTGCTTCTCTTGTAGACCAACCAGTTTACTTTCCATGTTTTTGGAGAAGGTAGTATAAACCGAAACAAGATAGGAGGATCACGTTGCAAGTATTGAGCAACGATTTATATATCTAAATATTTATTTTTTAGAGAAACCAAGTGCATCATCGTAAACTACAGACTTTTTTTTCTCAGTTTTCAACGTAGTCTCCATTTGTGTGGACTGATTTTTCACATCGTTCTGCAAGTTTGAAAATACCGTGAGGATAGAACTCTGTTCCAACTGCACGAAGACACCGACGCATTGCTTTCTGAATATCCTCCACTATCTCGCAGTGTTGGTCTCGCGGGTGTTCGTTTACAGAACACACAAATGGTACTTGGAGGGAGCCAAGGGAGGATGTGGAAGAGCTTCCCACACAAATGTTCTGATCCTCTCCAGGCAGTGTGAGGACACGCATTATCCTGCTGCTGGATGATCTTCCTTCCACACCGCTTATCGCGCCGTGCAGAATGGAGCTTCCGAAGTGTCAGCATGTAGCGGGCAGCATTGACAGTTCGACCACGTTCAAGCAAGCCAGCCAGACTGCAACCCCGTTTCGTGGAGGCAGTTCGCGGACGAGACTCATGTTGGACACTCGTTTTCCCATCTTTGAAATGCTTCACTCATCTACTAACACTGTTAGCACCCAAGTAGGCATCGCCGTAGCCACGTTGAAGGCTGTCATGAATTTCTGCAGCAGACTTTCCCGGTTTAACAAGGAATACAATGACAGCACGCAGTCGAAACGAAACATCGATGTCCGTCGTTTTGGAAGTACTGCCTGTGGCCTCACGATAGACGCAATTGATGACACAATATCGCAACATGTCTGTATATTACGACTCTGCAGACGTTCTTGTTACATTGTTGGAATCTGAATTTTAACAACGGGTTGAATGGCCGTAGTAGAAATGTCCAGTAAACATAGGCTGTTGTGCGTAACTTAAGAGCTATGAGCACTTGTTCTCAGATGTGTTTAACAATAAAACAGATGAATAACTGCTCAGAGCTTGTAAGCTGTGCACAACTGCCCAGCTTTGTCTTGTTCTATACAACCGACCCTCAAAAATTCGAAAACAAAAGAGCTTGCAGCAGAGGAGGTTCACTGTCGGAGGCATCAGATCAATTTTAGTTTATACCTTTCGCCTCTGCCGTTTTCGGACCAAGATCTCTTACCGCAGATTGATATGTTTACCCTTCTCCATTATCCCTGAAAGTCTGTATCATCAAATACTTAATTATACCCCTGCTGTAGCAAGCGGTGGGGGTGGGTTTTCTATAGTGTACAAATATTCGCGCACCTTTCTTGTTGGTTTAAATTGTAACAATACTGTACTGTCTTAGTACTCTACTGATAACAGGTTTTACGAATGGAAGGAAAATTTTTTACTCTAGCTGGCTCTTTTTCATCAGCAGCTCCAGATCTTTGAGATTGTGCTGCCCTGTTCACTTGTTTGTCAGAGTAGTCGTTTCTTCTCAAATGATCGAGCTCTTCCTTTGTGTATTGTGATTCACAGATTTGGTCCGTGGTCGACGGGTCCTCCCAGAAGCGGCGTGTTAAAGCGCGCGGCTATCGGTGCAGGTGTTATCTTGCCTAAATCATTTTAAAATTGTTTTTAATCTTCTGATGGCTTTACTAGAAAGTAAAGGACGGAATCATCTGCTAATAATCTAATAGGGCTGCTCAGATTGTCTCCTAAATCGTTTATATACTCTGAAGCGCCAAAGAAACTGGTATAGGCATTCGTATTCAAATACAGAGATACACTCCTGGAAATTGAAATAAGAACACCGTGAATTCATTGTCCCAGGAAGGGGAAACTTTATTGACACATTCCTGGGGTCAGATACATCACATGATCACACTGACAGAACCACAGGCACATAGACACAGGCAACAGAGCATGCACAATGTCGGCACTAGTACAGTGTATATCCACCTTTCGCAGCAATGCAGGCTGCTATTCTCCCATGGAGACGATCGTAGGGATGCTGGATGTAGTCCTGTGGAACGGCTTGCCATGCCATTTCCACCTGGCGCCTCAGTTGGACCAGCGTTCGTGCTGGACGTGCAGACCGCGTGAGACGACGCTTCATCCAGTCCCAAACATGCTCAATGGGGGACAGATCCGGAGATCTTGCTGGCCAGGGTAGTTGACTTACACCTTCTAGAGCACGTTGGGTGGCACGGGATACATGCGGACGTGCATTGTCCTGTTGGAACAGCAAGTTCCCTTGCCGGTCTAGGAATGGTAGAACGATGGGTTCGATGACGGTTTGGATTTACCGTGCACTATTCAGTGTCCCCTCGACGATCACCAGTGGTGTACGGCCAGTGTAGGAGATCGCTCCCCACACCATGATGCCGGGTGTTGGCCCTGTGTGCCTCGGTCGTATGCAGTCCTGATTGTGGCGCTCACCTGCACGGCGCCAAACACGCATACGACCATCATTGGCACCAAGGCAGAAGCGACTCTCATCGCTGAAGACGACACGTCTCCATTCGTCCCTCCATTCACGCCTGTCGCGACACCACTGGAGGCGGGCTGCACGATGTTGGGGCGTGAGCGGAAGACGGCCTAACGGTGTGCGGGACCGTAGCCCAGCTTCATGGAGACGGTTGCGAATGGTCCTCGCCGATACCCCAGGAGCAACAGTGTCCCTAATTTGCTGGGAAGTGGCGGTGCGGTCCCCTACGGCACTGCGTAGGACCCTACGGTCTTGGCGTGCATCCGTGCGTCGCTGCGGTCCGGTCCCAGGTCGACGGGCACGTTCACCTTCCGCCGACCACTGGCGACAACATCGATGTACTGTGGAGACCTCACGTCCCACGTGTTGAGCAATTCGGCGGTACGTCCACCCGGCCTCCCGCATGCCCACTATACGCCCTCGCTCAAAGTCCGTCAACTGCATATACGGTTCACGTCCACGCTGTCGCGGCATGCTACCAGTGTTAAAGACTGCGATGGAGCTCCGTATGCCACTGCAAACTGGCTGACACTGGCGGCGGCGGTGCACAAATGCTGCGCAGCTAGCGCCATTCGACGGCCAACACCGCGGTTCCTGGTGTGTCCGCTGTGCCGTGCGTGTGATCATTGCTTGTACAGCCCTCTCGCAGTGTCCGGAGCAAGTATGGTGGGTCTGACACACCGGTGTCAATGTGTTCTTTTTTCCATTTTCAGGAGTGTATTTAAACAGGCAGAATACGGCGCTGCCGTCAGTAACGCCTATATAAGACAAGTGTGCGACGCAATTGTTAGATAGGTTACCGCTGCTACGGGCAGGTTATCAAGATTTAAGTGACTTTGAACGTGGTGTTATAGTCGGCGCACGAGCGATGGGACACAGCATCTCCGAGGTAGCGTTGAAGTAGGGATTTTCCCGTACGACCATTTCACGAGTGTACCGTAAATATCAAGAATCCGGCAAAACATCAAATCTCCGGCATCGCTGCGGCCGGAAAAAGATCCTGCAAGAACGGGACCAACGACGACTGAAGAGAATCGTTCAACGTGATAGAAGTGCAACCCTCCCGCAAATTGGTGCAGATTTCAATGCTGGGCTAACAACAAGTGTCAGTGTGCGAACCATTGAACGGAACATCATCGATATGGGCTTTTGGAGCCGAAGGACCACTCGTGTATCCTTGATGACTGCACGACACACAGCTTTACGCCTTGCCTGGGCTCCTCAGCCCCGTCATTGGACTGTTGATGACTGAAAACATGTTGCCTGGTCGGACGAATCTCGTTTCAAGTTGTATCGAGCGGATGGACATGTACGGCCATGGACCCTGCATGTCAGCTGGGGACTGTTCAAGCTGGTGGAGGCTCTGTAATGGTGTGAGGCGTGTGCAGTTGGAGTGATATGGGACCCCTGATACGTCTAGATGCGACTCTGACAGGTGATACGTACGTTAGCATCCTGTCTGATCACCTGCATCCAGTCATGTCCATTGTGCATTCCAACGGACTTTGGCAATTCCAGCAGGACAATGTTACTTTCCCTACGCCCAGAATTGCTAGAGTGGCCACCAAACTCCCCAGACACGACCATTATTGAGCATATCTGGGATGCTTTGCAATGTGCTGTTCAGAAGAGATCTCTACCCCTTCATTCTCTTACGCAGTTATGGACAGTCCCGCAGGATTCATGGTGTCAATTCCCTCCAGCACTACTTCAGACATTAGTCGAGTCCATGCCACGTCGTGTCGCGGCACTTCTGCGTGCTACGCGATTTTAGGCTGGTGTACCAGTTTCTTTGGCTTCTCAGTCTAGATTAGGAACGGCAGAGGGCCTGCAAACTTACTCGGGGAGCCTCAGATACGTCGTCTGTTTCACTCGATGACTTCCCTTCAGTTACTGCGATATTTCTAACAGGAAGTTGCAGCTGCAATCGCGCTACTGAGACGATACTGCATACGCACGCTATTTGCGCAGGCTAACGGGAAACCTAGGAACACTGTATCAGCCTGGCCAGTGCTGTCTGCTGCCCCGTGGTTTCGCCACACTCAGTCGTCGGAGCTAGACTCGGGAAAGCGGACGCAGATTATTAGTTTGTGTCCGAGCCCGCAGTCGCTCTGGAGATTTCCCGAGAAGAGCGTTGATCGCCGGCGAGTGCTATCGAAACGTTTGTGCCGGGATAAGGAGAGCAAACAGGGCAGACTCCGCGATAGCTGCCAGATAAGCTCGCCCCCCGCTACCTGATACTGAGGCTTTCTCACTCTTTCGGGAAATAACATCTACAGGCTCGGCAAGCGACCTCTGCTATATGGCGGAGGATACTTCATCATTTTCAGAGGCCTGAGCGAATAAGAACTGTGAGATAACCTGCCCACAAAATAAGTTCCTTTTCCACATCCGCAAATACGAGGTGTGTACAAAAAAAAAAAGACCGGAAATATTGTTTTCTGAAAAGAATTATATTTATTCGTCTACATTAGTGTTATCCTCCTTCAGTCCTCATTCGATATTTGCAGTAAAATTCTCCACCGTTGTTTCTTTAAAGAACCGAATCCCCATGTATGAAACGTCTTATCTCCCGAACTATTGGTCGTTTAATGCTATAATTTTGCTGGTACATTCTATCGTATATGAGAATACTGTCTGCATAATTTGTTGCGAATAGAGTTAGTAGTAAAGAAATAACATGTTCCCACAGTGAAATTTTCACTCTGCAGCGGCATGTGTGCTGAAATGGAACTTCTTGGCAGATTAAAAGTGTGTGCTGGACCGACACTCGATCTCGCGCCTTTGCCTTTCGCGGGTAAGTGCTCTACCGACTGAACTACCTAAGCATAACTCACGACCCCACGTCACAGCTCTACTTTAAATAATATGTTAAAACGTCGTGATTGATGTTGCACTGTTAGCACATAAATGACGAACATTCAGTAAGGAATAAACTGTTCGCTTTTCATTATTTTGTGCGACGTGAAAAGATTCGAAATTACACTCCTGGCCATTAAAATTGCTACACCAAGAAGAAATGCGGATGATAACGGGTTTTCATTGGACAAAAATATTATACTAGGACTGACATGTGATTGCATTTTCACGCAGTTTGAGTGCATAGATCCTGAGAAATCAGTACCCAGAACAACCACCTCTGGCCGTAATAACGGCCTTGATACGCCTGGGCATTGAGTCAAATAGAGCTCGGATAGAGTGTACAGGTACAGCTGCCCGTGCAGCTTCAACACGATACCACAGTTCATCAAGAGTAGTGACTGGCGTATTGTGACGAGCCAGTTGCTCGGCCACCATTGACCAGACGTTTTCAGTTGGTGTGAGATCTGGAGAATGTGCTGGCCAGGGCAGCAGTCGAACATTTTCTGTATCCAGAAAGGCCCGTACAGGACCTGCAACATGCGGTCGTGCATTATCCTGCTGAAATGTAGGGTTTCGCAGGGATCGAATGAAGGGTAGAGCCACGGACCGTAACACATCTGAAATGTAACGTCCTCTGTTCAAAGTGCCGTCAATGGGAACAAGAGGTGATCGAGACGTGTAACCGATGGCACCCCATACCATAACGAAGGGTGATACGCCAATATGGCGATGACGAATACACGCTTCGAATGAGTCATCACCGTGATGTCGCCAAACACGGATGCGCCATCATGATGCTGCAAACAGAACCTGGATTCGTCCGAAAAATGTCGTTTTGCCATTCGTGCACCCAGGTTCGTCATCGAGTACACCATCACAGGCGCTTCTGTCTATGATGCAGCGTCAAGGGTAACCGCAGCCACGGTCTCCGAACTGATAGTCCGTGCTGCTGCAAACGTCGTCGAACTATTCGTGCAGATGGTGGTTGTCTTGCAAATGTCCCCATTTGTCGACTCAGGGATCGAGACGTGGCTGCACGATCCGTTACAGCCGTGCGGATAAGATTCCTGTCATCTCGACTGCTAGTGATACGAGGCCGTTGGGATCCAGCGCGGCGTTCCTATTACCCTCCTGAACCCACCGATTCCATATTCTGCTAACAGTCATTGGATCTCGACCAACGCGAGCAGCAATGTCGCGATTCGATAAACAGCAATCGCGACAGGCTACAATCCGACCTTTATCAAAGTCGGAAACGTGATGGTACGCATTTCTCCTCCTTACACGAGGCATCACAAGAACGTTTCACCGGGCAACGCCGGTCAATTGCTGTTTGTGTATGAGAAATCGGTGGGAAACTTCCCTCACGTCAGCGCGTTGTAGGTGTCGCCACCGGCGCCAACCTTGTGTGAATGCTCTGAAAAGCTAATTATTTGCATATCACAGCATCTTCTTCCTGTCGGTTAAATTTCGCGTCTGTAGCACGTCATCTTCGTGGTGTAGAAATTTTAATGGCCAGTAGTGCATCTATAAAGTTTGTCGGAAGTCGTTAAGTCCTCTCATTCTCAAACGGTGGGTGAATGCAGTGTGAGTAAAATCTCTATAAAAAACGAGATGGATTCTCCAGACAGAGAACTTGTGAAATACACTCCTGGAAATTGAAATAAGAACACCGTGAATTCATTGTCCCAGGAAGGGGAAACTTTATTGACACATTCCTGGGGTCAGATACATCACATGATCACACTGACAGAACCACAGGCACATAGACACAGGCAACAGAGCATGCACAATGTCGGCACTAGTACAGTGTATATCCACCTTTCGCAGCAATGCAGGCTGCTATTCTCCCATGGAGACGATCGTAGAGATGCTGGATGTAGTCCTGTGAAACGGCTTGCCATGCCATTTCCACCTGGCGCCTCAGTTGGACCAGCGTTCGTGCTGGACGTGCAGACCGCGTGAGACGACGCTTCATCCAGTCCCAAACATGCTCAATGGGGGACAGATCCGGAGATCTTGCTGGCCAGGGTAGTTGACTTATACCTTCTAGAGCACGTTGGGTGGCACGGGATGCATGCGGACGTGCATTGTCCTGTTGGAACAGCAAGTTCCCTTGCCGGTCTAGGAATAGTAGAACGATGGGTTCGATGACGGTTTGGATGTACCGTGCACTATTCAGTGTCCCCTCGACGATCACCAGTGGTGTACGGCCAGTGTAGGAGATCGCTCCCCACACCATGATGCCGGGTGTTGGCCCTGTGTGCCTCGGTCGTATGCAGTCCTGATTGTGGCGCTCACCTGCACGGCGCCAAACACGCATACGACCATCATTGGCACCAAGGCAGAAGCGACTCTCATCGCTGAAGACGACACGTCTCCATTCGTCCCTCCATTCACGCCTGTCGCGACACCACTGGAGGCGGGCTGCACGATGTTGGGGCGTGAGCGGAAGACGGCCTAACGGTGTGCGGGACCGTAGCCCAGCTTCATGGAGACGGTTGCGAATGGTCCTCGCCGATACCCCAGGAGCAACAGTGTCCCTAATTTGCTGGGAAGTGGCGGTGCGGTCCCCTACGGCACTGCGTAGGATCCTACGGTCTTGGCGTGCATCCGTGCGTCGCTGCGGTCCGGTCCCAGGTCGACGGGCACGTGCACCTTCCGCCGACCACTGGCGACAACATCGATGTACTGTGGAGACCTCACGCCCCACGTGTTGAGCAATTCGGCGGTACGTCCACCCGGCCTCCCGCGTGCCCACTATACGCCCTCGCTCAAAGTCCGTCAACTGCACATACGGTTCACGTCCACGCTGTCGCGGCATGCTACCAGTGTTAAAGACTGCGATGGAGCTCCGTATGCCACGGCAAACTGGCTGACACTGACGGCGGCGGTGCACAAATGCTGCGCAGCTAGCGCCATTCGACGGCCAACACCGCGGTTCCTGGTGTGTCCGCTGTGCCGTGCGTGTGATCATTGCTTGTACAGCCCTCTCGCAGTGTCCGGAGCAAGTATGGTGGGTCTGACACACCGGTGTCAATGTGTTCTTTTTTCCATTTCCAGGAGTGTACAACTCGCTCTGTTCCTGCGTGAGATCCACGGCGCTGTAGACATTGGCGCATAGGCTGATGCCGTTTTCCTCGGGTAGTAATTTGAGACTGTCCCGCGCTGTCATTTATCGAAAAAACGTACGAGATAACCGAGTATCGGACCTGATTTGCGACTGGATTCAAGACTTCGTTGCAGAGAGAACTCAACGTGTCCCTCTTAATGGAACAAAATCGACAGATGTAAAGGTAATTTCGGGAGTACCCCAATGATGTGTGACAGGACCGCTACTGTCTACAATGTATATAAATGATCTAGTAAAATAATCGGGGCTCTTTAAGACTGTTTGCAGATGATGCGGTTGTCGGTAAGTATGTAACGCCAGACGACAGTAACGATTTACAGAAGGACCTGCAGAGGATAAATAAGTGGTGCAAAAATCCGCAACTTTACAACAGTTAAGTTGGTGCATAAGTTCGTAGCGTTTTTGTTTTGCATGTATTCCCGCTGCTAAAGGTTTGTGTATCGATCGCCATTTTTTGTTCGTACTTCATTGTTGCTGTTCGAGTTTACATGTTGTCTTTTGGATATACTCAGTGGAGTCGACGTTGTTTAAAAATACTTATAAGGATATGGTGTCTGTTCTTTCGGACATGTCCGAAAGAACAGACACCATATCCATGCCGGCCGGTGTGGCCGTGCGGTTCTGGCGCTTCAGTCTGGAACCGCGTGACCGCTACGGTCGCAGGTTCGAATCCTGCCTCGGGCATGGATGTGTGTGATGTCCTTAGGTTAGTTAGGTTTAAGTAGTTCTAAGTTCTAGGGGACTGATGACCACAGATGTTAAGTCCCATAGTGCTCAGAGCCATTTGAACCATATCCATATAAGTATATAGTTCTGGCAATACCGGCCATGACCTTCCTTTTCTGTGCGGACTCTTACTGGACTTGGTAGGAATGTCTTCCACGAGTAATGAGTGTGTTGTGTGGGGACACTACGAATGTGGACAAAAGGTGAGAATGTGGGTAGCGCGGGAGGCGTCCGCGAGATAGTACATGCAGGCACGCTATCTTCTCTGCCCTCGGTGGCTCAGATGGCTAGAGCGTCTGCTATGTAAGCAGGAGATCCCGGGTTCGAGCCCCAGTCGGGGCACACATTTTTACCTGTCCCGTTGATATGTATCAACGTCAGTCAGCAGCTGAAGGTATTAATAAACAATTCTAATTTGTTATAAAATGGTGTGCCAAGTGGAGAATTCGGAGTTTAGTAGAGTGTTGACAGCGTTGGCGGCAACCAGAAACATCTACGCCGTGTATGAGGATAATGCCATTGGACAGAGCGCAGCAAGAGGATGGTTTTTCTCTTTTTAAGGAGGATCGTGCTGGCATTTACGTCCTCAATTATTTGTTGGATGTATTCCAATATCCACATTATGTTCGACAGTCTTCTGTAGCACCACATCTCAAACGCTTCAGTTCGCTTCTTTTCCAACGTTCCCAGAGTCCATGTTACACTACCATGCGCCGCTAGGCTCCAGTCGCACACGGTCTCAGGTATGTCTTCCTCAAATTAAGGACAATGTTTGATATTAGTAGACTTCTTCTGGCCAAGAATACCCTCTTCCCCAGTACGAGTATGCTTTTTGTGTCGTCCTTGTTTCGTGGAATTTTGCTTCCGAGGCAGCAGAATCGCTTCCTTCGTTTACTTCGTGGTGTCCAATTTTGAATTTCGGTTTCTCACTAATCGCAATTCTGCTACTCCTCATTACTTTCGTCCTGTTTTTGGATTACTCCCATTCCATAGTGTATGCTCATTAGATTGTTCATTCCATTCCTCACTTTGACCGAGGAAAGCAATTGTATCAGTGAATTCTATCATTGAAATATGTATAAGATATAACAAAAACTACATGTACAAAATTTTAGAATGCTTAGAGGAGATAAAAAGATATAATTCATTATCTGACAAAAGTATAACAAGTGCGCACCTTGGTCACTTTGGGTGCGTGTTGGGAGACGGTGTTCAAACTGCCAGGTCATAAATATTGTTTAAGAGCTGTCGGTGAAAATGTACGTTTCCATTAATGCACAGCCGGCATCTCCAAGCAGTAAGCAGCTCTTGTGGAGTGTCTATCGGTGCCTCGTACACCAAATACTCCTTCCTCCCACAAAGAGAGACATATTCCACAACAGTATTCATCACACGCCAGTCTAAACACCATCTCTTAACGTCACCAGCGTCAAAGCCCTCATGTAACGCTAGCGCACATGTAAAATTTTTGTCGCATAAATAACGTGTATCTTTTTGTTTTCTCTAAACACTCAAATATTGTGTACAAAAAGTGTATATTCAAAATAAAGCCGGTCTGTTCGAAAGAACATACCTATGAAATCGAATTCTTCTGCTAGGTAACGTAAATAACCGTGTACTCCACCCTGAGCATTATAAGACGCTCAGATCCTCCTTGTTATACAGTCGACAGGGTAGTCAAGACTGTACTGCACAAGCGTGTCCTATTATTGGCTGGCTGGGCTGCCCTCCTGTAGTCATTCACTGTGTAGGAGGCTCCCTACGACGATATATTGCAGTGGTTTCGTAATGGACAGCCAGAGGCCAAGCTGATTGTATGGTGACAGTTGTGCACTGTGTCGACACAGTTCTCCCACTCGCCTCCAAATAGGCTGCACATAGCTGTGTTGTTCCTATATGTTTTGTAATGTCATCTTCTGCTAGGCCATTTCTTCTATTTCTTCTTGCTCCTATACCATTCGTCCATCCGGTAATACACTCTACCTACTTCCATTTCATTTTCATTACAGCAATGGATACACCTTCTACAGCAGGTTATTCCTGATCAGTCTGTTACTTTACCTGTCATCCTAGTAGTTCCCAGAATGCTTCTTACCACTGTTCGCAGTGCAATCCACACTTTTTGAGAGCAGATGTTTGTAAAGTGAGCTACTGAAAGGAGTTTAATTTCCTCGAGCGCTACAGTTTTTCCTACATCTGCGCACACGTGGACCCATCGCGGTTAGCTATACGTGTAGGAGAGAAACTTATTGGATTTTCTTTTTGTTGGCAGTGTTGGGCGCGACTGGACATATTTTTATTTCAAACCTTCTGAGTTGTCCCCTGCCCGTTTTACGTTTCGTTGCGTGCGTCTGTGAGTGTGTGTGCGGGCGAGCGTGCGTGCAGTGGGATCACCATGATGGAGCAACATCAGAACCATCAGCAACAACATCAGCAGCAGCAACATCTGCAGCAGCAGCAGCATCGCGACTCGTCGCGGGAGTCGAACGGATACGACGGCGGACGAGGGCCAAGGTAGGAGACGCCGCTGCGCGAGCCAAGCGAATGGGGCAGCTGAGTTCCTTAGCGGTCCAGTTAAATGGGGTGGCTAAGTGAGCCGGTCAAATGGGGTATTCGCTGCAACTCGGATTATCGTTCGTCCTCAAATATTTCACTGTGAGCAATTATGAACATATGCATTATGAATGAAACACACACAACACTGGTGTAATACTACAATATTTATTATTTGTGAATATCTTTGTTTCCAGCTATGAAAAATATTAATGTTAGAATTAGGAATAAAACAAGCGGGATTATTTCAGTATAAATGCGATGTAAGATTATTTAACTAAGATGAAATATGTGACACATTAACTAATGAACTATAGACAAATTCCAACAGTTGTGCATAGAAGAAAATAATTTGACAGTAAACCCTGATGATAAATTCCAAAGATGTGGTTGGACAGCATAATCTTGTCTTTAATAAGTCCTAAATTATAAACAGACAATATATAACAGTGATATTAGGCAGGTTAGTGAAGTAGCTATGTCTGAACAAAGTACTTTTTTAACACAATAAAAGAAAGTACAGTAACTAAAATAAAGGAAAATGAGGCGTGTAAGTAATATGGGTAATTTACAACATGGCGTGGATGGGATTATGAGTAGTATTTGCAGTCTGAAGTGGCGAGTAAGGGTACTAAGCTTGGATTGATGGGCATGTATTTATGAATTTCCATTATTTCGAGATAGTTCACTTTCCTTCCTTTATGGATGTGATGTAATACTTCATGTTTCACCTTGTTACTCCAGCACATACTTATCGTTGTACCTGCTGAAAGCGTAACAGACAGAAACCGGTTTGTGCAACAAATAATAAATATTCGGGAATATTACACCAGTGTTGCGTTTGTTTCATTCATAATGTTTAAAATATTCTACCAAGAGCTGATGGCACAGTCAATCAACACATATAACCAGGCACATGCCTGAAGATGGAGGATTGGTTCAAATGGCTCTGAGCACTATGGGACTTAACTTCTGAGGTCATCAGTCCCCTATAACTTAGAACTACTTAAACCTAACTAACCTAAGGACATCACACACATCCATGCCCGAGGCAGGACTGTAGCGGTCGCGCGGTTTCAGACTACAGCACCTAGAACCGCTCGGCCACTCCGGCCGGCGATGGAGGATTAATTCCATGGAACCAGGAGCCTTTAATAAAGAACATTGTGGCAGAGGCGAATGTTATAAACCGTCAATAATAACTGCCAATGACAAGCCACAAATGGATAAGCTGCAACAACTATCGATTGGACTCTTAAACATTTGCCAGACTGAAGTTGTCTTGGCTTTGGAATAGGTGGAATCAGGTATACCAGATCTCATGAACAGACTGGACATTCCAACATATCTTCCTATATATTGTTGTGCTGAAACTCTTTTCAGTGACTTTCCGAAATATGACTAATTTCTTCTCCAGTTCTGGCTTCTTCTCCACAGTTGCTCTAGTAGATGCCAGATATTTGTTTACACATTGCAGTTGTTGTTATTCTAGCCTTCAGGCTAATTCCTCGTTTGCAGCAGCTTTTCTTGCTAGTCTGTCCTTAGCAAGTCCCTTCATCTATCCATGTTTCTGCAATACCTATGCTTATTGTAGCCAGACCTTGAGCTTACCTCTCATTCTTCTTGCCATTACCATGTTAGTAACTCCTTGATGTTCCAGGATATCCCATCACGTTTCTCCCACATTCTATTCAGCTGCTCTTCGTTAATAACCTAATCCATGCATCCAATCTCACCATTCTTCTGTGCCACCACTTTTCAAAAGCTTTTTCCTCTTGTCTGTGGCATTCGTTTTCCATATGAGGTTACACTTCAGACAACGACTTTCAGAAAAGACTTCCAAACACTTAACACATCTATTTTCGATGCAAACATATTTATCTTTATCAGCAACTATTTTCTTGCAACTGCTATCCTAAATTTTGTATTTTCTTCAGTGTTCTGTTTACAGATGGCATCAGAGGCTACAGGAACAAAACGATCACTAGAGAGGGTGTGAAAAGGGGGGGGGGCTGTACATGTGCTAAATTTTAGTCCCATTTATAAAAATGCTGAAAATGGACAGTTTAAGAGCACCATATTTATAAAACCTCAATGATAATATAAATTCTCTCTTTCACCAATACAATTTATAAATATACTGAAAGTGTCTGGTTAAAATGTAAAATATTAATAAAGCGTGAGTGGTAATACAAATTCCCTGTAAATATCTCCCCCCACTGCATTGCGGTCAGTACAGCCTTGCCTGCTGCCAATCACTCTCCTTCCTGCTGCAGTAAGACTCTTCCTGTTTACTGGGTGCTGACCGTGAAATAGTTTCGGTGCGTTACCAGTTTACAACTTGGGTTTGGCCAGTTTAGTTTTCATCCAGATTTTACTTTTATAGCTTCTGCTATCTCCTCCGTTTTAAATATTGGCTACCGCTTTCAGCTCGCTATTTGTTTACGACTTGACGTGAACGATGGGGAGTGGGTATAAGGCAAGTTATCCTCCGGCGGTAACTTGCTAAAAAGAATCTTTATGAGAACTGTTTAAACACAACTACTGCCATTCAGTATCCCTTTATTTTCTACACCATTGATAATGATTCTTTGTTAAAGTATTTCTCCGTATTATTTGTAAAAATCAGTCGAAATCTTCTGGCGACGCGAAACCGGTCGTGACTTTTAATAAAAAGTATTCTATACCCAGTGCGGATTATTTCTAGCAGAAATAAAGAGGCAAGTGTTTCGGAGGTCGTTGTTGAGCGCGGGGTCTGCTGCAGACAGACGTTACACGTTCTCATGCTGGCCTAACGAAGTGGTCTGTTACGATTGCGGTGGACGCGGGAGCATCGAGATTGTACCGTGGATCAGTGGAAACGTGTAGCCTGGTTGGATACGCCGTCACCCAGTGAACGGTTGCTTAAACGTCCGTTACGGGCCGGCGAAAGTTGTGTTATGAAATGGGCTCCCATGGGACCTTTGGTAGCAGGAAGAGTCGTGCAGGAGCGGCCGGAAATCTGTAACTGTGGTAGTTGATCGGAATATTAATATACTAGTCTCTCGCCTCAGGGATGTTCTGTGGTGGTGGTCAGTGTTTAACGTCCCGTCGACAACGAGGTCATTAGAGACGGAGCGCAAGCTCGTGTCAGGGAAGGATTGGGAAGGAAATCGGCCGTGCCCTTTCAAAGGAACCATCTCGGCATTTGCCTGAAACGATTTAGGGAAATCACGGAAAACCTAAATCAGGAAGGCTGTAGACGGGATTGAACCGTCGTCCTCCCGAATGCGAGTCCAGTGTGCTAACCACTGCGCCACCTCGCTCGGTGGATGTTCTGTAAATAGCACAGTGTAGTGATTCTTACTTTTTATTTATAGTACGTAATTATATCGAAAGTATAAGAGCTACAATTACAAATCTTGTAGAAGGTGTCTTGCAGTGTCGGATTTTGTCATTTCTGTGATAATATCTATTGTTAATGATAACTGCACTGACACTCATTGCATAATAATAGAACACGTAATCATGGGAACTTATTTTTAGTGTTTCAGCTCAATTCATCATCTTTTAGTTCACTATTTTACAGCTGTCTTAAGTAATATATAAAGTGAAACCTCGTGGCAGATTAAAATAGTGTGCCGGTTCGAGACTCGAACTCGGAACCTTGGCCTTTTGCGGGCTAGTGCTTTACCAGCCTTTTTTGTTTTCTTTTTTTCATTTTGTTCGTTGTTGTTCTTTGTATTACGTTGTGGCGTATGTCACATGACTTCCATTGAAGTTCGTTGTCGATCCTTCCACTCTTTTTTTTTTTTTTTGTCACAAAGACTATCCAGGTCTCTGACCGAACATGCTGACCTACAGTGCCGGCGGCTGAACTACCCAAGCACGGGTCGTGAGTCGTGCTTGGGTAGCTCGTGGGGTAGAGCATTTGCCCGCGAAAGATAAAGAAAGGTCACAAGTTTGAGTCGAGTCTCGGCCCGGCCCACAGTTTTAACCGGCCAGGAAGTTTCATATCAGCGCACACTCCGCTGCATACTGAAAATTTCATTCTGAAAATACAGGGTGATTCAAAAAGAATACCACAACTTTAGGAATTTAACACTCTGCAACGACAAAAGGCAGAGCTAAGCGCTATCTGTCGGCGAATTAAGGGAGCTATAAAGTTTCATTTAGTTGTACATTTGTTTGCCATTTCAGCCAATAAAGTTTTTGGTCCCTTTTTCTTCGAAGGTGCTACTGTAACTGGACTACAGTATCTGGAGATGTTAGACAATTGGCTGTTCCCTCAGTTCGAACAAGAAGCACAACAATTCATATTTCAGCAGGATGGAGCGCCACCACATTGGCACTTATCTGTCCGTAACTACCTGAACGTCAACTACCCGAGGCGATGGATCGGCCGCCAGGCAGCCCGTGACAGAGCACTTCATCACTGGCCTCCAAGAAGCCCTGATCTTACCCCCTGCGATTGTTTCTTATGGGGGTATGTTAAGGATATGGTGTTTCGGCCACCTCTCCCAGCCACCATTGATGATTTGAAACGAGAAATAACAGCAGCTATCCAAACTGTTACGCCTGATATGCTACAGAGAGTGTGGAACGAGTTGGAGTATCGGGTTGATATTGCTCGAGTGTCTGGAGGGGGCCATATTGAACATCTCTGAACTTGTTTTTGAGTGAAAAAAAACCTTTTTAAATACTCTTTGTAATGATGTATAACAGAAGGTTATATTATGTTTCTTTCATTAAATACACATTTTTAAAGTTGTGCTATTCTTTTTGAATCACCCTGTATATAGATTATTCTCCTGATCCCTACATCCAAAATGTGCCCAGCCTCAGCACTTGGCACACAGCAGCCAGTTTTCTTCAAATGACTCCGGACACATAATGCATTTTTTCAGTCTCTTCTGTTGACTCATTATTCCAGTAAATTCTGGTTTTCTTCGCCACTTTGTAATTCGCTTTCCATGGTGACCCTATTTACCAACTGTTCAGCTTTCTTCGACTCTTTTTCAGATTTTATTTTCCCAGCTTTTAATCTCTCCTCTTCAATGGCGATGTCTTTCTTTTCTAGTTGTTGAAGACGCTTCAGCTGAGACCCTCGTGGTCGTTTTGTTGGACATAATCTGCTCAGAGCCATTTTCATGCACTGTTCATTGAATTTTCCTCTTACGTTTTTCTCATTTTCCGCCATTTCAATCTGAAAATAAGTAAGAAGAAGAAAACTAACTTCAAATTGGAAACTACTGCTGGCCGATACTGAAAGATAAACGGTTGGCCAGTACATGTTGTAAGATCTAGTCATGCTGTCCGATCTTTCATAGAAATTACCATAACGTTTGTTACGTCATTCCTTACATACACTACGTGATCAAAAGTATCCGGACACCCCCAAGAACATACGTTTTTCAATTTGCTGCAACGTACTGTCAGGTGCTACATGTCAGCGACGTCAGTAGTCATTAGACATTGAGGTAGCAAATTGGGGCACTCCGTGGAACTCATGGACTTCGAACGTGATCAGGTGATTGGGTGGCACGTGTCATATGTCTCTACGCGAGTTTTCCACACACCTAAACATCCCTAGGTCCACTGTCCCCGATGTGGTAGTGAAGTGGAAACGTGAAGGGACACTTAAACAGCACAAAAGCGTACAGGCCGACTTCGTCTGTTGACCGACAGATACCGCCGACAGTTGAAGACGATCGTAATGTGCAATAGGCGAACATCAATATAGACCATCACGAAAGAATTACAAACTGCATCAAGATCCATTGCAAGTACTATGACATTTAGGCGGGAGGTGAGAAAACTTGGATGCTCATAAGCCACACATCACATCGGTAAATGCCAAACGACACCTCGCTTGGTGTAAGGAGCGTAAACATTGGACGACTGAACAGTGGAATAACGTTGTGTGGAGTGACGAATCACGGTACATAATGTGGCGATCGGATGGCAGGGTGTGGGTATGGCCAATCCCCAGTGAACGTCATGTGCCAGCATGTGCAGTGCCAACAGTAAAATTCGGAGGCTGTGGTGTTATGGTGTGGTTGTGTTTTTCATGTAGGAGGCTTGCACCCTTTGTTGTTTTGCGTGGCACTGTCACAGCACAGGCCAACACTGATTTTTTAAGCACCTTCTTGTTTCCTACTGTTGAAGAGCAATTCGGGGATGGCGACTGCATCTTTCAACACGATCGAGCACCTGTTCATAATGCATGGCCTGTGGCGGAGTGGTTGCACGACAATAACAGTGCTGTAATGGACTGGCCTGCACAGAGTCCTGACCTGAATCCTACGGAATAGTTTTGGGATGTTTTGGAACGCCGACCGACATCGATACCTCTCCTCAGTGCCACACTCCGTGAAGAATGGGCTGCCATTCCCCAGAAAACCTTCCAGCACCTGACTGAACGTATGCCTGCAAGAGTGGAATCTGTCATCAAGGCAAAGGATGAGCGAACACCATATTAGATTCCAGCACTACCGATGAAGGGCGCCACGAACTTGTAAGTCATTTTCAGCCAGGTGTCCGGATACTTTTGATCACATAGTGTAACAAAGATATCCGAAATATAGCAAGGAAATCAATCCCGTACCTTAAAAAGGGGTAGCACAGGACTCAAAACTTTTCCCATGGAGTAGCGCTACAGCAACAGCATCCAGCACTCAGAGCAGACAAAGCACTGAAGACAGGAAGAAGATTCCGACTCCAGTGGACATGGATACACAAGTTGGCTTCTTGTTTCTGTATACTCATCTGGAGGCGGCAAGGAAATCACAGTAGTGGCCAGTGCTGTAAGCTGACGTACGCTCCACGATTCTCCCCGAATCGAAGGTACCAGACATCTGTGGTCGTCCGCAGCTCGTGGTCTAGAGGCTAGCGTTGTTGCCTGTGGATCACGGGGTCCCGGGTTCGATTCCCGGTCGGGTAGGGGATTTTGCTCTGCCCGGGGACTGGGCGTCTGTGTTGTCCTCATCATCATCATCATTTGTGACAGCGGCTATATTGGACTATGTAAAAAATTGGGGCTTTGTACGGACGCTGATGAACACGCGGTTGAGCGCCCAACAAACCGAACGTCATCGTCATCATCACATCTGTGGACTACTAAACTAAAAACTAAACTCCGTCCGGACAGGTTTCGGAAGACCCTAACGGTACAGACCGACCGCCGTGTCATCCTGAGCGGATATGCGTCACTGGATGCGGGTATGACATCTGTGCACTACAGGAATATTATTACGGATCACCTGCATCCCATCATGCTCGACGCCATCTCTGATGACGATAGCATATTCCAGTAAGTTAACTGTACGTGCTACAAGGTCGGAATCGTGCTACAAGGATTTAAGAAAAATGGTAGTGAACTCACGTTGGGGGGGGGGGGGGGGGGTTTATTTCTCACGTTGAAGCCTTCACCACCAAATCGCCAGATCTGAACCCGATGGAACATAGTGGGGCGCTATGGGGGCCACTCCGCTGCCGCAAAACGTAGGCAGGAAATATGTGACCTGTGCGTAGATATCTGGCGGTATAAACCGTACCAAGAAACTGTCCTGTCCACGCCACTTAGAATCGCTACTTAGCTTCGTTCCAAATATGAACCATCACGCTATTAACGTATTGGAGACCGGTCACTTAGAAGAATCCTGGGCGTAGGTAAGCGGCCATTTATGCCGTTATTTAAGGCGTTGCTGGCACGTATGGGCAAGGGGCAGTACATAAGTCGTGTGTGGCTAAGCTGACAATTTGGGCCTGACGGGAGACGTGCCGGACCGAGCCTCGAACTCGGAAGGTAGGAGACGAAGTACTGGCAGAAGTAAAGCTGTGAGGACGGGGCGTGAGTCGTGCTTGGGTAGCTCAGTTGCCCGCGAAAGGCAAAGGTCCCGAGTTCGAGTCGAGGTCCGGCACACAGTTTTAATCTGCCAGGAAGTTTCACGTGCTAGAGTAATCCGTGCAATTGCAATAATCACTGTGTCCGGATGGCATCTGCCTGGTAATCAGGAGACCCTGGTTCGATTCTGGTCCGGCACAAATTTTCAACTTTCCCCATTGATTTAGATCAATGCCCACTGGCAGCTATTGTCATTAATTCCATTGTGGTTTGACAATTGTAACTGATCAGTCTTGAAGAATAATACTAAAAGAGGGCCAAGTTTACAGATTCATTTTTCATATTTACTCTAGTTCTTTGATAGATTACAAATTTTAAAATAACGAAGACACGAAGTATATCGATCCTCCCAAGACAAATGAGCGAGGTGTTTTGTTGCACGATTTATTCCTCTCGAGCTCCCAAATTTTCTTGCTCATTCAACAAACATGACGGATTTGCAGCAGAATCACAACAAACTGCGAAACCTAATGAGTACATCCACGAAATTACGTCAATGCGACCATATTGGCACAGCCATTGACGACCGCAGCTGCTACACTCGCAAATGCTTTTTTGAAAACAATTCTAGAAATTGACAATAGAAGTCAGCTCCAGTCAACGCGTAGGACGTGAGACGTCCGTACATTGTTCTTATTCGAAACGAGTCCAGTTCTCGAGAGACACGTGGTTTGCGCGCCGAAAAAAATGGGCCCATGTTGTACTCGGGCGCGCTCTTTTTAACACAAAATTTTAATTTGAGTTATGCTCGGGCTTGGTCTCCAGAATGTTAAGCAGGTGACCATAATGTTTTCGCTCCTCTCAGTATTTTGTGAACAGTAATGGCTCTGTAATACAGGGTGTATCAAAAAGAATCATCCGATGGGCATTAGACAGTGGCAGGAATAATTCCGAGAATCGCCGAGCCTAGTTTGACAACAAATCCGTTCGCCGTGCAGCTCGACAGCTCATGACCCCAATGTCCGTCTGGCGCGTGTTGCGTCGACGTTTGCACATGAAACCGTACAAAATCCACCTACTCCAAGCTCTTCGTGAAGGTAACAAACAATAATTTCGTTTCTTGGCAAGATGGAGGTTGACAGTTTTCTTCCACGCTTAGTGTTTAGTGATGAGACAACATTCCATTTAAATGGAAAGGTGAACTGTTGTAATATGAGAGTATGGGGTGCGGAACAACCACTTGAAGTTGTACAGCGTGGGAGAGACTCTCCAAAATTTAAGTTGTTTTGTGCAATTTCATGTGAAAAGGTGCATGGTCCATTTTTCGTTGCCGAGAACACTTGTTACAGGAAGCACATATCTCGATATGCTTTCCCACAGTTGGAGACTGATTCGAACGACTTCAATTACCAACAGGATGGGGCACCGCCACACTGTCATCTGGAAGTGTGGGAATTTTTAAATCAAAGGACTACTGAACGATGGATCGGTCGCACTGGACCAAATGATTGAACGTTACATTACTGGCCTCCAAGGTCACCGAACCTGACTGTATGTGATTATTTCTTGTGGGGGTTTATAAAAGACTGTTTATGTGCCTCCGTTAACAACAACAGTGAACGAACTGAGACATCGCATAACTATAGCTATGGAAGCTGTAACTCTTAAGACATGTTCTCTGCAATGTGGAAACAATTTGAATATCGCTTTGACATATGACTTGTATCTGAAGGGGGGCATATTGAAAACCTACTAAAACGTATGAAAAAAACTTTTTAGTTTCCCGTTTATCAAAAAACGAAATTCATTGTATATGTTTATTAGTTTCAGAAATATAGACGTGCCAAATCGGATGACTCTTTTTGATACACGCTGTACTTTGTTTGGATAACTTTCATCGGACACCCCCCCCCCCACCATCCACATGCTCTCCCAACGAAACTTCAACCACCTCCCCCTCCCAGATCATGACCTCTGCCTAGACATTTACCCATTCTACCTGGAATAGGTCACCGCATCCGATCCACCTTACCAGAGCTCCCTCTCCCCCCCCCCCTACCCTTCATTTCTGTACCCCCCCCCCCCCCCATCCCACCCCAATCTGCCTTTCTTTCCCCACCCCCTTTTACCCACTTGCTCCCAACAGCTATTAGTATCACCAATTTTCCCCTCTATTCCACCCCCTCTTCTGTCTCAACGGTACTCCTACACATCGCTGCAATGTACCAGTCCTCCATCCTTACATCGACACATACCTACCTCTTCGCCGGGCGGCCTTTGCCTTTTCAGCAACTGACCCCTTATTACCTTTTAAAAGTTTTAAATTCATTGTATTCAGGGTGGTCCATTGATCGTGACCAGGCCAAATATCTCACGAAATAAACGTCAAACGAAAAAACTACAAAGAACGAAACTCGTCAGGTTGAAGGGGGAAACCAGATGGCGCTATGGTTGACCCGCTAGATGGCGCTGCCATAGGTCAAACGGATATCAACTGCGTTTTTTTTTTTACATAGGTACCCCCATTTTTATTACATATTCGTGTAGTACGTAAAGAAATATGAATGTTTCAGTTGGACCACTTTTTTCGCTTTGTGGTAGGTAGCGCTGTAGTAGTCACAAACATATGGCTCACAATTTTAGAGGAACAGTTGGTAACAAGTAGGTTTTTTAAATTAAAATAAGAACGTAGGTACGTTTGAATGTGACTGCTTCGTAGGTAATTTTATTAGCATCATCATCCCTTTGTTCTATGTTTTAAGTTCCACGATTTTTTCGCCATGTTACCCTTTAAGTCTTCGACTTTATCGCCTGTTTTTTTTATTATATATTATCTTCACCTTTTTAAACGAAGTCTGTAGGCTGAAGAGCGGCATACTAAGCTGCTGCCAGACCGCCCCCTTCGGGGGGAATCGAAATTCAATAAAGAAACAAAAAAAAATTGAATGTGATACATGTACTTTTGTGAACTTTATCATGTCTGAGAACGCATGCTGTTACATCGTGATTACCTGTAAATACCACATTAATGCAATAAATTCTCAAAATGATGTCCGTCAACCTCAACGCATTTGGCAATACGTGTAACGACATTCCTCTCAACAGCGAGTAGTTCTCCTTCCGTAATGTTCGCACATGCATTGACAATGCGCTGACGCATGTTGTCAGGCATTGTCGGTGGATCACGATAGCAAATATCCTTCAACTTTCCCCAGAGAAAGAAGTCCGGGGACGTCAGATCCGGTGAACGTGCGTCGACGACCAATCCACCTGTCATGAAATATGCTATTCAATACCGCTTCAACCGCACCCGAGTTATGTGCCGGACATGCAATCGATGTTGATGTAGCATTCTCAACACGGACGTTTTTGAGATTCCAGATTCTCGCGCAATTTGTCTGCTACTGATGTGCGGATTAGCCGCGACAGCAACTAAAACACCTACTTGGGCATCATCATTTGTTGCAGGTCGTGGTTGACGTTTCACGTGTGGCTGAACACTTCCTGTTTCGTTAAATAATGTAACTATCTGGCGAACGATCCGGAGACTTGGATGATGTCGTCCAGGATACCGAGCAGCATACATAGCACACGCCCGTTGGGCAGTTTGATCACAATAGCAATACATCAACACGATATCGACTTTTTCCGCAATTGGTAAACGGTCTATTTTATCAGGAAACAAATACCGTCCGCACTGGCAGAATGTTACGCGATACCACGTACTTATACGTTTGTGACTGTTAGAGCGCCATCTATCCCAAAGCGAAAAAAGTGGTCCAACTAAAACATTCATATTTCTTGACGTAGTACACGAATATGTAATAAAAAAAAAGGAGGCTCCTATTTGAAAAAATGCAGTTGATATCCATTTGGCTTATGGCAGCGCCATATAGCGGGCCAACCATAGCCCCATTTGGTTTCCCCCTTCAAGCTATACGAGTTTCATTCTGTGTAGTTTTTTCGTTTGATGCTTATTTCGTGAGATATCTGGCCCGATCACTATCAATGGACCACGCTTTATACTCGTATCTCCGCTGTCTGTTTCTTGTTCTTCCGTCAAATGTTCTTTGTCCGATGGCTGATGAGCGGGTTGAGTTGCTTGCACCGCTGACAGCCCACCCGCTCCGGCCACATGGGGCGCGGTCGCAGAAGAAGAAGAAGAAGAAACACACCAACTTCCTTCATTCTTCCGCCTTGTGCCTTCAGGGTCACTGCAGAGCTACTGCAGGCGCAGACGTCTCTTCCGCACCCAGTTTGGTTGTTTATCCGAAGTTGTTGACTTGCACCGATTGACGATTTGAGACCCCATGCGCCGCAAAGAAACGTGTGGCTGCATGTGTGCCGTGTATTCAAGTTGCAGCTGGCGTCGTTCAACGCGCGTGTCCGCCTATCGCGAGATAAGGGGACGCCGGTTTGAATCACGCAGATGGCCGCGTCATCTCGCTATCAACGAGTAATTATGAAATCTCAGTTTTGCCTTGCTGTGTCTCGAGTTTTCCACAGGAAGAAATGTGTCTCCATCAGCTTCCCGGAAAAAAGAGCGCCATAGAGCAGACGGTGTAGAAGTGGCCAGCAACCTCCTCGCTCTCGATTCTTTAGCGAATGGGTTTTCCGTGTATAAAACGTCCTACATCCCCAACTGCGTGTCGTAAAATGATATAATTTTGCAGATACATTCAGTGGTATATTTGGATACTGCCTGCAAAATGTGTGCCCGCGGAGTGGACGCGTGGTTTGAGGTGCCATGTCACAGATAGCGTGACCCCTCCCGCCGGAGGTTCGAGTTCCCCCTTGGGTATGGGTGTGTGTGTGTGTGTTCTTAGCATAAGTTAAAGTAGTGTGTAAGTCTAGGGACCGATGACCTCAGCAGTTTGGTCCCTTAGGAATTCACACAAGTTTGAACATTTGCAAAATGTGTGGCGAGCAGATGCAGCATTCAACAAATAAGAAACTAAAACTGTGATGCAGCAAAAATTTAGTCGAAACAAGGCCCCGGGAGTAGACAACATTCCACTAGAACTACTGACAGCCTTGGGAGAGCCAGTCCTGACAAAACTCTACCATCTGGTGAGCAAGATGTACAAGACAAGCGAAATACCCTCAGACTTCAAGAAGAATATAATAATTCCAATCCCAAAGAAAGTAGGTGTTGACAGATGTGAAAATCACCGAACTATCTGTTTAATAAGTCACAGCTGCAAAATACTAACGCGAATTACTTACAGACGAAAGGAAAAACTGGTAGAAGCCGACCTCGGGGAAGATCAGTTTGGATTTCGTAGAAATGTTGGAACACGTGAGGCAATACTGACCTTACGACTTATCTTAGAAGGAAGATTAAGGAAAGGCAAACCTATGTTTCTAGCATTTGTAGACTTAGAGAAAGCTTTTGACAATGTTGACTCGAATACTCTCTTTCAAATTCTGAAGGTGGCAGGGGTAAAATACAGGGAGCGAAAGGCTATTTACAATTTGTACAGAAACCAGATGGCAGTTATAAGAGTCGAGGGGTATGAAAGGGAAGCAGTGGTTGGGAAGGGAGTGAGACAAGGTTGTAGCCTCTCCCCGATGTTATTCAATCTGTATATTGAGCAAGCAGTAAAGGAAACAAAAGAAAAATTTGGAGTAGGTATTAAAATCCATGGAGAAGAAATAAAAACTCTGAGGTTCGCCGATGACATTGTAATTCTGTCAGAGACAGCAAAGGACTTGGAAGAGCAGTTGAACGGAATGACAGTATCTTGAAAGGAGGATATAAGATGAACATCAGCAAAAGCAAAACGAGGATAATGGAATGTAGTCGAATTAAGTCGGGTGATGCTGAGGGAATTAGATTAGGAAGTGAGACAGAGTAGTAAAGGAGTTTTGCTATTTGGGGAGCAAAATAACTGATGATGGTCGAAGTAGAGAGGATATAAAATGTAGACTGGCAATGGCAAGGAAAGCGTTTCTGAAGAAGAGAAATTTGTTAACATCGAATATAGATTTGTTAGGAAGTCGTTTCTGAAACTATTTGTATGGAGTGTAGGCATGTATGGAAGTAAAACATGGACAGTAAATAGTTTGGATAAGAAGAGAATAGAAGCTTTTGAAATGTGGTGCTACAGAAGAATGTTGAAGATTAGGTGTGTAGATCACGTAAGTAATGAGGAGGTATTGAATAGGATTGGGGAGAAGGGAAGTTTGTGGCACAACTTGACTAGAAGAAGGGATCGGTTGGTAGGATATGTTCTGAGGCATCAAGGGATCACAAATTTAGCATTGGAGGGCAGTGTGGAGTGTAAAAATCGTAGAGGGAGACCAAGAGATGAATTAATCCAACTTGCGCCACACTTGTGCCCGAGGGAGGACTCGAATCTCCGACTGGAGCGGCCTCGCGATCCGTGGCAAGGCGCTTTTGACCGCTCGGCGAATCGGAAATTGGTAGATGTGATCGCATGCAGAGGTAAAAAATTGAGTACGATTACAGATAAGTAGGGTGATATGTTCGAGAGAAAGAACTTCACAGGTTCAGCAAGGCAATAAAGCGTTGGACCACCGGCGCTTAAACAGCAGTTATTCGGCTTGGTACTGATCGACAGAGTTTTTGGATGCCCTCCTTGGGGATGTCGTGCCGAATTCTGTCCAACTGGTACGTTACTTCGTGAAAATCCCGAGCCGATTTTAGGGCTCCTCTCCATAATGCTCCGAACGTTTTCAGTTGGGGAGAGATCAGGCGACATAGCTGGCCGAGGTAGTGTTTGGCAAGCACGAAGACAAGCAATTGAATCTCTCGCCGTGTCCGGGCGGACATTATCTTGCTGAAATGTAAGCCCAGGATGGTTTCCTATAAAGGGTAACAAAACAGAGCGCAGAATAACGCCGTCTTACCGCTGTGCTATAAGGGTGCCGCGGAATGCAACCAAAGAGACGCTGCTATGAAAAGAAACGACACTCCGGTCCAGTCTTGGTTGACGGGCAACAGTCAGGTTGGTATCTCCGGCCACATCGGGGCTGAGTTCGAAGCGGGTGTCATTAATGGAGACAAATCTACTCCAGTCAATGAGATCCTGGAGACCATCGGGACAGAGTTGGGCTACCAACAAGACTGTCGTCCGCCATACGGCCCGACAACCAGGAGTGATGCCCTGGAATGCCATTTCTTTTCATAAGAAGTCCCCCTTGGTTGTCACCGTTTTGTTGCTTTTCATGGCAAGCCGTCCTGGGCTTACATTTCAGCAAGATAATGTCTGCCTACACACGGCGAGACTTTCTACTACATGTCTTCGTGCTGACGAGCAACGGTCGCCGGATCTTTCTCCGGCTGAGACGCTAAGAGCATTATGACGAGCTAGGGATTTTGACGATTTAATGCACTAGTTGGACAAAATTTGGCACGATACCCCTCGACACGCAGTGTTTGGTACCGATTTGAGTGTCTGACATTCGGAGGTTTGGGTGTCAGATTGAGATAAATAGGCAAAACCTGGCGTGGGAAAGTTACCATTCACATTATGTTCGTCATACGAACATTGAAATATACTGAAAAACGCTCTGAATCGAATTAATTACTTACCTGTTTCTTATCAGGTAATGTTTCTCTTCAAAATATTGCTCCAAGAAGGGCCCCATCGGAGAAAATTTCAGGAAAAACTATAAAAAGCCTAGACGGAAAGAGAAAGGCGTCCGCTAATGACGGTTTTCTACAACTGCCAGAAATGGCGAATGCTAGTACTTCCGAGCGTAGTCAGCACTTAACTCACCCCTATACATTTTCTAACTTTAATTCTTGACTTATTGTGTTAAACTGTGAACGTAAGATTCTACCTCATCCCTGCTTTCGTGTTGCACGACCGCTTCGAAGAGCGCAGGTGGAGGAGCAATATGCCGGCCGAAGTGGCCGTGCGGTTAAAGGCGCTGCAGCCTGGAACCGCAAGACCGCTACGGTCGCAGGTTCGAATCCTGCCTCGGGCATGGATGTTTGTGATGTCCTTAGGTTAGTTAGGTTTAACTAGTTCTAAGTTCTAGGGGACTAATGACCTCAGCAGTTGAGTCCCATAGTGCTCAGAGCCATTTGAACCATTTTTTGTGGAGGAGCAATAGGAACGAGAGGATATTACACGAATGGACTGGCCTGGCCCTTCCCTCGACCTAAATCCCATCGAGCAAATGTGACACATGTTGCGGAGACGTCCTCATGCTCAGCGACCATCAAGCTGTTGTCTACATCTACGTACAGGGTGGCGCACGAAATGTGTTACCAATTTGTTTTTGAATATAAACTTTATTGTCAATACAATCTGAAAGGAACATATATTACAATGAAGAGGTGTCCATGGAGATTTGTTCTAACTCAGGACATACTCAATATGTCCACCATTTCGTTTCCTAACTTCCTTCAAACGAATACTGAAGTTAGTGATTACCCTACGGCACATGTCTTCCGTAATTTCACTGCAAGCTTGAAGAATACGTCTTCTGAGCTCCATTAAATCACGTGGACGTTTCGGAAAATTTTTTTCCTCTAGATAGCCCCAAAGAAAAAAGTCACATGGATTGAGGTCTAGACTACTGGGGGGCGGGGTGGGGGGGGGGGCAATTTAGTCCGTCATTAAAACGACCTGGAAACCTGAGTGAAACGATCCGCATGTCGAAATGCTCGTGTAAAAACTCTAACACAGTGTTTGCAGTATGTGGCCTTGCTCCATCTTGAATGAACCACTGCGTGTTGAAGGGCAAGGCAGAAGCAAGAAGGTGTGGAATGAAGCTATTGCGAACCATGCTCAAATGACGCTCGCTATTCACAGTTTCTTCAAAGACAAACGGTCCAGTAAGTCCGTGACTGGAAATTGCTGCCCACACTGTAATCCTCGGAGCATAATGTTGTCGTTCATAAAGCACTTGTGGGTTTTCAGTGGGCGAAAAGCGTACGTTAACCACACCGTCTAAATGAAAATGCGCCTCGTTTGAAAATCAAACGTTCTTGAGAGTTTCTTCCCTATCCTCCGCCCACTGAGCAAACAGTAGTCTCCGCTGCTTGTGTTCTTCAGTGACCTTCTGTGCACAGGTCATCTTGTATGGGTACTTATGGAGATTACTTTTAAGAATGCGTTGAACGGAGCGTATGGATATTCCCAGTTGCACTGCTGGCTTTCTACACGATTTCCCGGGACTTCTCTGTACAGCAACTCGTACCGCTTCAATATTCTCCGGTGAACAAACAGGCTTAAGCTGAGGTCGCTTCGCTTCCAATACTGTTCCTTCCTGTAAAAATTTATCGTACAACCTGTGGATGGTCTTCTTGCAAGGGACCCATCGTGTGATAAACTGTTGTCGAAAACGCCACTGAGTCACAACAAGGCTTTTCGTTTCACGGAAAAGTAACACAATTGCCGATCGTTGCTGTGTCGTCAGTCTTCCATTGTCAGCCATTGCTGCTTACTAGTCTCCCAGCGGCAGTATCGTGAATTACACGTCATTTCGTAACTCATTTGTTTTTCCAAGCTTTGCTGGTACTGCTGTAGAGATCCCAGCGGGATATCTAATGTGCGTCGCAAATTGCGAAAGAAACAATTGGTAACACATTTCGTGCGCCACCCTGTATAAAACAGATTTGACAATGCTTGAACTTTGGAGTTACATCAGTGTCGCAGGTAACATGGAAACAGTAATGTTCGTCGCTATAGACAAAAGTTCCTGCAAGCCGACACATGTCACTGACAACTGATCTGCGATACTGAGTCCGGTCTACAACTGTTCCTATACTGTCCGTATAGGGAGCCGATCTGAGCAGCGAGGCTGCCTCCTTTCAGGGGGCGTTCCTTTCAGCGGGCTATTGGCTGGCGTCTCCTCACCGCCTTCCCTGGTCTTGTGCTCCTCCGCTTCGTTCCGGCGCTTGTGGTTACGCCACAACATCCTTTCCTGTCCCACTCGCAAATAGAGCAAGGGAAAAACGTCTGTTTATATATATCCGTGGGAAACCTTGTATCCCTTACCCTGTCTTCATGGCCCTTACGTGAAATGTATGTTGACGGCAGTGGCTTCAAATGTCGGGTCTCTAAATTTTCTGTTGCTGGAAAAGAAGTCACCTACAAATGGTTCAAATGGCTCTGAATACTATGGGACTTAACTGCTGAGGTCGTCAGTCCCCTAGAACTACTTAAACCTAACTAGCCTAAAGACATCACACACATCCATGCCCGGGGCAGGATTAGAACCTGCGACCGTAGCGGTCACACGGTTCCAGACTGTAGCGCCTAGAACCGCTCGGCCGCTCCGAACGGCGAAGTCGCCATCGCTGCGCGGATTCCTATTTGAATCCCCGAAGCATCTCCATAATGCTTGCGTGTTGTTCGAACCTAGCGGTAATAAATCTAGTAGCCCACTTCTAAATTGCTCCGATGTCTTCCTTTAGTCCGACCTGTTGCTCATGCCAAACACTCGAGCAGTACTCAAGAATAGGTCGCACTAGTGTCCTAGATGCGGTCTCCTTTATATATGAACCACACTTTCCTGAAATTCTCAGAAGCCTACCATTCGCCTCCCTTCTACACGTACATACTCGTTCCATTCCATATCGCTTTGCACTGGTACGCCTAGATATTTATAAGATGTGACTGGGTCAAGCAGAATGTTATTCGAACATTACGGGTTTGTTTCTCCTACTCATCTGCATTAACTTACATTTTTTCTACATTGAGAGCCCTCTGACATTCATCACATCCTTCTGAATTTGCTTAGTGTATTCATCTCTTGGTCTCCAGCTACGATTTTTACCCTCCACGCTGCCCTCCAATACTAAATTGGTGATTCCTTGATGCTTCAGAATATGCCCTACCAACCGATCCCTTCTTCTAGTCAAGTTGTGCCACAAGCTCCTCTTCTCCCCAATTCTATTCAATACCTCCTGATTAGTTATGTGATCTACCCATCTAATCTTCAGCATTCTTCTGTAGCACCACATTTCGAAAGCTTATATTATCTTCTTGTCTAAACTATTTATCGTCCATGTTTCACTTCCACACATGGCTACACTCCATACAAATACTTTCAGAAACGACTTCCTGACAATTAAATCTATACTCGATGTTAACAAATTTCTCTTCTTCAGAAACGCTTTGCTTGCCATTGCCAGTCTACATTTTATATCCTCTCTACTTCGACCATCATCAGTTATTTTTCTCCCCACATAGCGAAACTCATTTACTACTTTAAGCGTCTAATTTCCTAATCTAATTCCCACAGAATCACCCAGTTTAATTCTACTACATTCCATTATCCTCGTTTTGCTTTTGTTGATGTTCATCTTATATCCTCCTTTCAAGACACTGTCCATTCCGTTCAACTGCTCCTCCAGGTCTTTTTCTGTCTCTAACAGAATTACAATGTCATCGGCGAACCTCAAAGTTTTTATTTCTTCTCCGTGGATTTTAATCCCTACTCCGAATTTTTCTTTTGTTTCGTTTACTGCTCGCTCAATATACAGATTGAATAACATCGGGGATAGGCTACAACCCTGTCTCACTCGCTTCCCAACCACTGTTTCCCTTTCATGTCCCTCGACTATTATAACTGCCATCTGGTTTCTGCACAAATTGTAAATAGCCGTTCGCTCCCCGTATTTGACCCTTCCACCTTCCGAATTTGAAAGACAGTATTCCAGTCAACATTGTGAAAAGCTTTCTCTAAGTCTACAAATGCTAGAAGTGTAGGTTTGCCTTTTCCTAATCTATCTTCTAAGATAAGTCGTAGGGTCAGTATTGCCTCACGTGTTCCATCACCAATTAGAAATTTTATATAAATTATCTTGTATCCTCCTACAATCATTCAACGAACGCACCACAGCGTCAGCAGCAAATAACCGCAGATTGATGCCCACCTTATCAACCAAACCATTTACGAGTTTAGAGAACAGCAGCGGTACCATCACACTCCCCTGGGCACTTCTGACAGTATCCTTGTCTCTGATGAACACTCGCCGTCGTGGAAAACGTACTTGTTTCTATTATTCAAAACACCTACGAGCCGCTCACATATCTGGGAACCGCACTGTTGGAGGAATAGAACACTAGCACAAGAACACCTTACCATCCATTTGGCCAGCATGGGAGCACGTTGCAGAACATGCGTTCGCATCTGTGGTGATCACACACACTATTCGCAACCTTGTGCCACCTTTGGTGATACCCAGGGGCTCACCGTAAATCGCTATAGCTTTATTAAAATGACAGTCTTTAGATAAAAGTGTCATTTTTTCATTCCAAATAAAATGTTCAAATGCGTGTGAAATCTTATGGGACTTAACTGCTAAGGTCATCAGTCCCTAAGCTTACACACTACTTAACCTAAATTATCCTAATGATAAACACACACACCCATGCCCGAGGGAGGACTCGAATCTCCTCCGGGACCAGCTGCACAGTCCATGACAGCAGCGCCCTGCCGGCCGGGGTGGCCGAGCGGTTCTAGGCGCTACAGTCTGGAACCGCGCGACCGCTACGGTCGCAGGTTCGAATCCTGCCTCGGGCATGGATGTGTTTGATGTCCTTATGTTAGTTAGGTTTAAGTAGTTCTAAGTTCTAGGGGACTGATGACCTCAGAAGTTAAGTCCCATAGTGCTCAGAGCCATTTTTTGCAGCGCCCTAGACCGCTCGGCTAATCCCGCGCGGCTTCTCATTCCATTGCGTACTTGTTTCCGTTATCTTCTATACTACACTGTTCCAGTTCTTTCTACGTCAGGTGCGAGTTCCATCGAGCTATGTTACACATCATGCGAAAGTTACATTTGCCGGATCCTGCCCACTCGTCTACTATAGGGTGTCTAGGAAGCTGTTTTCTCGGATAGCCAGACAACATTCAAGCAAATCTTATTATTGGAGTTTATTACAATAAATTAAATGGACAATACTTTGCGTTTCTACAAATATGGGTCGCAAGCAAATTGCGACATTCAAATAATCAGTCTCCTTCTAGATATATAATTTCCATGCAAGCAATTAATGTAGATCACAAGCCACGGCTAAATCGTTTGGATGATGATGGTGTTTGGTTTGTGGGGCGCTCAACTGCGCGGTCGTCATCGCCCGTACAAATTCCCAACGTTTACACAATCCCATCTAGCCATTGATGATGACGACATGGTGAGGACAACATAAACACCCAGTCCCAGGGCAGAGAAGAATCCCCAACCCGGTCGGGAATCGAACCCGGGACCCCGTGATCTATAAGCAGCAACGAAATCGTTTGGATCATGGCTCGTCTTCTAATGCGGCTCTTCTAGTGCGGGTGAGGCTAGCTGCAGCGGCGCTTATATTCTCTTCGTATAGGTGCCGCTCCAGTCGTCGTGTCGTCCTAGTCAGCGTGCTATTGGCTGGCGTCGTCTCACAGCCATCACTGCTGTGGGGTTCCAGGACGACGTGCCGGCGCTGATGTTACGCAGGAACAAAAATGGTTCAAATGGCTCTGAGCACTATGGGACTTAACTTCTGAGGTCATCAGTCCCCTAGAACTTAGAACTACTTAAACCTAACTAACCTAAGGACATCACACACATCCATGCCCGAGGCAGGATTCGAACCTGCGACCGTAGCGGTCGCGCGGTTCCAGACTGTAGCGCCTAGAACCGCTTGGCCACCCCGGCCGGCTTACGCAAGAACAGCTTTCGTCCTTAAGTTTTGCACGTCAGTGTAATACCAGTTCGGATCGTCCTCAGGTATGCAGACACAGTCTCCGTAGTGGCGAGCCCCGTCCACATACCGTACGGTCGTCGGACGGGAAAAACTCTGTCCGGGCCACTTTCCGTAACCCTGTTAAAACTCCTGTTTGACACTGTGAGCTATCGAAAAGTTGGCTATTTGCGCGGACTAACGCGCGTTGCCACGGTTCGCACGGTTACCCCTATCGGAGATTCGAGTCCTCCCTCGGGCATAGGTGTGTGTTTTGCCCTTAGCGTAAATTAAAGTTAAATTAAGTAGTTTGTAAGGCTAGGGACAGATCACCTCAGCAGTTTGGTTCCATAGGAACTGGCGGGTCTTAGAGGGATCCTTTCCCGATTTATTCACACATCAAAGTCACCCCCTGCACGATCACGCCTTAGGAGGGCGTGAACAGGAGAGCTGAAAAAGCAAAAGCACTAGAATGAGATTTTCACTCTGCAGCGGAGTGTGCGCTGATATGAAACTTCCTGGCAGATTAAGACTGTGTTGCCGGACCGAGACTCGAACTCGGGACCTTTGCCTTTGCGGGCAAGTGCTCTACCAACTGAGCTACCCAAGCACGACTCACGCCCCGTCCTCACAACTTTACTTCTGCCAGTACCTTGTCTCCTACCTTCCAAACTTTACAGAAGCTCTCCTGCGAACCCTGCAGTTTTATATTAGCGCACACTCCGCTGTAGAGTGAAAATCTCATTGTGGAAACATCCCCCAGGCTGTGGCTAAGCCATGTTTCCGCAATATCCATTCTTTGAGGAGTGCTAGTTCGCAGGAGAGCTTCTGTAAAGTTTGGAAGGTAGGAGACGAGTTACTGGCAGAAGTAAAGCTGTGAGGACGGGGCGTGAGTCGTGCTTGGGTAGTTCAATTGGTAGAGCATTTGCCCGCGGAAGGCAAAGGTCCCGAGTTCGAGTCTCGGTCCGGCACACAGTTCTAATCTGCTAGGAACTTTAAGCAAAAGCAGTGTTTACTGCTTCGGCTCGCGTTGAGTCGCACTGCACTCCAAATGGGTGGGATAACATTCGTGGGATTACTGGTCGAGGATGCGCTCAGAGAATAGTTGAAGCGTCCGTGGAGTGTGAGCAGTGTCAAGACCGTCAGGAGTATCTTTCTGGGAATTGTCCTTTGCGACCGCAAAATGTGTGCGAATCGAGGCCTCAGGAGAAGGGATGGCTTCATTGACGCCCTCTATGCCATCTCCTGAGGCCTTTTAGTGTCGATTCTGAGCGGTGGCGAGTCTGAAATGTTTTCGTTACCCACAGATTTCAGAGCTGGGTGTTGCGGTTCTGACCTCCTCGCAGAGACGTCAAAAGAAATGGTGAAATGTGGGTAAGAGGGGGTGCGACGACCTTCCCATCATGCAACACGTCCGCGGGAATTGTGGTAAAATTTGGTGACAATGTGACCTCTTTAACCCACCTTACACTTGACATGAGCTTCTGAGCTATGGCCTATGTCGACACATTTTTATCTGGAGCGTCGCCGAACCCGAGGCTCACATCGTTTTTGCATCACTACAGAGGCGGGCTATACGCACCTTTCAGCCGAATTTCAAACTTGCACGTCGCAGTGGGGAACAATTACGGTGTTTCGTAAAGTGATGTTTTAGTAGTTTTGCGCAGTGTAGGTATCAAATTGCGAAGAAGAAGAAATAAATTTGTTAGTAAACTGTCCAAGGGTTCAAAGGTCCAACTGGAGGCGTGAGAAAGACGATAAATTAAGTAGATGCTTCCGTCATGCGGGAAAGGACTGAGTACGCACAAGCTTTGTATTTATTTTTTATTGAACAGCAACAACACTATAAATTTCTTGAAAAGTAAGCAAGTACGAATATCTACCTATTATTTGAATTGATTCAATCACACCAATTAAAATATAAAATTACACTAAACATCCTTATTTCTCGTTGCTTACTTTCGTAGTAGCTGTAAGTACATGGCTTATCTATCATGTTAGAGGTTTTTTATGTAATGAAATGAAATGATGGTAGGGCATTATTGCCCGGGTTTGTTTGGCCCCCTGGTGCGAGTCACTCCATTTGACACCGTGCCGCGTCGATGAAGACAGGATGGAATGGTCAGGACAACGCAGACACCCCGTCTACGAACGAAGAAAATCGCCTACGCGGCCGGGAATGGATCCCGGGGTCCCGAGGCCTAGACGCTAACCACTAGACCACGAAATAACCTGTGAAAGGAAAATAATTTTCCCTCACTCAAACTACATAGTGTGTCCCACAAGGAAAGGTCAGTATTCAAGGATATGACAAGAACGAACATTCGAAGCAAAAAAGTGTAGTAAACATGGGCTCTAAGGCCCATACCGTACTATACTACCTGTGAGCACTTCATCGTGAAAGAAATATTTTCTGCTGACAGTTCTTTGTTTTCTATATTTTGGGAAGAAGTAGTACGCACCAAAAAAGGTGTCTAGTAAATATGGACTCTAGAATCCGTTCCTTAAGAACTATGACTACTTGTTCAGTTGAATAGACGTGCTTCATGGTAGTGGAGATGGACAAATGCTCATAGCTCTTGACGTATGCACGGTAGAGCGCATGTTTACTGGACATTTTTTCCTTGTTTTGGTCCGTATTATCACTTCTCGAAGTATGGAACGCAAAGAGCTAGCAGTGTCGAAGGTGAAAAAGAACTCATAGACGTTAAGGTACGCGTTTGAGAGCCCATGTTTACTAGACTTTTCTGCTTCGAATGATCGTTCTTGTCATACCCCTGAATACTGACCATTACCCCTGGGACACCTCAGATGACAGATTTTATCAAGTAGCCTATTTGACAGGTGAATCTACAAAGTGAGTCAAAAAGGACTTTACAACTTTGGAGTAGTATAGAAATTTATTGAGATGACATACAGAATCGATAGATGTGTCATTTTGCAGCAAACAACATCAATTTTCACTTAACAGTGTCTTGCGCCATTTCGGTTCCGTGTGACTGCCATGAAAGATGCGGCAAACGTCCCACCTGTAATCAATTCCTTCAAAAATGGTTCAAATGGCTCTGAGCACTATGGGACGCAACTGCTGAGGTCATTAGTCCCCTAGAACTTAGAACTAGTTAAACCTAACTAACCTAAGGACATCACAAACATCCATGCCCGAGGCAGGATTCGAACCTGCGACCGTAGCGGTCTTGCGGTTCCAGACTGCAGCGCCTTTAACCGCACGGCCACTTCGGCCGGCAATCAATTCCTTCCCACACTCGTTGCAAAAATCGGGCGTAACTTGTGCAGCGGCAGCGTAGCTTCTCTTTTTCAGGGCGCCAAATTGTTTGGTAGGGGAGGAAGAAACACACTGTTAATGGAACCCTAGAAAAAGAAATCCGGTGGTGTTTAGGGAGCGAGGTGACCTTCGCAGCCTGTAAGCGATTATGGAGGAAACCTCGAACTTCCGTGAGGTGGTGCTGGTAGTAAACCATCCCATCTCGTCATCTTCGTAGATCTGTGGAATTAAGAAGTTTTCAAGCATAGCCAGATACACAATACCAGCGACAGTTTTCTCCGTGAACAAGAAACATGATTTACGTTGTCGCTGTGACCAACGTCTCAGCAAAGTTCTTGTGTCAAGAGTAAATTGTAGGCTTCCTTTAGGTTCTTTACCATGTTCAGTGCGAAATTTACGCCGAACAGACGTTGCAGAGTTCGTTCCACGACACCAAAACTCACAGCAAGCGCGCTCCGAACCAGTGAAAGTAGCCATTTTAACTGTGCACTACGCTGACGCTCCCGGCGTCGGAATGGGGTACTAATGCACTACGTGAATCAAACTTGAGGTTGTTTGCTGCAAAATGACACATCTATCGAGTCTGTAAGTTATCTAAATGCATTTTATATCATTCCAAAGATGTAAAGTCCTCTTTGAATTACTCTGTATATTTTGCATTTCATTAACTACATTTCCTTATGCGTACTTTAATAAAATGGTTAGCCCTGAGCACTATGGGACGTCATATCTGAGGTCATCAGTCCCCTAGAACTTAGAACTACTTAAACCTAACTAACCTAAGGACATCACACACATCCATGCCCGAGGGAGGACTCGAACCTGCGACCGTAGTGGTCGTGCGGTTCCAGACTGAAGCGCCTAGAACCGCTGGGCCACACTGGCCGGCCTTTAATAAAATCCTTGAAATGTTATGCATGTGTCATTACAGCATGAGGTGTTGAGGTATAGCAGCTACTGGAATTCAGTCACTAACGTATGTGTGTGTGCTGTCACCGCCAGACACCACACTTGCTAGGTGGTAGCTTAAATCGGCCGCGGTCCATTTAGTACATGTCGGACCCGCGTGTCGCCACTGTGTGATCGCAGACCGAGCGCCACCATAAGGCAGGTCTCGAAATACGGACTAGCACTCACCCCAGTTGTACGACGACTTTGCTAGCGACTATACTGACGAAGCCTTTCTCTCATTTGCCGAGAGACAGTTAGAATAGCGTTCAGCTAAGTCCATGGCTACGACCTAGCAAGGCGCCATTAGCCTTACATAGTTTGATAGTTATCGTATGAAATGTCTCATCCAGAACGATGTATACAACAAGGAAAAATTAAAAGTTAAGTATTCCAGCAGCTACATACTTTTCTTTATAACATTAATAAGTATCCTGTTTCAGACCTCTATCTAGCCTACTTGAGATTACGCGTGCCTTTCGGCTACTTCAGTGTGGCGTAGCCGTCTTGTTACGCCACAACAGTGTGCCCATTTCCTTATAAACAGAGAGTCTTCAGGCCGTATCGGTCGTGGCTAATTAATGTTCTTGATTTTAACTTGCTTCGCGATTGGAATGAGAGGCCATCGAAAAGCCGCAACCGACATACGTACAATGCTTTGTGAGAATGGTACGCCAGGCTGGAGCCGTAATTCAGTGATGATGAAGTTGCGCACTATCTCAGTGACGAGTCCGGCCTGATGAACATTACTCATCGCGTAGTTTGCCATATACCGTTATGACGTCGTTTGCTTAGCGCGGGTTTCCAAATAGCGTCATCTGCTAACGGTCAGCGAGCTGCTGCTATTTCTGTCTACACAGTGTCCCAAAAGTAGTGTATCCATTTATACACCGGCGGATTTGTTTCATAATGGTGTTACAACTGAAATACTCGTAGCAGTTTACAGCCCGACGGAGTGGCCGAGCGGTTCCAGGCGCTCCAGTCTGGAGCCGCGTGACCGCTACGATCGCGGGTTCGAATCCTGCCTCGGGCATGGATGTGTGTGATGTCCTTAGGTTAGTTAGGTTTAAGTAGTTCTAAGTTCTAGGGGACTGATGATCTCAGAAGTTAAGTCCCATATTGCTCAGAATCATGTGAACCATTTGAGCAATTTACAACCTATAGTCAGGAGTCCATTAGGCCTATACCCACCAGACACGTTTGATAGTAACGAATCCGCAGCACATGTTGAATAACATTATGCCAGATTCGCAGATCATCAGGCTAATGTTGTGTTTAAGGGCAGCAAAAGTCCTGTGGACACTAAAAACTAAACTTCGTGGGAACAGGCCACGAAGGCCCAACGGCACCGACCGGCCGCCGTATCATCCTGAGCCCACAGGCGTAATGGATGCGGATATGGAATGACATGTGGTCAGCACACCATTCTCCCAGCCGTATGTCAGTTTACTTATCAATGAAGGAGCTCCTCAGTTTGCCTCATAAGGGCAACAGCGCTAAGCAGAGCGGATGGTCACCCATCCAAGTAATAGCCCAGCCCGACAGCGCTTAATTTAGATGATCTGACAGGAATCAGTGTTACCACTGCGGCAAGGCCGTTGGCCCTTTGGACACTGCAAAGGAGAAGATAAAAGGCAGAGGGTCCGCTGACTGCGGCAACGAGTTTATGCGTCCATTGCGAGACACGAGTCTCTTGTGACATGGTCTGTTCCGCGATGTGGCAGTTTCCCTCGTCTTGCTGAGGGCACAGTTTACTATCTTCCACAGCCAAGAAGTCCGCAGATCATGATCTAGTGGCTAGCGTCCCTGCCTGTAGATCGCGGGATCCTGGATTCGATTCCAGGCCGATCGGAGATTTTCTCGGGGAATAGATTTTATGTTTTTCTCCTCATTTCGTCTCATCTTTATCAACGCTCAAGTCGTCGATGTGGAATTACATACTAAGGAACCGCGTGTAGCATTCGAGGATTAGCTTCAGTGGATTTGGAGTAACAGCCAACCAATTGTAAAATACAGGTTTATTGAACCTTGACCATGGTTTATACGGTTTTAAAACTGTATTCTTCAAAAGGTATTGTACTTATTAACAAATATTATGACATCGTGAGAGAACAGATAGAACAGATATGATATGGTTAAAATAAACAAAATTAAAGGAATTGCTTATTAATAACTTTAGCGAAGCATACTCATGTGGAATCGTATTTTCTGTGTCCAATGTGGGAGTTGTTCACTCTATCTAGTACATGCGCGTGTTATCCACACTCACCATCTAAAACACATGATTTAAAAGTAGTAGCTCTCTACTGTAGAGCCTCGTCTTGTAACTTTTTAAAATCTCACATTCCACATTGGATCCAGCCACTTGAGATATCTGTATACCAGGTGGTCCATTGATCGTGACCGGGCCAAATATCTCACGAAATAAGTGTTGTGACTTGGCAAGACAGCCAAGCCACTAGGAGGTGAAGCCGAAAGGCACGCGTTTAAGCTCACGCAGGCTGGCGTGAGGTCTGGAACAGGTACAGTAATTATATCAAGAAAAGTACGTAGCTGCTGGAATACTTAACTTTAATCCATAATTGATGAACATCGGTCTGACGGTACAGGCATCACAAGATTAACAGCAAATGATAATGGCGCCTTGCTAGGTCGTAGCAAATGACGTAGCTGAAGGCTATGCTAACTATCGTCTCGGCTAATGAGAGCGTAATTTGTCAGTGAACTATCGCTAGCAAAGTCGGCTGTACAACTGGGCGAGTGCTAGGGAGTCTCTCTAGACTAGACCTGCCGTGTGGCGGCGCTCGGTCTGCAATCACTGATAGTGGCGACACGCGGGTCCGACGTATACTAGCGGACCGCGGCCGATTTAAAGGCTACCACCTAGCAAGTGTGGTGTCTGGCGGTGACACCACAATAAGCGCCAAACGAAAAAACTACAAAGAACGAAACTTGTCTAGCTTGGAGGGGGAACCAGCAGTGGCACACTACATGGCGCTGCCATAGGTCAAACGGATATCAACTGCGTTTTTTTAAATAGGAACCCCCATTTTTTATTTCATACTCGTGTAGTACGTAAAGAAATATGAATGTTTCAGTGGACCATTTTCTTTGGCTTTGTGATAGATGGCGCTGTATCAGTCACAAACATATGGCTCACAATTTTAGAAGAACAGTTGGTAACAGGTAGGTTTTTTAAATTAAAATACAGAACGT
The DNA here is from genome assembly GCF_021461395.2 of Schistocerca americana. Classification (NCBI taxonomy): domain Eukaryota; kingdom Metazoa; phylum Arthropoda; class Insecta; order Orthoptera; family Acrididae; genus Schistocerca; species Schistocerca americana. Next base: position 124,131,421 of record NC_060129.1, read on the forward strand.
AGGTACGTTTGAACATTTTATTTCGGTTGTTCCAATGTGATACATGTACCTTTGTGAACGTATCATTTCTGAGAACGCATGCTGTTACGGTGTGATTACCTGTAAATACCACATAAATGCAATAAATGCCAAAATGACGTCCGTCAACCTCAATGCATTTGGCAATAAGTGTAACGACATTCCTCTCAACAGCGAGTAGTTGGCCTTCCGTAATGTTCGTGCATCCATTGACAATTGCCAGGCGTTATCGGTGGATCACGATAGCAAATATCCTTCAATTTTCCCCACAGAAAGAAATCCGGGGACGTCGGATCCGGTGAACGTGCGGGCCATGGTATGGTGCTTCGACGACCAATCCACCTGTCATGAAATACGCTATTCAATCGTGAAATATGCTATTCAATACCGCTTCAACCGCACACGAGCTATGTGCCGGACATCCATAATGTTGAAAGTAAATCGCCATTCTGTCACGCAGTGAAACATCTTGTAGTAACATCGGTAGAACATTACGTAGGAAATCAGCATACATTGCACCATTTAGATTGCCATCGATACAATGGGGGCCAATTACCCTTCCTCCCATAATGCCGCACCATACATTAACCCGCCAAGGTTGCTGATGTTCCACTTGTCGCAGCCATCATGGATTTTTCGTAGCCCAATAGTGCATATTATGCCGGTTTACGTTACCGCTGCTGGTGAATGACGCTTCGTCGCTAAATAGAATGCGTGCAAAAAAATCTGTCATCGTCCCGTAATTTCTCTTGTGCCCGTTGGCATAACTGTACACGACGTTCAAAGTCGTCGCCATGCAATTCCTGGTGCATACAAATATGGTTCGGGTGCAATCGATGTTGATGAAGCATTCTCAACACCGGCATTTTTGAGATTCCCGATTCTCGCGCAATTTGTCTGCTAATGATGTGCGGATGAGCCGGGACAGCAGCTAAAACACGTACTTGGGCATCATCATTTGTTGCAGGTCGTGGTTGACGTTTCACATGTGGCTGAACACATCCTGTTTCCTTGAGTAACATAACTATCCGACGAACGGTCCGCACACTTGGATGATGTCGTCCAGGATACCGAGCAGCATACATAGCACACGCCCGTTGGGCATTTTGATCACAATAGCCATACATCAACACGATATCGACCTTTCCCGCAATTGGTAAACGGTCCATTTCAACACGGGTAATGTATCACGAAGCAAATACCGTCCGCACTGACTGAATGTTACGTGATACCACGTACTTATACGTTTGTGACTATTACAGCGCCATCTATCACAACGCGAAAAAAGTGGTCCAACCAAAACATTCATATTTCTTTACGTACTACACGAATATGTAATAAAAAATGGGGGTTCCTATTTTAAAAAAACGCAGTTGATATCCGTTTGACGTATGGCAGCGTCATCTAGCGGGCCAACCATAGCGCCATCTGGTTTCCCCCTTCAAGCTAGACGAGTTTGGTTTTTTTGTAGTGTTTTCGTTTGATGCTTATTACGTGAGGTATTTGGCCCGGTCTCTATCAGTGGACCACCCTGTATATACGTAATGTCGCATCGTATCCTGTATGCCACGTACAGAACTAGTAACTTGCGCCGACTGGCTGAAGATTAGAGTCACTAGTTTTCGGTAGCCTCTGGCAGATAGCGCTCAAGGCCGTCCTGTATGCACGTAATTGGAATGAGCAGCGTGTGTGATATTAAAAGTATATATTCATTACTATAGTTAAAATAATAGCTACTAAGTTTAAAAAGGAGAAAAGGAAGGGGGTAAAAAAAAGGGTGCCATTGAAGTCATATGCCTAACAAAGAGCCCGTAGGCTCAGGTAAACACAGCACACTATTTACAATATCATAAAAAAGGCACGAGAAGCATTCGTGCGTGAATACGCAATTGTAACAAGCTTCAGAGTCAAATAAACAACGCTTCAAGGGAATATTCGTTTTGTAAATAAAAACCGCTTTTTCTTGCTACAGTGTATTTTATGTATTCCAGACGCGTTTCGCCTTTTACTTTAAGACATCGTCAGTGGAATAGATCTTCGCGTTTTTGGTCGGCATATGCGTTTCCTCTCTTCTGGTCACATGCTGGAGATCGCACTATAACTTCATTCTCGAAACAAAAGCACACACTTTTTACTTTTCACGTTAGGGGCTTACGACTAGGAGAAACGGTTTATTTGTATGCTGAATTTGTTATTATATCTCTTTTGGTATCTCCTCAGTTTATACGTCTCCCTCGTGCATCGAACGTCTAAGGAAGCTCACCTCGTATCATAGTACGCAAGTGATGTCTATATTAGAGAAAAAGTGTTCCCCAGTACGAGGAAGGAAACGCTCTTTCGCGCCGCGGTTGTGGTCGCACTAAGAGCGTCAGCCAGCGCAGCGCGTCGGCCGCATAGGCGTGGCAGATCGAACCCGTTGCTGGGATAGGCCGCATCTCGCCTATGGGTGTGGTCTATGCAGCCCCCCTGCTGCGTGTAGTCAAATGGGGCAGTCAAATGAGATGGTTGGCTCGCTTCTTGATGCGTCTAGTCAAATAGGGAAGTGTTGGGAGTCTATTGCAACATGTTATGAGTACGAACTTCGTAAACGTGGCCGCTGGTCACTGCATAATACGCCCGTAGGTGGCGTTTTGTCGTGAGACATAAAGGCCACGGGAAAAAAGGGAGAAGTGCGAGCGCGAGCACTTCAGTATACCACCAAGCAATATAATAAACGCAGCGTGATTACATTTAAAACTTCGAATTTACCGGGTGCGATCAGCAGAGCAAAGTTCTTGTTTGTATCAATTTCTTTATCAGGTTTATTCTGTTTCAGAATAACACTATAATGGTTCAAATAGCTCTGAGCACTATGGGACTTAACTTCTCAGGTCATCAGTCCCCTAGAACTTAGAACTACTTAAACCTAACTAACCTAAGGGCATCACACACATCAATGCCTGAGGCAGCATTCCAGCCTGCGACCGTAGCGGTCGCGCGGTTCCAGATAACACTCTAATATTATGAGTTTATATGCAGTAGTTCTGCAGAGATGAAGAGGCATGCACAGGATAGTAGGCTAGCGAAGAGATCTGCATCAAACCATACTTCGGGCTGAACAGAACTGCAACAACCAAAAAGTAAGGTAATGCTGTATGATGGCCAAATGTTAAACTTAGGCCAGAGACTCTTGAAGAGATGGGTGGGCATTTCTATCCAACAAGGAGAGGTTCCCAGCCGTGGAACCGGCTTTTTAAAACAGTCTATATGGTGCGGTAGGGTAAGGCCCAAGGAACCACACTCAGCAACCATCCACACTGGTAAGCCCTCGTTTACGAGTAATCGACAAAAAAAAATGGAATTTTGCGTGGTGCTGTATAGACTCAAAAATGGTAACAAAGTGATGACTTCCTCCATAGCAGCGTGACAGTTAAGGTACTGAATTTACATCCAAAAGGTTGTGCCTTTTTTAAAAAAGCTGGTTTTTTCACCCATCTCAGTATTTATGAAGCCGTATCTCGTAAACTACACATCGTACAATGATATAATTTTGCAGATACATTCAGTGGTAAGCGCGAGTATAGTCTGCAAAATCTGTTGCGATTGTAGTTGGTAGTAAGTAAATAATGAATTTAAACGGCATATGTGATTTGACGTGTAACTGCATGAACAACAAAAATGTAATAAGCGACATAACTCTTTCCTTTCATTATTTCCTGGGGTTTGTCGCAGAGAAAAATCCCGTAAATATTTGAAATTACGTGCACAGTTTGTTGGAAATCGCTGAGTGATCTCACTCTCAAATACCCGATGAACATAGTCTGGGTAATTTGTGCACCGTGAGTTCTGCTGCCTCACTTTAATACTTGGCTCTGAGCACTATGGGACTTAACAGCTGAGGTCATCAGTCCCCTAGAACATAGAACTACTTAAACCTACCTAACCTAAGGATATCACACACATCCATGCCCCAGGCAGGATTCCAACCTGCGACCGTAGCTGTCACGCGGTTCCAGACTGAAGGGCCTAGATCCGCTCGGCCACACCGGCCGGTTTTAATACTTGATTTATTGTGTTAAACCCTTAACATTTGGTTGTAGCTCATAGTGAGTACATTTTGAGAGCATTTTAAATTTTTAATTCGGTCAGTAATTATGACCAGTACTGAAAATTAAATTACACAAAGGTGACAAAAGTCACGGGATGGTGATATGCAGATATACAGAGGGCAGTAGCATCTTGTGAGCAAGTTATAAGAGGGCAGTGTACGAGGTGCATTCAAGTTCTAAGGCCTCCGATTTTTTTTCTAATTAACTACTCACCCGAAATCGATGAAACTGGCGTTACTTCTCGACGTAATCGCCCTGCAGACGTACACATTTTTCACAACGCTGACGCCATGATTCCATGGCAGCGGCGAAGGCTTCTTTAGGAGTCTGTTTTGACCACTGGAAAATCGCTGAGACAGTAGCAGCACGGCTGGTGAATGTGCGGCCACGGAGAGTGTCTTTCATTGTTGGAATAAGCCAAAAGTTACTAGGAGCCAGGTCAGGTGAGTAGGGAGCACGAGGAATCACTTCAAAGTTGTTATCACGAAGAAACTGTTGCGTAACGTTAGCTCGATGTGCGGGTGCGTTGTCTCCGTGAAACAGCACACGTGCAGCCCTTCCCGGACGTTTTTGTTGCAGTGCAGGAAGGAATTTATTCTTCAAAACATTTTCGTAGGATGCACCTGTTACCGTAGTGCCCTTTGGAACGCAATGAGTAAGGATTACGCCCTCGCTGTCCCAGAACATGGAAACCATCATTTTTTCAGCACTGGCGGTTACCCGAAATTTTTTTGGTGGCGGTGAATCTGTGTGCTTCCATTGAGCTGACTGGCTCTTTGTTTCTGGATTGAAAAATGGCATCCACGTCTCATCCATTGTCACAACCGACGAAAAGAAAGTCCCATTCCTGCTGTCGTTGCGCGTCAACATTGGTCGGCAACATGCCACACGGGCAGCCGTGTGGTCGTCCGTCAGCATTCGTGGCACCCACCTGGATGACACTTTTCGCATTTTCAGGTCGTCATGCAGGATTGTGTGCACAGAACCCACAGAAATGCCAACTCTGGAGGCGATCTGTTCAACAGTCATTCGGCGATCCCCCAAAACAATTCTCTCCACTTTCTCGATCATGTCGTCAGAAGGCTTGTGCGAGCCCGAGGTTGTTTCGGTTTGTTGTCACACGATGTTCAGCCTTCATTAAACTGTCGCACCCAGGAACGCACTTTCGACACATCCATAACTCCATCACCACATGTCTCCTTCAACTGTCGATGAATTTCAATTGGTTTCACACCACGCAAATTCAGAAAACGAATGATTGCACGCTGTTCGAGTAAGGAAAACGTCACCATTTTAAGTATTTAAAACAGTTCTCATTCTCGCCGCTGGCGGTAAAATTCCATCTGCCGTACGGTGCTGCCATCCCTGGGACGTATTGACAATGAACGCGGCCTCATTATAAAACAATGGGCATGCTTCTATCTCTTTCCAGTCCGGAGAAAAAAAATCGGAGGCCTTAGAACTTGAATGCACCTCGTATTGGCGGATCTGTCATTCGTACTCAGGTGATCCATTCGAAAAGTTCCTGACGTAATTGTGGCCGCACGAAAGGAATTAACTAACTGTTAGCTGGAGCTAGATGCATGGGACATTCCACTTCGAAAATGATTTGGGAACTGGATATTACGAGATCCACATTGTCAAGAGTGTGCCGAGATAACAACATTATCACATTACAGGAAATACATCTCACCACGGACAACGCAGTGGCCGACGGCCTCCACTGAACGACCGAGAGCAGCGGTGTTTGCATGAAGTTGTCAGTGCTAACAGACTAGCAATACTGCGTGAAAATAAACGCAGACTTCAACGTGGGCTGTGCGGCGAACGTATCCGCTAGGACAGTGCGGCCAAATTTGGCGTTAATGGGCTATGGCAGGTGCGAGTGCCTTTGCTAACAGCGCGACATCGCCTGCAGCGCCTCTCCTGGGCTCGTGACAACATCGGTTGGGCCCTAGACGACCGGAAACTGTGGGCTGGACAGCTCAATCTCCGTTTCAGTTGGTAAGAGGTGATTGCAGGGTGCCACAATTTGAGAAAAAGAGTAATGTCCAGACCTATAACACCTGACTATTACGCACATTGCTCATTACTAAAGCTGTCAGTAACTGAGAAAAGAGTTCCTTCACCATTTGGCCAATAACATAAAGTGAAGCAAGTTTTTAATCTAAAATCATTTCTTCCGATAAATGTAAATGTTATGTGACTAGAGTCTCCCGTCGGGTAGACCGTTCGCCGGTTGAAATGGCTCTGAGCACTATGGGACCTAACTTCTGAGGTCAGCAGTCCCCTAAAACTTAGAACTACTTAAACCTAACTAACCGAAGGACATCACACACATCCATGCCCGAGGCAGGATTCGAACCTGCGACCGTAGCGGTCACGCGGTTCCAGACTGAAGCGCCTAGAGCCGCTCGGCCACTTGCATATTCTAGTCGTCAGGTGACGATTATGCGAACCTAAAATTCCCCGGAAGGTGGAGTGGCAGAAATGAATACGTTTCTTGGCCACTAAAATTTAGATGTCGTGTGAATAGGGCCTCCTGTCGGGTAGACCGTTCCTCGAATGCAAGTCCTTCAATTTGACGCCACTTCGGCGACTTGAGCGCCGATGGGGATAAAATGTTGATGATTAGGACAACACAACACCCAGTCCCACAGCGGAGAAAATCTCCGACCCAGTCGGGAATCGAACCTGGGCCCTTAGGATTGACACTCTGTCGCGCTGACCACTTTTTTTTCTTTTCTTTTCATTTAATTCGATATAGTTCGTTGCGTTTGGTCTGGGCGGACGTCACAAGGCATCCGTTCAAGTTGATCGTTGATTCCTTGATTCATGTTTTTTTAATTAAGAGAGCACGCAGCTCTCTGACCGAACACGCTGAGCTACCGTGCCGGCGACCACTCAGCTACCGGGGGCGGACATTTCTTCCGATGAATGTCTTCCGTTCTATGGGAGAATTTTTGTTTAAATAAGGTAATCTGTCCAAAAACAATGGAACTAGTTTCTAAGTGTGGTTGCACGAGTAAGAGTGATAAGTAAATTAACAACTAATAATGTATACAAATCTTGTCAACTGACTCATTCCACGTCGTTTGGATAAAAAAAAAATCATTCAAATTGTAGATTGATCATATAACTAACTAACTAACTAGCAACCTTATATCACCATCTTTGCTGAACATAGAGCTGGGCGAGATGATGCAACAGTGGAGAGAAACAAACGAAAAAATTGGAACACCAGAGACTTACACGGGGTACAAAAACGACAATAGTGCCCAATTGTATTGCCTGGCGTTTGCGGACGACGTGTCGATAGTAAGGGAGACGCATAGATACAAATTCACAACCTGCGCAAGGTATCCAGAAAGACGGGGCTTCAGGATCGCCTACAATACGAAAAAGACACTACCACTGGAGCTTGGGGAACACCAGAAGCCCGCATCTCGTGGTCGTGCGGTAGCGTTCTCGCTTCCCACGCCCGGGTTCCCGGGTTCGATTCCCGGCGGGGTCAGGGATTTTCCCTGCCTCGTGATGGCTGGGTGTTGTGTGCTGTCCCTAGGTTAGTTAGGTTTAAGTAGTTCTAAGTTCTAGGGGACTGATGACCATAGATGTTAAGTCCCATCGTGCTCAGAGCCAACACCAGAAGGCATCGTGCAAAAGGTGGACAAATTTCTTTATTTGGGAGTTTATAGCGTCTCTCGTAAGAGTCGCCAGGTGCATTGTATCTGCTTTTTCGGCAGATATTTGCAATTCCGTTTTTGCAACTAGTAGCTGGAATCAGCATAGACTAATGCTGCTCATCGCGCTTTTCACGCGACGCCCAGCGTCGATGAAAATCTTCGGTTTGTTTCCCGTTACGAATAAAACGATTTTTAAAGTGGAATTTTACGTGCCCGTTTGATAGAGTGGACCCGAGTTACTCTAGTACGACAATCGTTTCACCGATGTGCATTAACAGGGACAGTAAAAGACCGGGAATAACGAGTACTTCAGCGGCGACAGCACCCCGAGCTGACTGCTGCTGCCACACTCGGTACTGGAGTACTAATTGTTCTTCGTGTTTCACTGTTCCTGGTTTTGATTTTGATTTGTCTGTATGTTTGTAGCCAAGAAATCCAATATTTCTTCTGGCTGCCGATTCGTTCTAGCTCATTTAGCGTTACCCAGGTGCACTATAAAACACATCTTGAAAATATCGATGCTAAGATAATAACTTGTAACAATATTATTCAAAAATTGCGTGGAATGTCATAGGGAGCTTGAGCAGACACCTTGCGCACATCGTCCATTGCGCTGGTCGTCTCAGCAGCCGAGTATTGTGCCCAGGTGTGGCTAAACAGCCACCACACCAACTTGATCGATGTCCAATTGAACCACAATATGCTGTTAATAACTTGGACAATCCGACCAACACCCATTTATTGGCGTCTTCTGATGAGCAACATCCATCCTCCCGCAACTCGTCGCCTTGTTTAGGGAATACCGCAAGCTACAGGAGAACCTGAAGTTACCCCGTTACGGCAATGTGAACAGCCAGATGTCTCTTGCTTCCCCATCAGAGGAGTTGGAGCTACCAAATAAAAGCTGATAATACAGTTCTTATATGGATTAGGAACTTAGATATTGACATTTAGTTAGTTTTATATGTAGATTTGTCTTTCTATATTCTCGTTATATACGTATAGTAATGGTGTATACCTGTATTTTTAGACTGCATGGAACCATAAGAATATATAAATAAAACAAAACTGTTCCTAGTAATACATATCGGTGAATCGAATATCGCACTAGACTAACACGGTAGCACTCTATCGAATCGTACACTCGGCGTAGTGATGTGAGCTGAGGCAGTATTTGAGTGAGAGGCAGCTGCTCCAGGTCACGAAAACTGACAACGGCCGAGAGAGCGGTGTGCCCACTCCGTATGCAGTGAGAACGACACGGCGGTCGGTCGGTCCCCGCCAAGGCTTGTGGGCGGAGGTTACGTTTTACTGTTCTTAATCTGAATAGTAAAATAAAATGAGTGGAAGGATGAACAAACGAACTTGAACGGATGTCATGTGACGTCCGCAACGACCAAACACAACGAACAAAATGAAAAAAAAGTGGTCAGTGCGACAGGATCTCAATCCTAAGGGCTCGGGTTCGATTCCCGGCTGGGTCGGAGATTTTCTCCGCTCAGTGACTGGGTGTTGTGTTGTCCTAATCATCATTATTTCATCCCCATCGACGTGCAAGTCGCCGAAGTGGCGTCAAATCAAAAGACTTGCATCCGGCGAACGGTCCACCCGACGGGAGGCCCTATTCACACGACATTTAAATTTTATTGGCCAAGAAACGTATTCATTTCTGCCACTCCACCTTCCGGGGAATTTTAGGTTCAGATAATCGTCACCTGACGACTAGAATATGCAAGTGTCGGGAGGGGGGAATCATGTTGGAAGTACTTACAATCCTTGTAGACCAAGAAACCTCTTCAAGTAATGCTGAGAGCTGGTTTTCAAATAAGTCTAGATACCGCAATACTGTAAGACGACACTTAAATTCTACTGTAACATTTGTTACAGTAGAATTTATCAACAAATTACGATCACAACCACATACTAAAATTCAGTTACGTAAAGTCAGTAATAAAGTCGCAACTCGAACTTCATAATAAAAATGACAATCGATAAATAAACATACATCAGTTACGGTAGCAGCATGTGAAATGACAAATTATCTCTGTAATTAGCAAAAAAAAATGGTTCAAATGGCTCTGAGCACTATGGGACTTAACATCTGTGGTCATCAGTCCCCTAGAACTTAGAACTACTTAAACCTAACTAACCTAAGGACATCACACACATCCATGCCCGAGGCAGGATTCGAACCTGCGACCGTAGCGGTCGCGCGGTTCCAGACTGAAGCGCCTAGAACCGCTCGGCCCACCAGCCGGCTGCAATTAGCATTATCACCGTTGTTGGACTAATGTTATGTGCGACGATTTATTTGAGTTAGTCTGTGCTGCCACCGGCCACCTTCTAAAATATTTACTATCTTTCTTGAAACACCCTATATCTACAGATGCAAGTGCCAGATATGACAAGGCGGTGGAGCGTAATGCGGTACCATGTGCGGCCCAGACGGTAACAGTTGAAAGACATGGTGATGAAGAACTAGAAAAGGAAGAGGGAGACCTGTACCGGAGCATGAGAAAAGTATGAGGAGAAAAGGATGAAATTTGCGGGACGTACGTACTGGACAAGCCACATTACGGTGCATGCACTATCAGAGGAGGACCGGAAACAGGAAACTTACATTTTTCGGAGAATTATTAGGTGGTTGTCTGAAAATGGACAGGTCAAATTTTAGTTGAAAAGCGGTAACCTGTACAAAAAATGATTGTAGTTAATTTTATTTGCATGCCGTGGGTTTAGAGTCGTATCTACACTCCTGGAAATGGAAAAAAGAACACATTGACACCGGTGTGTCAGACCCACCATACTCCGGACACTGCGAGAGGGCTGTACAAGCAATGATCACACGCACGGCACAGCGGACACACCAGGAACCGCGGTGTTGGCCGTCGAATGGCGCTAGCTGCGCAGTATTTGTGCACCGCCGCCGTCAGTGTCAGCCAGTTTGCCGTGGCATACGGAGCTCCATCGCAGTCTTTAACACTGGTAGCATGCCGCGACAGCGTGGACGTGAACCGTATGTGCAGTTGACGGACTTTGAGCGAGGGCGTATAGTGGGCATGCGGGAGGCCGGGTGGACGTACCGCCGAATTGCTCAACACGTGGGGCGTGAGGTCTCCACAGTACATCGATGTCGTCCCCAGTGGTCGGCGGAAGGTGCACGTGCCCGTCGACCTGGGACGGACCGCAGCGACGCACGGATGCACGCCAAGACCGTAGGATCCTACGCAGTGCCGTAGGGGACCGCACCGCCACTTCCCAGCAAATTAGGGACACTGTTGTTCCTGGGGTATCGGCGAGGACCATTCGCAACCGTCTCCATGAAGCTGGGCTACGGTCCCGCACACCGTTAGGCCGTCTTCCGCTCACGCCCCAACATCGTGCAGCCCGCCTCCAGTGGTGTCGCGACAGGCGTGAATGGAGGGACGAATGGAGACGTGTCGTCTTCAGCGATGAGAGACGCTTCTGCCTTGGTGCCAATGATGGTCGTATGCGTGTTTGGCGCCGTGCAGGTGAGCGCCACAATCAGGACTGCATACGACCGAGGCACACAGGGCCAACACCCGGCATCATGGTGTGGGGAGCGATCTCCTACACTGGCCGTACACCACTGGTGATCATCGAGGGACACTGAATAGTGCACGGTACATCCAAACCGTCATCGAACCCATCGTTCTACCATTCCTAGACCGGCAAGGGAACTTGCTGTTCCAACAGGACAATGCACGTCCGCATGTATCCCGTGCCACCCAACGTGCTGTAGAAGGTGTAAGTCAACTACCCTGGCCAAAAGATCTCCGGATCTGTCCCCCATTGAGCATGTTTGGGACTGGATGAAGCGTCGTCTCACGCGGTCTGCACGTCCAGCACGAACGCTGGTCCAACTGAGGCGCCAGGTGGAAATGGCATGGCAAGCCGTTCCACAGGACTACATTCAGCATCTCTACGATCGTCTCCATGGGAGAATAGCAGCCTGCATTGCTGCGAAAGGTGGATATACACTGTACTAGTGCCGACATTGTGCATGCTCTGTTGCCTGTGTCTATGTGCCTGTGGTTCTGTCAGTGTGATCATGTGATGTATCTGACCCCAGGAATGTGTCAATAAAGTTTCCCCTTCCTGGGACAATGAATTCACGGTGTTCTTATTTCAATTTCCAGGAGTGTATAAAATGGTTGTTTTGAGATGAAGGCAAAAGAAATTTTGCATCAGCGGAAACACTACCAGTCCTATCACCAAACTCATATTGCTCATAATTGTGCACCTCATGGTTCTTGGAGTGTGTTTAGAATCCTAGATTTAACATAAAATCCTAGCTTTAACATAAAAGACAGTAGTGAAGCAGACGTGTTAAAATGACCAATTTTGTAGATACGTCACTGTGACTTTAAACCCCCGATGAGTAGATATAGGAAGTAATGTGTGTTAAAGTTAAAACTAATCATGTACACAGAACCTGTAAACTGGCTCATTGCTCATCAATTAGATAAAAGAATGCCTCCACTGGCCATTCCGTTTCCCATTCGAAACGCAAAACAACTGTGAATATGCTTCCGTACGAGCCCGCATTTCTTGCCTGCCATTTGCGAGATATACATCGTTAGCAGTAAGATGATTCTGAAATTATCGCAAATGCCGGTACTCTAAACTTTCTCAATAGTGATTCGCTAAAATCCAAACAGAGATTCTCATTTCAGGTCACGGCACATCTCCGTAATACTCGCTTGTTGATCCAACTTACCGGTAACAAATTTAGCAGCATGTATCCGAATTACTTCGTTATCTTCATTTAATCCGATCCGGTGCGGATCCCAAACACTGGAGCAGTACTCAAGAATGCATCGCACAAGTGTTCTATATGCGGTCTCAGTTGCAGATGAACTGCGTTTTCCTAGTATTGTCCCAATAAACCGAAGTCGACCCATCACCTTCCGTCCTACCGATGTTAGATGCTTGTTCCATTTCATATCGCTTTCCAGAGTACTCCTAGATATTTAATCGGCGTGACTGTGTCAAGCAGCAAGCCACCAATACTGTATTCTAACATTCCATGATTGTTTTTCCTGCCGGCCGAAGTGGCCGTACGGTGCTAGGCGCTGCAGTCTGGAACCGCGAGACCACTACGGTCGCAGGTTCGAATCCTGCCTCGGGCATGGATGTGTGTGATGTCCTTAGGTTAGTTAGGTTTAACTAGTTCTAAGTTCTAGGGGACTAATGACCTCAGAAGTTGAGTCCCATAGTGCTCAGAGCCATTTTTTTGTTTTTCCTACTCATGCGCAATACCTTACATTTTTCTACATTTAGAGCAAGAAACAATGAATGGCAGTTCTACACGGCAAATAATAATTCTCTTCCTGTATCTACCTACAGTCACTCAGCGACTACACATTTTGCGTACACTAAAGTTTCAGCAGCAGTCTCAGATTGTTGCTCACCCAATCCGGATATAAAGGACAGTGCGGGCCCTGTCACACTTCCCTGGTGCACTCTCTGATGAACACTTGCCCTCCAGGACAACGTGCTGGGTTCTTTTACTTAAGAAATCTTCGAGCTACTTACCTACCTGTGAACCTATCCCGCATGCTCCGACCGTCGTTAGTTGTCTGCAGTCAAGAACTGTGTCGATCGCTTTCCGGAAATTAGGCATCAGGAAGAATATGGACAGAATGACGAAGAAAATGGAAATGAGCGTACGGCATTGTGGACCGGAAGTACTCCATTCGGGGAAGTTCGGCCGCCGAAGACAAGTAATTGCATTCGACACCACATCGGGCGACTTGCGCGTCGAAGATGGGGATGAAATGATGATGAGGACAACATAACACCCAAGTCCCTGAGTGGAGAAAATCTCCTGCCCCAGCCGGGAATCGAACCCGGACCCCTTGCCGTGGCATGCCGCCCCGCTGACCACTCACCTAACGGGGGCGGACAGAATGACGAAAAAGTTTCGGGAAACGACAGGACTGGACGAATGACAGGAGCGAAGTGGGTTGTTGAATTCTGGTCGGAATTGGGGAGCAAGGTGGAAGAGAAGGAAAATAGAGAAGCAAATACATGACAGAGAGCGACGACAGAGAAGGATACAGGAAAAAAATATAGTCAGCAGTGAAGCAGGAAAGAGTTCTTCAGATCTCGGGAGAAGAGGTGTAATTAAGATGTTAGGGGAGTAAAAGAAGAAAGCGCAGTCTTTGAATCTACGTCTACATACATACTCCGCAAGAAATCGGGCGGTGCTTGCGGGAGGGTACCCTTACTAGCCATTTCCTTTCCTGTTCCACACGCAAATAGAGCGAAGGAAAACTACTCGTTCGCAGCTCGTGGTCGTGCGGTAGCGTTCTCGCTTCCCGCGCCCGGGTTCCCGGGTTCAATTCCCGGCGGGGTCAGGGATTTTCTCTGCCTCGTGATGACTGGGTGTTGTGTGGTGTCCTTAGGTTAGTTAGGTTTAAGTAGTTCTAAGTTCTAGGGGACTGATGACCATAGCTGTTAAGTCCCACAGTGCTCAGAGCCATTTGAACCATTTTGAAAACGACTGTTTGTATGCCTCCGTATGAGCTTTGATTTCTCGTATCTTATCTTCGTGGTCCTTACGCGATCTGTAAGTTGGCGGCAGTAGAATCGTTCTGTAGTCACCTTCAAATATCGTTTCTCTAAATTTTCACAGTATTGTTCCTGGAAAAGAACGGTGCCTCCGTCCAGAGATACCCATTTGAGCTCCCGAAGCATTTCCGTAGTACTATCGTGATCGTTCGAACCTACCGGTAACAAATATAGCAACCCGCCTTTGAAATTCTTCGATATCTTTCTTTAATCCGACCTGGCGCGGATGCAAAACGCTCGAGCAGTACTCAAGACTACGTTGCACCAGCGTCCTATATGCTGTCTCCTTTAGAGATGAAACACTGTTTCCCAGAATTCATCCAATAAACCGAAGCCGAACATCCGCCTTCGCCTTCCCGACCACAGTGGGCTACCCCGGGTTCCAGAGGACGCAACGAAAAACAAAACTTTTTTATAGCACAATAATGACATCGCAACTAGCATGGATTCCGAAAAACATCAATCACGTGAAACTCAACTCGCGCTTTCATCAAATGATATTCGAAAACCGAGGATCAAGGCAGTCAAATGGTACAAATGGCCCTAAGCACTATAGGACTTAACATCTGACGTCATCAGCCCCCTAGACCTAGAACTACTTAAACCTAAGTAACCTAAGGACATCACACATACGTCCACGCCCGAGGCAGGATTCGAATCTGCGACCGTAGCAGCAGCGCCTAGAACCGCTCGGTCACAATGGTCGGCTCAGGGCAGTCAGATACATGTAATATTTAACATTTTCAACTTTTGTAGTCCTTTCGTCCTCAGTTGGCGTGCAATATTACGGTATGTTGATAATTTTTACTTTTGAAACGTCTAATTACATTGTCCTACAGTGAAAACTAAATAACAACTTTTGTAATCCTGTCTTCCTCAGTTACGTGTAATATTACGCTATATATTGGTAATTTTTACTTTTTGGACCGTCTATCAGTTGTAGTCAAACTGTCCAGAAAGTAAAAATTATCATTATGCCGTAATGAACACTAAATAGTATAAACAAGAGAATGTACATATTCCAGGCCACTGAGGAGGCCTAACCAAGAATAAAGACGAAACGCTTATGGCACGAATATTGTGTTTAATTCACTTGTAAATATACGGTCCAAAAGTAAAAATTTTCAGTATACCGTAAGATGTAATGTTTATCGATTTTCGAAAACGTAAGCTTATTACAGAATGTACGATCGTATAGGGTACCAGCCAAAATTTGTGACACGGCTGGAAATTTCTTGGCAGGGAGGATGCAGCTTGTTATCTTGGATGAGGAGTGCCCCAGGGAAGTATGTCGGAACTCTCACTGTTCACGTTGTGTGTCAATGACCAGGCAGACCATATTAACAGTAACCGACTTTTCGCAGATGATACCGTTATCTAAAATGAAATACTTCGAAAAAAGCTGCACTGCGAGTGATTGTAAAACTGTGTGCTTCTTGAAACAAAACAGCGTATCCTGCGACTTCAGTATCAATAAGTTGTAACCGGTCAGCTGATACAAATGGCTCTGAGCACTATGGGACTTAACTACTCAGGTCATCATTCCCCTAGATCTTAGAACTACTTAAACTTAACTAACCTAAGGACATTACACACGTCCATGCCCGAGGCAGGATTCGAACCTGCGACCGTAGCGGTCACGCGGTTCCAAACTGAAGCGCTTAGAACCGCACGGCCACACTGGCCGGCCGATACAAATACGTGGATGTTCAAATGGCTCTGAGCACTATGGGACTTAACATCTCCGGTCATCAGTCCCCTAGAACTTACAGCTACTTAAACTTAACTAACGTAAGGACATCACACACATCCATGCCCGCGGCAGGATTCGAACCTGCGACTGTAGGGTCGCGCGGTTCCAGACAGAAGCGCCTAGAACCGATCGGCCCCCAACGGCCGGCGTACGTGGATGTAACGATTTTTAAGCCTCAGACAAATCACGTAGGCTGAATCGTAAGGACATTGGATGGCAGTCGTCAGTTGCAAGGAAGTACGCTCAGTCTGTAAAGAAGACTGCTTACAAGCCCCACGTGGGATCTGTACCATCTGTATCACAAAACGGCTAAAACGGTCACCTAAATACACACGGCACGTAGCCTATCTAACAGATTCCAGAGGAAAGAATTCGATTCTCATTACTTCACATAATTACTGACCGAATTCAAAAATTTTAAAGGCTGTCATAATCTACTCACTGAGATGTGTAACCTTATTTTGTTAATGGTCTGACACAGTGAGACGGGTATTGAAGATAGAAACGCTTGAGGCGCGTAACGCACGGCGCGCAAATTACCCAGAGTATATTCATTCAGCGTTTGAGAGTGACGGCACTGTGCAACTTCCGACAAAGTTTCTACATAATTTCCAACTTTTTTCGAATTTTTTTCCCTCGACCTCTCCGCAAAATAATGAAAGGAGAAAAAGGTTACCACTTACTAAATATTCCTATTCACTCTATGAATCTTCACCATCGGGCATGACCTTTTAATTTATTACTTCCTTACTACTTAAATCTGTTCGCAGCACATTTTGCAGCTGGTGTCCACATATAACAATGAATATACCTGCAAAATTATGTCACTGGGCGACACGTACGTCAGGAGATACCAAGTGATAAACACTGAGATGCGTGAAAAATGCATTTTTTTCTTGAAACGGAGTGCAAACAACCCAGAATTTTCTAATCCAGTGTTTGATTTCGCCGGAGCAAGGTGGAGGGGGGGGGGGGGGGGAGGTACCGATACAAGGCTAAGAAGCGATATTTAACGTGATACAAAGAAAGGTAAAACAGGTGTTCGCACGTTTGTTTGGTCCTGGAAGAGTGTGTCGCCCTTGAAAATAGTCGCCAAAAATGCCGTTGAGTGTTATTTAACAGAGTTTGAAGAACCGGTATTAAGTGAAGAATCTGGGGACATACAAGTACCACTTACGTATCTGTCCCATAGGGATCGCGAAGAAAAGATTAATCAACTTACAGCGCCCATTGAGGTGTTTACGATCGTTTTTTCCGTGCTCCATACGTGAACGAGAAGAAGGCCTAATAACTGATACAGTGTGTTTCACAATTCATATTACAGACTTATAGAGGTTGTAGATGGGTCTTAAGGAATGGTTCAAATGGCTCTGAGCACTATGGGACTTAACATCTGAGGTCATCAGTCCCCTAGACTTCGAACTACTTAAACCTAACTAACCTAAGGACATCGCACACATCCATGCCCGAGGCAGGATTCGAACCTGCGAATGTAGTGGTCGCGCGGTTCCAGACTGAAGCGCCTAGAACCGCTCGGGCACACCGGCCGGCTGGGTCTTAAGAGATGAAGTCTCAGGTAGGAACACGTGTCCGGAAATGTAATCCAACGAGGCTCTAAAATGCGAACCTTAAGAACTGTGAGCACTTTTTCACTAGAAGAGATGTGTTTCACAGAAACGAAGATGGCTCAATACTACCAGTACATGTATTCCACCGTCAGCGGTATCAGAACTTGCGTAATACTTTAGACTTGTTCGTTTCCGGTACAGGAACTCTTACCTCCAATTCATGTATTTGTCCTTCTCCATCATCGTTAAAAGTTTAGAGCATCATTAGCGCCTATAACTTTGACGCTCTGTTGCATCGTTGGATGAGATTTATGAAGATGGGTCCTATGCAAAAATTGATCTACTAAGTTCCCTCTACAACCTATGGAAGAGTGTTACATGAATTTTGGAGCACCGTGTATAATGAGAAGTTCACTTTGCCACGGTAGGTGTAGGTCCTAATGTGCACTTCATGATGCACACACAGTGACTCAGGTAAGTACTCGTCCGACAATAGCGTGTAGAATGTAACAAGCACAATCGTAAAATATAGCTAATAAAAGAACAATTACTAATTCCTTAAATGGGTTTATACCTACTTTTAGAAATAAAACGCTGCTTGGGTTCATATGTTGCTTAATTTGTAAACAAATCCACGTCGTTTAAAATCATCCCCCAATACTCGCATGGTAAACAACATACCAGGTCTGTAAACCACGTGGTTCATAATCCCATAAGTAACACACTTATCCTCCAGACCGTTTGCACACATGCAGCCCCAGACAGATACTGATACTCCTCCATGTTATATTTCTCTCTTCAAGTTCAGAAGCCTTTTTTCTCCGCACTATTACTCACCCATTTGGCTCAAGCAGCTCAAATCGACTCTCGATAAATACAACCTTCTTCCAGAAATCAAACCCTCTTTCTCTCGTTGTGCGTTTGTGTTACGTCCACTGTAGTCGATAGTGCCCTCTCTGTTTTCAAAGCCATTGACTAATGTTTCATACTTATGTTTCGTTTATGGATCGAAAACGTCTCGAAACTGGAAAAGAGGAGAGAGAGGAATCAGCACCAGGTTGTTTAGAAATTGAAAATCTTTTCAAAAAATCGGAAAAACTATTTGTAGACCTACCAGGACGGTGAAGACTATAATACACAGGTTTAATCAGAACAGAACGTACGAAGACCAATTGCGAAGCAGTCTACCCCCCGTTCCGAGTAGGAAAAACACCAGCTACTCAGCGAAATGAAGAAAAACCCAAAACTAAGCTCTCGAAAGCTTGCTACAGCAGTTAAGATGCACACAGGGGGCGACTGTTTAGCACATACTGCAAGAAACGATCTTTATGACGATGGTTCTTAAGTCAAACAGCCCGTACCGAAGCATCCATTAGTAAAATCAACAGGAGGAGGAGGGTTGGATTTGGAGGAGAACATGAATCCGATGGGTTTGATTTCTGGAAGAACGTTGTATTTACTGACGAGAATCGATTTGAGCTGTTTGAGTAAAGTGGGCGAGTAATAGTATGGAGAAAAAAATACTTGCGAATTCGCAGAGAGAAATATAACAGCCTCAGTTAAACATGGAAGAATATTAATATCTTTCTGGGGCTGCATATGTGCAAACGGTCTGGAGGATATGTGTTTTATTGATGGAATTATGAACCACGTCGATTATATAAACATCCTAAAACACATACATGCGGAAGTGTGAACAAGTTGGGTCTTTCTGGGGAGAACATTTTCCCACAAGGTAATGACCCAAAACATTCAGCTCCAGATGCACGGCTGCGGCAGTGGCATCACACTTCCCGCTGTATGTCGACACCAACATTAATCCAATAGAAATCTTGTGGTATATACTAGGCAGAAATATGATGAATCACCAGATATCCAATAGAAATCTAATGAACGCTCTACTAGAGAGATGGCATAAAATTCTACACCTACATGGATACTCAGCAAATCACATTTAAGTGCAAATAATTTAATTCTGGTGAAATTCATGCCAAGGAGAATGCAAGAGATCATGAAGAGAAAAGAAAGGCCTAATAAGTACTAATCATAACATTCTATGTTCAGAGTTTCATTTCAGTATGGAGGACGAATACTTTTTTTATCCTAAATTGCCTATCTTTAATTTAGAATGTTTAGCTATGCTTGTGTATTCTTTATTAATCAGTAAAAAGAAGATTACAATAAACAATCCGTCCGCGTCCCAGCTGTACTTCATTCTGACAACTGTCCACTATCTATTCATCCACAAACTAAACTCACGTATTACACAAACACTTTATGGAATTATTGTTGTGGCAGGGGTAGAATCGCGTTCGACACGTGAATACTCGCAAACACGTGCTAGCGATGAGCAACGCCACATCTAGCAGTGAAGAGACAGAAGATAAAGTATCTGCGACTTTTCTTTTTTGTATCGGCTGTCCAGAATGTTTTGCTTTACTTATCTCTCTGTATTGTTCAGGTAACACAGAAGCTCGGCCGTCACTAATGAGGAAGTGTTGACACTGCCTTATCGACACCGGAAACGCGCCGAGTATAGCGTTTCGGTGGGGATGCGCGCTCGGAGTCAATATCCACGCGCCGTGACAACATACGTAGTCCAGAGGAAGTGTCCCCTGTGCGAACATGACGGCGCATTCGATTCGTCAGATTGTGTGTTTGGAGCGGATGTCGCGATATGTTTGATGCCGTGTAGGTGTAGACAGCTTTTTTCGTTTATCACCGGATGAATCCATAAGGCTGGGAGAGGCGATGTAATAAAAAATCGTAATAATAATAAAAAAAGAAAGTGGCAATCAATACTGTCGCAGACGAGTTCGTACAAATGCACAAACACGCTGAAGGGGCGGCCATGCTGGTGGCAGGCAACAATGCTGCCATCTGGCGGCAGGCATTCCGAAACGGCACTACCGCTGGTGGGCGTGCCTGCGGGCAGATGGCGCGCGCGTCGCCGCCGGCGTCCTACTTCGTGCCAGCACGTGCGACGTGCGTGGCGGAAGTGGCTTGTTTGTGGGATGGGGGGAGGGGTGCATACCGGGAATCGCGGAGACTGCCCTGCGCCTTGGAAGCGCGCCGACTCGTTTCTCGTTCTGCGAAGGAGCGGCTTCGAGTCCCGGTCGCGGCGCTCCGGCCGCCGCCGTGTTATTGACCGCGGCGACTCGTTTTATTCGCCACAGTGGCGGAACCGTGGCTGTCGCGCTTCCTCGTGACGTCAGCTCCAGGCGCCCTTTGTGAGTCACTTTTAATTATTTTTTTGTAATTTTGCAAAAAGGAATAGTGTCTTGTCATCCTCAGCTGTGCCATATCTTTAAAGTTACTGAACATTGCTTCGCATACTAAGACGTGATTAACGTCACAATGTATTTGCTTCGATATATATCTACATCCGTACTTCGCAGGCCTCAGTTTAGTGCACGACAGAAGGTACTTCCCACAGTTCCCGTAATTACAACTTTTTCTCGTTCAGTTCCCGCGTGCAGCGCAGGAAGAACGATTACTTAAAATTACCTACAACTAGCCAACGTGCGGGTTCCGTTTAATATCCCTGCAAATAGTTGCACTAAGAACGGGTGTATGAATGAGTTGACCCACATCAAAAGTGAGGCAATTATATAGTTGTCAAAGGATGCAATGTTTGTTTTTTTTTCGTTTTGTGTGCGAAATTAACTTTTCTGAACATTTTAGTCAAGTTGCCAATCTCTGCCACACTTGGAAAACTTATCAGGATCCCTCTGAATATGTGTGTACACTGTACTTCATTATTGATAAGTGCCTCATGTGAGAAAATAGTGAAATTACTGTTAATATTGTGCACAAAGTCATTAACATACAATACGAACAGCCAACAGTCCAACAAACTTCCCTGGGGCACACGCGAAATTACTTCTCCGTCTGTCGACGACGGTTCATCGGAGGTAATATTCTTCGTGCTGCATGCCTATAAATACTCAAACCAATCCCAAACTATTTTACCTTAGACAGTAAGCGTAAATTAATTAGCACCTGGCGTTTCAAGGTTGCGACTTGTTGCGAGAAGTATTGTCTTCCAGGCATCTTCCACAACACTATGCTCTCTCGGCGATAGAAAAATACTTTTAAACTTTTAAAGATCCTGTAAAAACTGAAATTCACGTATGTAACAGACCTATATAGAGTCTTTAAGCATAAAAAATCAGTTCTTAATATTTATTAGCGCTGGGATACTGTTACTGTTTTTGAAACGGGTGGAAATTTCTAATCGCGGAAACAGCTTCAAACGTACCACGTCATAGCTGTAAATTATTGAACTTATATTTTTTCCGCCGATTATCAAAATACTTCGCTTTGCAACACAACTTTCCAAAGTTGTGTGTCTCATTGCGTGTACTATCTAAAAATGCGAAAAAAGGCGTCTCCTTTTTCAAATGAATCAGTATTCAAGCATGAAGTTAAATGTCTATATCTGCTTTTAAGAAATCAAGTAAAAATTCTGAATTTATCATAGATACGGTATCTGTGACTCGAAAGACAAGATAAATTTCTTTTTAACAACTATTATGGCCAGAGTTACATTTTGTTCTTGATGTAGAAGACCTTTGTGGATACTCTACGCAAAATTTGTTGCAAATTGAGTTAGAAGTAAAGAAGATACGCTACGCCATCATGTCTGATGTTGTCGCTGTTCTGCGCGGACATCGAACTTTTTGTTTCATTTTATGTGTACTTGGGGTGGGTGGTGGGGGGGGGGGGGGCGGGGGGGAGGCGTCAGCAAGAAAAAGTTTGTCAAAGGTCTGAAATTATGTCTAAAGTTTGTCGCAAGTTGCTAAGTTCTGTGAGTCTGAATGTTTGATGAATATAGTCGGGGTATTTTTGCGCGGCGTAAGTTATACTGCACGCTTTCTAAACGTAGTACTTGCTTTATTGTGTCAAGCTTTTGACATAAGATTATAAATATTAATGAGTAGACTACGATAGCATTTTAAAAGGGACTGATGACCTTAGCTGTTTAGTCCCCCTTAAACATCCCAACAACCACCACCACCATTTTAAAACTTAAATTCAGTCAATAATTATTTGAAATGCTGAAAGTAAAATTTTTGTCCCTGCAAATTGCAGCTGGAGTCGTGTACCGTTTAGCAATACAGCTTACTTGAGGTGATACCTCTGTAACTGAATTAGTTTCAGTCATCACTCGCTGCTGCAACAGGTTGAGATATGCTACTACTCTGCGTCTCCACGGTCAAACGGGGCAGTGACAGCCTACTGTGCGTGTACATGGTCAAACGGGGCAGTGCGCGCAGCCTGCATCTGTTGTTTGCAAGATGTCGTGTGCCGCTACAGCAAGCTATGTTGCACACGATCGGTTTTTTCCACAACTCGTGGTCAAGAACTGAGAGAAGATTGTTTTCTTTCGGGTACGTCATAAAGTTGGAGCTTAGAATATGCTGGAATTCTGTGCGTCTGATACTTTTATGTTTTGTAAACGGGGGTGACATGCGCTCTTTTCTATCACGCAAGTTTGAAAAGACACGCATTCGTTCCTTTTAAGATGGGAAAACGTTTTTCTGGACGAAGCTGAATATTCTCACACCGGTACGCACTGTGAAAATTTTGTTTTCGTACTGAACTTCCTGCCGATTGCAATAATTTGCACGGCGTATTTAATGACGAGTTTTGTGTCATGCAGCTCAGTGATCTAAGATTTTCTACTTAACGAAACGCGTATACGTAGAATCTTGTCGCTACAACGTCTATGTCGGGATTGGTGGTCTAGTTATAAAATGCGAGCCTGGAGACCGTATTGTTGCGGAATCCTAAAAGGAAGGCCATTTATCACTGGCACAACAAATTCGTTACGACGGGTTGCTTGTGCCCGGCAAAGAGAAGCGGACGTCCCATTGTGAGTGAAGTGAATGTGGAGTGCGTACGAGAGACATACATAAGGAGTCCAAACAAATCTGTGCGTCGTGCGTGCATCCCGTGAACTCGAAACGGCTCCAAAGACAGTGTGGAAAGTCGTGCGACAGAAGTTGTCTGTGAAATCATTCAAATTGGAGCTAGTGCAGAAGCGTGGATCGGCCGTGCTACAGAAGAGGACAGTTGCTTCATGAAATGGCCTCCCCGATCACCAGAACTGCCTCCGTGTGACTTTTTCCTGTGGGGACACATTAAAGATCTGGTGTTTGTATCGCCTCTATCACGTGATGTGGCAGAGCTCCGGCAGAGAATACGGAAGCGACTGCCACAGTCGATGATGCCATGCTGGGACGGGTATGGCAAAAATTCGGTTACCGTATTGACGTCTGCTGGGTCATTCGTGGTTCGCATATCGAATGTTTGTAAAAAAAAAAAAACTTTCAGAGTATCTCTTCAAAATGCAATATGTATGACATCCCCGTACATTGTTTAGTTCTTGTGCAATAAATAATTGAAAGTGTTCCCGGACTTTATGTACACCCAGTATTTCGCCTTGCGTATGTTACAGCAAGTATATCGCCTCTGTAGCTCAATTGCCAACGTCATCGCCTTCGGTGCGGAAGGACCAGGGTTCTATTCTACGTACCTCCACGGATTTTTCTGAGGAAAGGATGTCTGGAAAGATGTTCAACTAGGCTCGTGACGCCAAATGAGAGGCTGAGCTATGTACAGACAGTAACGGCTGGAGGAATTGGCCACATGCTGATCACGTGTCCCTCGGTCATAGATCGTATTTCGTACTGCCTTGTAGGTCTAAGGATGGCCGTGATGTGCCGTTGTTTCATCACAATGCCCGTTCTTTTACTTACGAAGTCTTCGAGTCACTGACATATCTGTGAACCTGTTCCTTATGGAGCACTGTATCAAACGCGTTCCGGAAATCTAGAAGTATGGAATCTGCTTGTTGCCCATCATCCATAGTTCGCAGTACAGGGCGTTTCAAAATGTTTTAAGGCTCTGTAGCATTTATTACATTCAACTTACAATTATAAACAATACATCAAATGAAAGAGCAACCCAAACAGTTTTGTTTGTATACCTCTGCGCGAAGGGAAGACTATGGAACGACCAAGAGTGACTGAAGAACATATTGAGTGAGTGAGTCTTTCGCGCGTGGCCTCAAGAAATCAGTTGGGAAGGCTAGTCGTGAATTAGCAGTTCCAGTTCTTCTTTGTGGAGACTTTCAAGGAGACGCTTACAACTACATCCTTATTGTTTACAGCTGCTACAAGTTCTAAAACCTACAGACTCCGGTTTACACGCCAATTTTGCAAACGAAATGTTGCTGTATGACGACGAAGATTTTCTGGGTAACGGCGTCTTCAGTGATGAATCGACATTTCACCTAATTGGAAATGTGAACACACATAATGTGCACATCTGGGGGTCAGTAAATCCCAACTAGATGGTACATTCGCAAGAGAGACCCGTAAAATGTATATTTTTTTGTGTCATATACCGGCGGAAAGTTTACCGACGTTTCTTTTTCGGTGAAGCAACTGTAAGTGGTGTTTCTTATCTTGCTGCACTAAAACTATAGGTCTTTCTCAGCTGGAAGAAACTGAACCACAGAACTCCATTTGTCAGCCAGATGGTGCACCGCCTCCCTGACGTAACTCGGTAAGCGATTGGTTAAACGACGTTGTACCCGACCGCTGGATGGCGCAAGGGGCCGGATGTCAAGAGCTTCATGACCTCCACGTTCACACACTCTCTGTCGCCATGCGACTTTTACCTTTGGGTGTTTATAAAGAATCACGTGTATGTGTCTCCGCTACCAACTGAACTACCCCACTTTAGAAACAGCGTTGCCGCAAAAATTACTCCAGACACGCTGATCGAAGTTTGGGAAGAACTCGCCCATCGATTCGACGTGTGGCGATTGTTGCTCACGTTGAACACTTGTAGGAAAACTGTTTGAGTTGCTCTTTAATTTGATGTATTATTTGTAATTGTAGCCGGCCGTAGTGGCCGAGCGGTTCTAGGCGCTTCAGTTTGGAACAGCTCGACCGCTACGGTCGCAGGTTCGAATCCTGCCTCGGACACGGATGTGTGTGATGTCCTTAGGTTAGTTAGGTTTAAGTAGTTCTAAGTTCTAGGGGACTGATGACCTCAGATGTTAAGTCCCATAGTGCTCAGAGCCATTTGAACCATTTTTTGTAATTGTAAGTTGAATGTAACAAATGCAACAAAGTCTTAAAACTCGTATATTCATTTTGAAACACCCTGTATATCATGTGAGAAATGGGCAAGCTGTGTTTCGCACGAGCGATGCTTTCTAAAATCATGCTGATTCGTGGACATAAGCTTCTCAATCTTCTCAGTCTCAAGTAAATTTATTGTATTCGAAGTGAGAATATGTTCTAGAATTCTGGAGCAAACCGAAGTTAGGAATATTAGTCTGTAATTTTGCGAGTCCGTTCCTTTATCCTTCGAATCACCTGCGCTTTTTTTCCAGTCCGTTGGTACTTCGCGCTCGGCGAGAGATTCGTGATGAATGCAAGCTAGGTAAGAGGCCAGTACCGTAGAGTACTCTTTGTAAAACGAATTGAGATTCTGTAAGGGCGTGGAGACCTATTTGTTTTCAAATCTTTCAGTCGTTTCTCTATGCTAGGGTTGCTTATTACTATGTCGTCCGTACAGGTGTCGATGAAATGGTGAAATGACGCCATGTTTGTACGATTCTTATGCGTGAACAATTTCTTGAACGCGAAATTTAAAACCTGAGTTTTCGTTTTGCTGTCTTCAGACTGGTCAGCA
Source organism: Schistocerca americana (assembly GCF_021461395.2). Lineage (NCBI taxonomy): Eukaryota > Metazoa > Arthropoda > Insecta > Orthoptera > Acrididae > Schistocerca > Schistocerca americana. Next base: position 124,157,843 of record NC_060129.1, read on the forward strand.
AGGGACTGGATGGAACCCTTAGACCCGCTTAGCAATTTTCATAAGATTAGGTTTTTCTCGGGTTCTTTGCCAGATTTTTTGCTAACGTATTACGATGCTAGTTGTTACATGCTTTGCACATGTCTCTTTTCAGAGACGCACGAATCATTACTAACCTTCGCTTGTCGCCATGTGTACATTGCGTGTTCTCGGATGGCAGTGCAAATGTGGTGGGGCTGTTATGTGCTTGGCGCACAATATGGCGATCCTGCCTTTTGGCCGTCAGCCGTGGTCAACTGCACCACAGATCCGGATACCGCTCGATTCGACCACATGGCCAAATGGATACACACAAACGAGGCTCTTTTCAATGACGCTGATAAAGCTGTCTCATGCGAGTACGCGGCGTTTCCGAGTCTTTCACAGTTATCACTCAACATCTGACGTTGTTCAAGCCGCTACCAGTCCCGCTAACACGCTCTCTGGTGGCCGTTCAACCTAATCACTTCCACACCCGCCGATGGCGCGTACATGTACGAACTTACATTGACAGCCACCTGTTTCGTCTGGATGCTCTGCATTTTTTGTCAGACAGTGTATATGCTGTTAACGCCAACGTCCTCTCTTGTGCTATCTGTACGACACTTACGGTTAGCAACTAGAAAAAGCAGTAAGAGAATGGCCTTTGTTCTCCATAACTAGAAGGGAGGTGCTTGGCGTGCGGCAGAGCTTGCAGGGATGCGAGGCGGCTGTTCTCAGAAGCCTTGGCAGCCGGCGCGCCTTTGTGGCGCGTCCCAGCTCAGTCTGTTAAAACAAGTGAAAGAGGAGAGAGCCTTCCAAAACATGCCAACACTACGGCGCATAACATTCGCCATATTTTGCTTCATCAATTGCGCGACATCTCTAATGCCCCAGTTTCCGACTCCTAATCGAACTGCAACTTCCCTAACTGTTCCAGAATGAATCTCCCTCTTTACAGCTGAGGGTGCACTGCTTTTTGGAAGGTTTGCGACAACCGGTGTCCACACATCGGTCACGCAATGCCGCCGAATTGGCAGAGGTTTGTCGTGGTACGACTGGTGCTCGATCGTGTCGAAGATGTGTTTCATCTGGTGCAGATCAGGCGAGATGTCAACGCGAGTTGACTGTCGTACAACTGTAGCACGATTCTGGCCTTGTGAGATGGAGAGTTGTCCTGCTGGAAAATGCCATCACATAATGCGTAAGGCGGGAAGGGATGCAGGTGGTCCGCTATAATTTAACAGCTGCCATTGGGTCTTCGATTACCGCCAGAGGTCTCACAGATGTCCACTAATATTGTATTCGAAACTTAAAGGACAATTTTTCCTCCTATCTGCGTTAACTTTCAGTTTCCACATTTAGAGCAATCCGCCATTCATCACACCAAACAGAAATTCTGTTACTCAACGGCGACTCTTCCCGTACACTACAGCCTCAGCAGCAAGCAGTTGCAGACTGCGACCCACCCCATCCATCAAATCGTTTATATCTACGGAGAACAAGAGCAGACCATCACACTCTCGTCTCCGGTGAACACTCGCCGTCGAGGACAATGTACTGACACGGCGGTCGGTCGGTATTCATGACCCGCCATGACCTGTGGACGGAGTTTGGCACGTATGATAAAACAAGAACCACAATTCGGCCAATAGCAATAGACACAACACGTAAAGTAAAATTTTTATGAGAAGTATGTCAAGTTTTCGATGTTAAGAGGTCTTAAGACAACGAGATTGACCTATTCTCCATTTTGTTCAGTTGTGTTGCCGCAAAATGTAATCCGAGAATGGAAAGAAGAATTCCGAGAATGGAGTGAATGACCGTGTGCGTCTGGGCTATGAAAACAATAATCTTAGAATTCAGTGGGTGCATTATTGCCCTGAGACGTAGTAATGGTAACGAGAAAAATCAGCGTATTGAAAAGAAATATGAAAATCATGGGCCATCAGGTATCTCACGCAGATAGAGAACGCATGACAAATATAAAAGATGCTCACAATTTCATGAATGGTGTTTATGAAAAAAAAGTCAATAGTCTCTATTTCGGTGAGGTAATACAGAAGACCGGGCGTAAGGGGCAGACAAATAATCTTAGAGCAAGGAAGATAGAAATGGCCTTCTAATTGACTTAAGATGTGTACAGTAAGACATATATCTCTTCTCGAATATAAAAGTTACGGCACTGTGTTACAGTAATGAAACTAGACTGTATGCAGTCGAATGCCCGGATTTGACCAATACGTGACAAATACGAGGGCGTGCTGTAAAGTAATACCTACGAATTTTTTATTCTGTTCTCAATATCGTTTGACGTATTACATGTCGTGCATGTTACTCCGTCAACTTTCCTGCATCGCTGACGCAAGTTGGAATCCTCTGCCGCTCTAGAGGGCTCCGAATTGGAGCGTGAACTATGTCGGTGAGTCAGAAACAGTGTCTTGTAATCGAGTTTATAACCGCAGACGAGTTCGTCCTTCAGCACGACAATGCCAGAACGCACACGAGTGCTGCAGCATCTAAACAATTCGGTAGCTTGCGTTGACTATCATCGATCGTCTTCCTTACAGACCGGACTTGGCCCCATCCGATTTTTGTCTGTTTCCAAAACGTGGAGAGTACCTTCGAGCTTCGACGACATCGCTTTGGTAATGATTAAGCAGTGCAAGCAGCGGCGAGATCGTGGTTCCGTCCACAAAGTGAAACATTCTACAGTGACGGTATCTGAAACTGGTCTCTCGTTGGGTGAAATGTGTTCGTCGCCAGGGTGTCTTTTGTTGAGAAATCAATACAGAATGTAGACATGAAGAACAAAGATGCAGAATGTTAATAAAGTTTGTTGTATTTAAAAAGCATTAAGAGTTTTCGCATAAGAAATTCGGAGGCGTTACTTTTCAGTACGCCCTCGTATAGTAATAATTACAATTATTAAATAATAATTTGGTTTGTTAATTTCGTTCATCATATTAGATGATTCAGGAAAGACTGCAACTGTGTCATTCAAATGTTTCTCCTGCATGTGATAACTAACAACTTTCATAATCATGTACATTTCGTCATTAGAAAAAAGAAGTAATCCGTAATTTAGTAGTCAATAGTGGTAAAAATATATTTTATAATTTACAACCTTACTTAATGTAATCCAGTAACGTTGTAACAACTCTGAAAGTGTACAAATTCTTTGTGACGCCACAGTGTCACAATGTCTTTATAGCATGTTTTGTGAACGAAGAGTGTATGTGACGATTTGCGTGTGTGTGATATTCTGTATAATGGAGGAGGCACACTATTTGTAAGTAATCAAACAAAAATACCATTTCTAACATAACCGTTTGAAAACACTCAATGAGTCATTTTGTCCGATTTTCCGATTGCAGTCTGACTTCAAAAAGACGCAAACGAGCAGAAAATCATACATGCAGACATGAAGCATATTCATGTAAACAAATGCACTTGAACATAAGCTTTAAATTCTCGAAATGCTTTGTGCTAAGCAGCAGAAAATAAGTATCTGATGCAGTTTTAATTATTTAAATCATGAATTTTGAATGGGTCAACGGCCTGGTTGAAGACTCTCAATTGAACTCCGCTATGGTGACCCGCCTGCGTCTAACCTTATCCAGAAATCCTACCGCGAATAGGAGACGTCTTTTCAGAGGTGTATTCGCGGATATTACATAATCTGCAACAATATAAGGGAAACGCATTGCATGTTTGCTATGTCGTATTATGTCCGTCTTTCAGAGCCGTGACGGAACTTCGTGCCCACCCTGTGTTTGTCGGACTTGACCTAGTGCGCGCATACAGCCTCAGGAACGCCGAGCAAAGAGATGAACTCGCACGCATTCACCTTGTGGGTGTCTGTGTCCGTCCCAGGTTCACAGAAGGGCATCGTGATTTGCTGAAGCGTTGGTCAGTGTACGCCGATAGACGTAAAATACACCACGCCGCATTCCTCGCCCGGGAATTTTGCCAGCTGTTGGTGTGTGAGAATACGAGCGCGCCGTGACGTCTGGGAGCAGTGGTGGGGGTAGTGGCGAGGTGGGGGCACGCTTTTCGCGCGCGTCCAGGTCGAGTGCGGAAAGGGAGGGGGGAGACTGTCTCGCGAAAAAATCAATACGGTGGGACGCGACGTGTCGTACGTTGGGCCGTTCCAACTACCAACACGCGTCCGCCACGCGGAGCAGCACTCTGCGAAGCGGACTGATACTGTTTTTTGTCTGGGCCCGCTCGCGTACCGGGCGTTTGAAAAATGGCCGCTATAGTATATGCCTCTGCACGCGTCTTAACATCTCCCCTCTTAATTCTTATAGTGTCTACACAATGCAGGACGTGTGCTCAAAAGTAAAGGATATTTTTCCTTTGGAGGAAAAATTAATATTCTTGTGGCGTCCACACAGTATAGGAAGTATGTCAAAAAATAACACATTTGTTTGCAAGATTTTTATTTGTCTACCTCAGTGCCATCACCTCCAAAATTGTCCCTCAGTAATACGCTACTTGATCAAAGGTATCCGGACACCATTACGTACGTGGTGTAAAGTGGGACGCCATTGCACAGTGGCCGGCCAGAGTGGCCGAGCGGTTCTAGGCGCTACAGTCTGGAACCGCGACCGCTACGGTCGCAGGTTCGAATCCTGCCTCGGGCATGGATGTGTGTGATGTTCTTAGGTTAGTTAGGTTTAAGTAGTTGTAAGTTCTAGGGGACTGATGACCTCAGAAGTTAAGCCCCATAGTGATCAGAGCCATTTGAACCATTGCTCAGTGGATGACTGGAAACGAGTAATTTTGAGTGATGAATCACTCCTTACCCTGTGGCAATCCTACGGAAGGATTTGGGTGCGGGACTGGCGAATGCCTTGAGAATGTTACCTGTCATCACGGGTAGTACGAACGAGGTGGTCTTTTTTACGGTATGTTGGTGGTTTTCGTGCTTAGAATGTCACCCTCTTATTGCCCTTAAGGAAAAGCTAAATGTGGAAGGATATGAAAAATTGCGACAGCATTGTGTATTGCACACAGTAGGCGAACAGTTCGGAGATGACTGTGTGAGCGTGACGGGGGCTCTGAGCACTATGGGACTCAACTGCTGAGGTCATTAGTCCCCTAGAACTTAGAACTAGTTAAACCTAACTAACCTAAGGACATCACAAACATCCATGCCCGAGGCAGGATTCGAACCTGCGACCGTAGCGGTCTTGCGGTTCCAGACTGCAGCGCCTTTAACCGCACGGCCACTGCGGCCGGCAGCGTGACGGGGCATCCTGTCAAAAATATCATCTGTGGGCCAATGGTCTGTGGACAGTAATATTCCCGGAACGGGCTGGAATGCCCACAGTTCCGAACTAAACCCAATGGAACATCACTGGGATGTTTTAGAACGTCAACATCGCTCCAGACCGCAGCATCCAACACTTCTAGTTTCGGCTGTTGAGGAAGAATTGCCTGTCAGTCCTCCACATCTTATTGAAACTATCCCAGATTCAGACCGTCATGATGGCGAAAGAAGAGCGATGCATTTCATCGCGGGATCGATTAATCGGCACGAGAGCGTTACGGAGATGCTCAAATAACTTCAGCCGCAGACGCTAATAGAGACGAGTTGTTCGTCGCGGAGAGGTTTACTGTTGAAATCCCGAGAGAGTACTTTCCGGCAAGAGTCGGACATGATGTCACTTCCTCCCACATACAATGTCCAACGCGGGTGGTACGGCCGACAGTCTGTTGAAGAAATCTTGTCCGTGGGTGTAGGGGGTGGGGGCTTTTGAGTATTGGGGATCAGCTGCCGCTGCTCCCCCGCCCCTGCCCGTTCTCACCCATAGCAATACACGCAAGGATGCTCTGTAAAGCTTCAATGATACCAAAATAATCAAATAATGGAAGTATAGTTCTACACATCTTATAAGGGGGATAGGACATCAAATGGGCCGACTTGGAGCAGGAGAGGCACCACAGGACATTTTAATTTTCACTGTCTATACTTTTACAAATAAATTCTTAAAAATTTGTCAACATGACCAGGAAGAATTCAGGATTCACACTCGTAGCAGTGCAAGTTTAAAAACATAAGAAAATAAAGTTTTTAACATGCGAAATTTCATCATTTTTTTCACTTTCTATTGGCTGCATTTGTTGCTATAGGTACACTTTTCTTCATTAGTAAGAGAGATTCTTCGATGAATTTTGCACTGTTTATTAAACACAAACTCCTTAAGGCAAAACTCTAGAATTTTCCAAATCTATTAAAAACTGTTGTAAAAAATGAGATAATTAACTATAAAATTTGAGTTTTTTCTAAACATGAAGTTTAAAATGGGACATCTCATTCATTTTTTCATAAATTAAATAAATTGTAGAGGTTCATACACCTGTAAGTATGGTTTGCATGCTGTGCAAAACTCGAGAATCTCTCTTACTTATGAAGAGAAGTGTACCTTTAGCAACGAATGCAGTCAATGGTAAGTGAAAAAATGATGAAATTTCACATGTTAAAAACGCTATTTTGTTTTGTTTTTGAAGTTCCACTGCTATGAGTGTGAATCCTGAATCCTTCCTTGTCATGCTGACAAAGTTTTAAGAATTTATTTGTAAAGGTATATACAGTGGAAATTAAAATGCCCTGTGGTGCCTCTCCTACTCCAAGTCGGCCCGTTTCACGTCTTATTCCCCTTAAGGAAGATCGTTCGTTATTAAAAGTATATATTGGTACTTTATACGAGGATCCTGCCTATAACGTATGTAGGGAAACGTCCTTTCGGATATTCTATACCTTTTCGGCTGCGCATCTGGGATATTTTTAAATCTTCTTACAATATATAGGCTGCCAAACATTCAGCCACTCTCAAGACCGCACGGGATAGCCACGCGGTCAGGACACCTTGCAACGGTTCGCGCGGCAAGTGCTCAGAGCCATTTGAACCATTTGAACTTCATTCATCTCTTGGTCTCCCTCTACGATTTTGACTCCCCACACTTTGATGTCTTTTATCAATAGATTCCTTCTTTTAGTGAAGTTGCGCCATAAATTTCTTGTTTCCAAGTTCTGTTCAGTACCTCCTCATTAGTTACTTATCTACTCATCTAGTCTTCAACATCATTATGTAGTGCCACGTTACAAAAGCTCCTTTTCTCTTCTTGTATAATGTGTTTATTGTCCATGTTTCAATTCCATACATGTCTACACTCCAGAGAAATACCTTCAGAAAAGACTTCCTAACACGTAAGTCTGTAGTCGATGTCAATAAATTCCGCTTCTTCAGAAACGCTTTTCTTGCCATTACCGGTCTGTATTTTATATCCGCTCTGCTTCGCTCATCTTCAGTTGTCTTACTGCCCAAATATCAAAACTCATTTATTACTTTAAGAGTCTCTTCCTAATGTGATTCCCTCAGCATCACCTGATTTAATTCGATTACATTCCATTATCCTTGTTTTTCTTTTGTTGATGTTCATCTTCTATCTTCAAGACACTATCAGTTCCGTTCAACTGCTCTTCCAAGTCCTTTGCTGTCTCTGATAGAATTACAATATCATTGGCAAACCTCGAAGCTTTTATTTCTTCTCCGCGAAATTTGCTTCTCCAAATTTTTCTTTGGTTTCATTTACTGCTTGCTCTGCGTACAGATTGCGTAACATCGGGGACAAGCTACAACTCAATCTCACTCCCTTCCCAAGCACTGCTTCCCTTTCATACCCCTAGACTCTTATAACTACCGTCTGGTTTCTGTACAAGCTGTAAGTAGCCTTTCGCTCTCTGTATTTTACCCCCGTCTCATCCAGAGTTTCAAAGAAAGTATTTCACTCTACATTGTCAAAAGCTTTCTGGAAGCCTGCAGACACTATAAACTTAGATTAGCCGTTCCTTAACAGATCTTCTAAGAGAAGTCGTACAGTCAGCACTGCCTCGTATGTTCCTACATTTTTCTGGAATCCAAACTGATCTTACCCGAGGCCAGCTTCGACCAGTTTTTCCATTTTCCTGTAATTAATTCGTGTAGTATTTTGCAACAATGAATTATTAAACCAATAGGTCGGTAATATTCACATCTGTCAGCATCTGCTTTCTTTGGAATTGGAATTATATTCTTCGTGAAGTCTGAGGGTATTAAACTGGTCTCATACATCTTGCACATCAGATGGAAGAGTTTTGTCATGGCTGGGTCTCCCAAAGCTCAGTAGTTCTGACGGAAGGTCGTCTCCCCACAGGGCTCTGTTTAGGTCTGCCAGTGCTCCGTCAAATTCTTCTCGCACTATCGTATCTCCCATCTTGTCTTCATATAGGTCATCTTCCATTTCTGTAATACTTGCCCTCAAATATATCTCCCTTTTACAGGCGTTCTATATACTCCTTCCATCCTTCTGCTTTCCCTTCTTTGCTTAAGGATTGGTTTTCCCATTTGAGCCCTCGATATTCATAGAGTAGTTTTTTCCCATCTGAGCCCTCGATATTCATAGAGTAGCTCTTATTTTCTCCATAGGCCTCATTAACTCTCATGTAGGCAGTATCTGTGTTTCCCGTAATAAAATATGCTTCTCCATCCCTACAGTTGGACTCTACGCACTTCTGCGTAGCCATTTTGCACTTCCTGTCAGTTTTATTTTTTAGACGTTTGTATTCCCTTTCGCCGCTTCATTTGCTGCATTTTTCTATTTTCTTCTTTCATCAGTTAAATCCAGTGCCTCCTATGTTATCCAAGGATTTCTATAAGGCCTCGTTTTTTTTTACCTATTTGATCCTGTGCTGCCTTCACTATTTCAGCTTTTAAAGCTACGCATTCGTCTTCTACTGTTTTTCTTCCCCCTCTTGTAGCCAACCGTTGCCTAATGCTCTCTCTGAAATTTCCAATCACCTCTAGTGCTCGCAACTTATCCAGGTCCCATTGTCTTAGTTTCACACCTTTTTGCAACTTCTTTGATTTTAATCTGCAGTTGATAACCAATAAATAGTAGTAGTCCCCCCCCCATGAACCATGGACCTTGCCGTTGGTGGGGAGGCTTGCGTGCCTCAGCGATACAGATGGCCGTACCGTAGGTGCAACCACAACGGAGGGGTATCGGTTGAGAGGCCAGACTAAAGTGTGGTTCCTGAAGAGGGGCAGCAGCCTTTTCAGTAGTTGCAGGGGCAACAGTCTGGATGATTGACTGATCTGGCCCTGTAACACTAACCAAAACGGCCTTGCTGTTTTGGTACTGCGAACGGCTGAATGCAAGGGGAAACTACAGCCGTAATTTTTCCCGAGGGCATACAGCTTTACTGTATGATTAAATGATGATGGCGTCCTCTTGGGTAAAATATTCCGGAGGTAAAATAGTTCCCCATTCGGATCTCCGGGCAGGGACTACTCAAGAGGACGTCGTTATCAGGAGAAAGAAAACTGGCATTCTACGGATCGGAGCGGGGAATGTCAGATCCCTTAATCGGGCAGGTAGGTTAGAAAATTTAAAAAGGGAAATGGATAGGTTAAAGTTAGATATAGTGGGAATTAGTGAAGTTCGGTGGCAGGAGGAACAAGACTTTTGGTCAGGTGAATACAGGGTTATAAATACAAAATCAAATAGGGGTAATGCAGGAGTAGCTTTAAAAATGAATAGGAAAATAGGAGTGCGGGTAAGCTACTACAAACAGCATAGTGAACGCATTATTGTGGCCAAGATAGACACGAAGCCCACACCTACTACAATAGTACAAGTTTATATGGCAACTAGCTCTGCAGATGATGAACAAATTGATGAAATGTATGATGAGATAAAAGAAATTATTCAGGTAGTGAAGGGAGACGAAAATTTAATAGTCATGGGTGACTGGAATGCGAGAGTAGGAAAAGGGAGAGAAGGAAACATAGTAGGTGAATATGGATTGGGGGAAAGAAATGAAAGAGGAAGCCGTCTGGTAAAATTTTGCACAGAGCACAACTTAATCATAGCTAACACTTCGTTCAAGAATCATAAAAGAAGGTTGTACACATGGAAGAATCCTGGAAATACTAGAAGGTATTAGATAGATTATATAATGGTAAGACAGAGATTTAGGAACCAGGTATTAAATTGTAAGACATTTCCAGGGGCAGATGTGGACTCTGACCACAATCTATTGGTTATGAGCTGTAAATTAAAACTGAAGAAACTGCAAAAAGGTGGGAGTTTAAGGAGATGGGACCTGGATAAACTGAAAGAACCAGAGGTTGTAGAGAGTTTCAGGGAGAGCATAAGGGAACAATTGTCACAAATGGGGGAAAGAAATACAGTAGAAGAAGAATGGGTAGCTCTAAGGGATGATGTAGTGAAGGCAGCAGAGGATCAAGTAGGTAAAAAGACGAGGGCTAGTAGAAACCCTTGGGTAACAGAAGAAATATTGAATTTAATTGATGAAAGGAGAAAATATAAAAATGCAGTAAATGAAGCAGGCAAAAAGGAATACAAACGTCTCAAAAATGAGATCGACAGGAAGTGCAAAATGGCTAAGCAAGGATGGCTAGAGGACAAATGTAAGGATGTAGAGGCTTATCTCATTAGGGGTAAGATAGATACTGCCTACAGGAAAATTAAAAAGACCTTTGGAGAAAAGATAACCACTTGTATGAATATCAAGAGCTCAGATGGAAACCCAGTTCTAAGCAAAGAAGGGAAAGCAGAAAGGTGGAAGGAGTATATAGAGGGTCTATACAAGGGCGACGTACTTGAGGACAATATTCTGGAAATGGAGGAAACTGTAGATGAAGACAAAATGGGAGATACAATACTGCGTGAAGAGTTTGACAGAGCACTGAAAGACCTGAGTCGAAACAAGGCCCCGGGAGTAGACAACATTCCATTAGAACTACTGACGGGAGAGCCAGTCATGACAAAACTCTACTATCTGGTGAGCAAGATGTACGAGACAGGCGAAATACCCTCAGACTTCAAGAAGAATATAATAATTGCAATCCCAAAGAAAGCAGGTGTTGACAGATGTGAAAATTACCGAACAATCAGTTTAAAAAGTCACAGCTGCAAAATAATAACACGAATTCTTTACAGAGGAATGGAAAAGCTGGTAGAAGCCAACCTTGGGGAAGATCAGTTTGGATTCCGTAGAAATATTGGAACACGTGAGGCAATACTGACCTTACGACGTATCTTAGAAGAAAGAATAAGGAAAGGCAAACCTACGTTTCTAGCATTTGTAGACTTAGAGAAAGCTTTTGACAATGTTGACTGGAATACTCTCTTTCAAATTCTAAAGGTGGCAGGGGTAAAATACGGGGAGCGAAAGGCTATTTACAATTTGTACAGAAACCAGATGGCAGTTATAAGAGTCGAGGGACATGAAAGGGAAGCAGTGGTTGGGAAGGGAGTAAGACAGGGTTGTAGCCTCTCCCCGATGTTATTCAATCTGTATATTGAGCAAGCAGTAAAGGAAACAAAAGAAAAATTCGGAGTAGGTATTAAAATCCATGGAGAAGAAATAAAAACTTTGAGGTTCGCCGATGACATTGTAATTCTGTCAGAGACAGCAAAGGACTTGGAAGAGCAGTTGAACGGAAAGGACAGTGTCTTGAAAGGAGGATATAAGATGAACATCAACAAAAGCAAAACGAGGATAATGGAATGTAGTCGGATTAAGTCAGGTGATGCTGAGGGAATTAGATTAGGAAATGAGACACTTAAAGTAGTAAAGGAGTTTTGCTATTTGGGGAGCAAAATAAGTGATGATGGTCGAAGTAGAGAGGATATAAAATGTAGACTGGCAATGGCAAGGAAAACGTTTCTGAAGAAGAGAAATTTGTTAACATCGAGTATAGATTTAAGTGTCAGGAAGTCGTTTCTGAAAGTATTTTTATGGAGTGTAGCCATGTATGGAAGTGAAACATGGACGATAAATAGTTTAGACAAGAAGAGAATAGAAGCTTTCGAAATGTGGTGCTACAGAAGAATGCTGAAGATCAGATGGGTAGATCACATAACTAATGAGGAGGTATTGAATAGAATTGGGGAGAAGAGGAGTTTGTGGCACAACTTGACAAGAAGAAGGGGCCGGTTGGTAGGACATGTTCTGAGGCATCAAGGGATCACAAATTAAGCATTGGAGGGCAATGTGGAGGGTAAAAATCATAGAGGGCGACCAAGTGATGAATACACTAAGCAAATTCAGAAGGACGTAGGTTGCAGCAAGTACTGGGAGGAGATGAAGAAGCTTGCACAGGATAGAGTAGCATGGAGAGCTGCATCAAACCAGTCTCAGGACTGAAGACCGCAACAACAACAACAAATTGTAGTCAGAGTCCACATTTGCTCCTGGAAGTGTCTTGCAGTTAAAATCTGGTTCCGAATCCTCTGTTTTACCATTATATAATCAATCTGAAATCTTCTAGTGTCTCCAAGCCTCTTCTACGTACACAACCTTCTTTCATGATTCTGAAACCAAGTGTTTGCGATGATTAAATTATGCTCTGTGCAAAATTCTACCAGGCGGCTTCCTGTGTCATTAATGTTCCCCAGCACAATATTCACCTACTATTTTTTCTCCTCTTCGTTTTCCTACTATCGAATTCCAGTACCCCATCACAATTAAATTTTTTTCTCTCTTAACTCTCCGAATAATTTCTTTTATTTTATCATACATTCTTCAGTCTCTTCATCATTTGCAGAAATAGTTGGCATATAAACTTGTACTCCTGTAGCGGGTGTCTATATTGGCTGCGAAAATGCTATGCTATTCACAGTATATTACCCGCATCCCTATTTTCTTACTGATTAGTAAGCCCACTTCTTCATTGCCCCTATTTAATTTTGTACTTTTAACCCTGTATTCGCCTGACCAACAGTTCTGTCCCTCTTGCCACCGAACTTCACTAATTCCCATTAAATGTACCTTCAACCTTTCCATTCCCCTTTTTAAATATTGTAATCTACCTGCCCGATTACGGGATCTAATATTCCACGCTCCGATCCATTTTGGTTCTCCTGATAATTATTGATTACTATGGAAGGCATATGTTGGAGTGACAGGTAGTGGAGAAATAGAACGCTGGAAACCCTTGTCTCGGTTGAGAAGGTTGTCTGCTAATTGTGTTTCCAGTACTTCCTTGACCATTGAATCCCAGTAGCATGAGGCAGTGGCCAGTAACCATTGAATGGCTCTTGTAGCATGATATAAGGCTGGAGTTGCCATTTTTCTAATTCCGTGTGACCACTGTAGGGTAGAGACTGCTTGCGACGCCCACCAATCGATCCCGTTCTCTACCTGCAGATAAACGTAAAGTGAACAATATTTTTGCATCGCGCTGAATTAATGTGCTCTCGGTATTAGGAATTAGCACTAAATATATGCGAGTTGTTATAACATTTCGTATTCTGACGTGCTCCAGCTTAACTAACTTTCTGCTTTTATTTGTTGCAGGTGAGTCCAAATGCTGGTCTTAAACGCTGTTTGGCGCCACGGTGAGTTGATAAATGTAGCTCGTACAAAGTCCATTGCAGCTTGCTTCTCTTTAAATCTCATCTCAAAATACACTATCTGCCCTAGACCACCGTACATTAACTCATGTAACATACGTTGGGCCATATTAATTTACCGGTAGGACACAGAACAAGAAATTAGTCATCCATAGCGGACGATGTAACATATGTAGTACATAAGACAAAAACGTGGCCTATGTCCGTCGGTATGTTATAGTATAAAAATTGAAATAAATCGATCAAAAACTTTTCGAGATTTTTCGGTAACAACATTTCCCCTTTATAAAAAGGGTTCAAATGGCTTGGAGCATTATGGGACTTCTGAGTTCATCTGTCCCCTGGAACTTAGAAATACTTAAACCTAACTAAGGACATCACACACATCCATGCCCGAGGCAGGATTCGAACCTGCGACCGTAGCGGTCGCACGGTTCCAGACTGTAGCGCTTAGAACCGCTCGGCCACCTCGGCCGGCTTCCCCTTTATATATTACGTATTTATTTACACTGAAGCGTCGAAGAAATTAGAATAGGCTTGCATATTCAAATACAGAGATGGTAAACAGAAAAAAACGCCTATATAAGACAACAAGTGTTTGGCGAAGTTGTTAGATCGGAGGATATTGCTGCTACAATTCCAGTTTATCAAGATTTAAGTGAGTCTGGACGTAGTGTTGTAGTCAGCTCACAAGCGATGTGACATGGCATCTCCGAGGTAGCGATGAAGTGGAGATTTTTTCTTACGTCCATTTCACGAATGTACCGGGAATATCAGGAATCCGGTAAAACATCAAATCTCCGACATCGCCGCGGGCAGAAAAAGATCCTGCAAAAACGGGACCAACGACGACTGAAGAGAATGGTTCAGCGTGACAGGACAGCAATCCTTCCGCAAATTGCTGCATATTTCAATGGGCCATCAACAAGTGTCAGTGTGCGAACCATTCAACGAAATATCGTTGATACGGGCTTTCGGAGCCGAAAGCCCACTCGTTTACCTTTGACGACTGCACGACACAAAGCCTTACGCCTCGCCTGGACCCGTCAACACCGACATTGGACTGGAAACATGTTACCTGGTCGGACGAGTCTCGTTTCAGATTGTATCGAGTGGATGGACGTGTACGGGTATGGAGACAACCTCATGAATCCATGGATGCTGCGCGCCAGCAGGGGACTGTTCCAAGCTGGTGGAGGCCTGTAAAGGTGTGGCGCGTGTGCGGGTGGAGTGATATTGGACCCCTACCCCTAGATACGACTCTGATAGGTAACACGTACGTACGCATCCTGTCTGATCATCTGCATACATTGTGCATTCCGACGGACTTGGGCAATTCCAGCACAACAACGCGACACCCCACTTGTGCAGAAATGCTACAGAATGGCTCCAGGACCACTCTTCTGAGTTTAAACACTTTCGCTGGCCCCAAGCTCCGCAGATATGAACATTTTTGAGCATATCTGGGTGGCTTGGAACGCGCTGTTGAGAAGAGATCTCCACCCCCTCGTACTCTTACGGATTTATGGACAGCCCTGCAGTATTCATGGTATCAACTCCCTCCAGCACTACTTCAGACATTAGTCGAGATCATCCCACGTCGTGTTGCGGCACTTCTATTTGCTCGCGGGAGCCTACACGATATTAGGTAGATTTACCAGTTTCTTTCGCTCTTCAGTGTATATATAGTATAAATTGTCAGATTGAACGCAATTATTTTCTTTTTCATACCTAATATACCATTCCCATACATAATTACGGACACAACCAAAAAAATCAACCAAAAGGTCGAGCTATTCTAGAGTGATGATCTTTCATAACATGTTTTAATTTCCGACTTTTCCGGTGGATTTTCCGAAACTTTTCATTCATGGGAACCTTGTCCTGACAATTACGAAAACAACCAAGACAAAAATCAATCTGTCGAATCGTTCTTGACTGAAGATATTTCATAGATGCGGCAAATAATGTTAGTATCCGACTTTTATGTTGAATTTTCCAAACATCTCGGATCATGCCAAAACGTCCTTAACATCCAGGAAAACGCAACAGAAGCAACTCCGGCACTGACCTACACCCCAAACACTGCGGGTTAAATCCCTCACTGGACAGAAGAGTGGCAGTTCGACGTTCTGGTCATAGAGGGACCAGACCACCGATCATCTTGACATCGTCGCATGCTGTAGGGAGGGTCGTGCGGCCAGCGCACCGCTCTCCTGGGCGTTGACTGGTTTCTCGACGTGAAACCGCTACCAATCGGTCGATTCCGTGGTCTTACGAGTCTCAGTGCGCCCCGTACTAGTCCTCTCACCAAGGAAAACTCGGTGGCAGTATTGGGAATCGAACCAGTGTACGGGTTCGACGTGGCAGTAATCCACGTTGACAAACGCCTCACTGGACCTCACGTGGTTTGAAGAGGGTCAAAATGGCGACTCGCCAGCCGACGCTATAGCCTGCACGTAGCTACTGTCCAGTTGCTGTCTTGTTTGGGGCACAGAAGATGCGCAGCTATGCGCCGCTGTGAGCAGAGGCCTTTTGCGAGGTTTCCGTGCAGTTAACTCTGCAGTGTAACGGTCGAGATGGGCCTGCATTCACTAACAGCTGCAATAGGTACCTGTTTAGGAACTGCTGGTCATTGACAAGGCGCGACACTCCGATCGCTGTAGGTACCTTTTTACGATCACTGTTCTTATGCCGCCATTTTAAGGCTTCCATCCAGTCACTTATTGGCCAGTCTGGTATGGTAGTTGAAGATAGCAGAAATAAAGACGAAGTTTTAAATTTCACACTCTAGAAATCGTTTACGCAAGAGACTGTTATAGACATACCGTCATTTGACTATCGGACAGACTACCGTATGGACAACATAGTAATAAGCGTCCCTGGCGTAGAGAAACAACTGAAAGATTTGAAAGCAAATAAGTCACCAGGTCCGGATGGAAGCTCAGTTCGGTTTTACAATGAGTACCCTACGGCATGCCGGCCGTGGTGGCCGAGCGGTTCTAGGCGCTGCAGTACGGAACCGCGCGACCGCTACGGTCGCAGGTTCGAATCCTGCCTCGGGCATGGATGTGTGTGATGCCCTTTGGTTAGTTAGGTTTAAGTAGTTCTAAGTGTAGGGGACTGATGACCTCAGATGTTAAGTCCCATAGTGCTCAGAGCCATTGGAACCCTACGGCATTGGCCCCTTACCTAGCGTTCATTTATCACTTGTCTCTCGTCCAGCGCAAAGTTCCAAGCGATTGGAAAAAACTGCAGGTCACTTGTGAATAAGAAGGGCAAAAGAACGGAACCAAAAAATTATAAGCTAATACCCCCAAATCGGTATGGTACAGAACCTTTGAACATATTCTCAGTTCCAATATTATAAATTTGCATTAGAGCGAGAAGCCTGTGTCCACGAATCGGCATGGTTTAAAAAGCATCGCTCGTGCGAAACTCAGCTTGCCCTTTTCTCACATGATATATTGCGAACTGTGGATGAACGGCAACAGCCAAATTCCGTATTTCTAGATCTCCGGAAAGCGACTGACACGGTGTCCCATTTCAGGCTGTCCTTGTAGGTAGGAGCATAGGGAATAGGTTCACAGACATGTGAGTCGCTCGAAGACTTCTTAAGTAATAGAGCCGAGTATGTTCTCATCGCCGGCGAGTGTTCGTCAGAGACAAGGTTATAGTCAGGAGTACCCCAGGGACGTGTTATAGGACCGTTGTTGTTCTCTATATACGTAAATGATTTGGCGGGCAGGGTGAGCAGCAGTGTGCAGTTGTTGGCTGATGAAGTCTCGGTGTACGGTAAGGTGTCGAAGTTGAGTGACTGTAGGAGGATACAAGATGACTTAGACAAAATTTCTATTTGTTGTGATGGATGGCAGCTAGTCCTAAATGTAGAAAAATGTAAATTAATGCAAATGAGTAGGAAAAACAAACCCGTAATATTCGGATACAGCATTAGTAATGTCGTCACGTCGTTTAAAAGTCTGGGCGTAACGTTGCAAAGCGATAGGGAATGGAACGTGCTAGTGAGAATTGTGTTAAGAATGGAGGATGGTCGACTTTTTATCGGGAGAATTCGGAAGTGTGGTTCACTTGTGAAGTACTAGTGTGACCTATTCTTGACTACTGCTCGAGTGCTTGGGATCCATGCCGGGACGGATAAAAGGTAGGTTCTGGGAACATGAAAGTGTTATGGAGATGCTTCGGGATCTCAAATGGGAATCCCTGGGGAAAAGACGACATTCTTTTCGAGGAAGACTGTTGAGAAAATTTAGAGAACTGGCGTTTGAAGCTGACTGCAGAACGATTCTGTTGATTCGATAAATTAGGGCTCATACGTAGTCATCATTTTTCCCTCGTTTAAGGTGGATTGTGGGGTATCGATGTAGATGTAGATCTTTTCACGACTATTGTTCTTACGCCGTGTTACATGGCTGCGGGTGTTAGGTTAAGGTAAGATAATTTGTCAGTATTTTCACATAAACGTTTTATTAGAGCAAAATAACAAAAAATTTTGCGATTAATTTTATGAAGTAACTATATATGTGAACCATATTTTACAAACATATTACACTCGGCTGTAAATTCAACTAAATACTTAGGGATTACAAATATAAATAAACTAAATTGGAACGACCACATAGATAATGTTGTGAGCAGAGCAAACTAAAGACTGCGATTTATTGGCAGAACACTTAAAAGGAGCAACAGATTTACTAAAGAGACTGCCTACACCACGTTTGTCCGCCCTATTCTGGAGTATTGCTGTGCTGTGTGGGATCCATATCAGGTGGACTAACGGATGACATCGAAAAAGTTCAAAGAAGGGTACCTCGTTTTGTATTATCGCGAAACAGGGGAGATAATGCCACAGACATAATACACGAATTGGAGTGGCAACCATTAAAACAAAGGCGTTTTCAGTTGTGGCGGGATCTTCTCACGAAATTTCAGTCACCAGTTTTCTCCTCAGATTGCGAAAACATTCTGTTGGCACCCACCTACGTAGGGAGAAGTGAGCATCACGATAAAGTAAGAGAAATCAGGGCTCGCACAGAAAAATTTAAGTTCTCGTTTTTCACGCGCTCCATTCGAAAGTGGAACGGCAGAAAGACAGCTTGAAGGTGGTTCATTGAACACTTTGCCAGGCACTTTATTGTGAATAGCAGAGTATCATGTAGATGTAGATGTTACCCTACTCCATTCTTTGTAGATACATTGGGTATGATGCGCTGATACACCGTGAACCATGACATTTCATTCACGGTATGGTCATGGGTACTTCGAAACACGCTGTCTCTTTTCTACCATTCTGTCACGTCGACCCATCCTCCTCGTTGATTACAACGGACAGTCTATTACACTCCAGTTCTCAGCCACGACCGCCTGCAGTCGAGAGTTTGCCTTACCTACAGTGATCACCTGCTCTTTTTAGAGAAGTCTGGTGCGCTTGCCAAACAGACAGCAGCATCTCGTTGGTAGGTAATGAAAACCTCGTAACTTCATTTTGTTGTATTTTACAGGAGAAGCAGAAACGGTTTCGTATACAATATACCAGTTGTAGAAGTATGAAACCGGAATTTCCCCATAGATGGTGCTAGCCGTCAGTGTAGGGCCCGTGAGACAGCGTCTGAAGCGCCATCTGCTTCCTATAACAACTGGCGACGAATGTCAACACACAGTGACTCAAGTTCCTAACATCGGTATCTGTTTCAAACTCGTAAACTTGTTGAGCTGTGTGCCTATGAGCTGCGATTTGCGGACAGCGTTGGTTTTCTGTTATCATTTGAAGAAAACTGCTGCAAAATCGCATCGAATGCTTGTCGGAGCTTTCGGCAAACATGCTCTTGGGAAAACACAGTGTTTCGAGGGCTCAAAAATTGCAAAAGTGGTGATTTTAACGTGAGAAACGACAAGATGGAAATCACCGAAAAAGTCCCAAGACAACGGATTGCAGGTCTTGTTGGATGAAGATGATACTCAAACTCAACAGGCACTTGCGGAACAATTGAATGTGACGTAGAAAGCCGTTTCTCTTCGGTTGAAAGCTATGGGAAAGGTGCAGAAAGTGGGAAAATGGGTTCCGCATGAACTGAATGAAAGACAGCAAGGAAATCGAAAGGCCATTTGTGGAATGCTGCTCGCCAGATACAAAAAAAATTTCTCCATCGAATAGTGGCAGCTGACGAGAAATGGACATATTTTGAGAATCCTAAGCGTCGTAAATCGTGGGTGAATCCAGGCCAACCACCAATATACACTGTAAGACCAAATCGCTTTGGAAAGAAGACAATGCTCTATGTTTGGTGGGATCAGAAGAGTGTCGAGCTGCTAAAACCTGGTGAAACCGTTAACACCGATCGCTACCAACAGCAGATGATCTAGTGAAATCGAGCATTACGTGAAAAACGACCGGAATATGGGGAAAAAAACGCAACACGATGTTGCTCCATGATAGCGCCCCATTACATACAGCAAAACGGGTCAGGGAAACAATCGAGGCGTTCAGATGGGAAATACTGGGGCATGCGGCTTATTCTCTAGACTTGGCTCCGTCCGATTATCGTCTGTTTGCATCACTGGAACACAATCTCGCTGAACAACAATTCAGTTCGTATGAAAATTTACTAAAATGGGTCGCTGACTGGTTCGCTTCTAAAGAAGAATTTTTTTGCGTTGCATTCATAACCTGCCGCAGAGGTGGGAGAAATGTAAAAGTAGCAATGGAGATTATTTTGAATAAAATATTGTTTATCAGTTTCAAACAACGGACGTGTAAGTATTGCAAACAAATTCCGGTTTCATACTTCTACACATGGTATAAAATGATACAGGTAATTTTGCTACATGTGTTACTATTGTGTGGTAGGAACCTAATTCCATCAGGGCTGTGGCTAAGCCATGTCTCCGCTATATCCTTTCTTTCAGGAGTGATAGTTCTGCAAGGTTCGCAGGAGAGTTTCTGTAAAGTTTGGAAGGTAGGAGACGAGATACTGGCAGAAGTAAAGCTGTGAGTACCGGGCGTGAGTCGTGCTTCGGTAGCTCAGATGGTAGAGCACTTGCCCGCGAAAGGCAAAGGTCCCGAGTTCGAGTCTCGGTCGGGCACACAGTTTTAATCTGCCAGGAAGTTTCAGGAATCTAATTATTGACGGATTAGAGAAATCAATGCACTTTCAAATTTCTCTTTTATAATGGAGGTACTGATTACTGGAGTCACCAGATTTTTGGAGACATAAAGAGTTCCAGATTTCCATTACCTACCATTTTATGACTATTAGTAAACTTCCGTCCGCTGAGGTTAGCATAGAACAGCAACATGTGGCTGCTAGCAGTACAGCCGATTATTTCAACAAAATTGTGTTGGTGGAGAAATATCATATGCCAGCTTATAACTGTCTGCGGAGGTTAAAATGTTTAATAAAAGGTCTGTGAGGGTATTGTAGGATAATCTACCGGTTCCTAAAATATTAAGTATTTCCCCTGAAACACCCTCTCATATAATATTTATTGATTCTCGCATGACAGAGTAACAAGAGTGAGCGGTACCGGAATAGCGTCTATTGATTGATTATGAAGTCCCATGCTTCTTGACAGAGCGTAGGGAACCGATGCGGGAGACCCGCACCGCCGTACGAGGCAAGGTCCTTATGGCGGTGGTTTGCCGTTGCCTTCTGCCGATCGTAATGAGGATGAATGATGATGATGAAAACGACACAACACACCCAGTCATCTCGAGGCAGGTGAAAATCCGTGACCCCGCCGGGAACCGAACCCGGGACTCCGTGCTCGGGAAGCGAGAACGCTACCGCGAGATCACGAGTCTATTGATTACTCGTAATGATCGGCTAGCAAAACAGTATGCAAAGTTGGCAACGCGCATTTGGAACGTCGTATTTCCAAATCTGTAAATACAAAAATTTCTTAATCGTAAGCTGATCACTTTGTAGCATTCCCTTGTCGTCAATGAGAGGCCCTACTCTTTTTCCACGAAGCACACACAATGTAAAGGGTTAATCGCAGTTGGCGTTGCTACTATGGACTTCGATCTAGAGCACTTTGGGCCCACGGTGTGGTTTTCCCCACAATGTCTACATGAACTCCCGCACTGGTTATCCACTTTCAGTTGGGCCTTAGCAAACTGGAGGCGTCATCCGTGTTGACTCATAGACTTGTTGCTCCCCGCGCGTCCAAAAGTCACTCCTTATCTCTTTTCACTACCGCCCTCAAGACTTTGAAAATTCTCGCATTTCATCAAAAAGGCATTTTATGAACGACTTTTCGGACTAGTTTTCACGAAACCCTCGATGACATTATGCTTCTGTCGCAACGGTGTTGAGATTTTGACGAAATGGAGTCGCTTTCACATATACGATGTTGGCAACTATTTATTTACAGCTCGTACAAAATAGATACGTGTTTCAAAGTTTTACTAAGTAGTCACCAGTATTGTGTATAACCCGCTGCTAGCGATGTGGAAGTCGTAAGATATTGTTAGCAGTGCCAGTTGTATTGACACTTCGAGCGGCGCGGTCTGTTGTGCGACGAATTTGTAGC
Organism: Schistocerca americana; assembly: GCF_021461395.2. Taxonomy (NCBI): domain Eukaryota; kingdom Metazoa; phylum Arthropoda; class Insecta; order Orthoptera; family Acrididae; genus Schistocerca; species Schistocerca americana. Next base: position 124,179,824 of record NC_060129.1, read on the forward strand.
AGTTCTGAAGCGAATGCCGTGAATTGTTTCCTTCAGTTTAGAAATCGAGTTGAACTCACGAGGGCTTAAGTCTGGGGAGTGCAGTAGGTGGTACAGCACTTAGCAGTCCCATCAGTCAGACAAACCAGTAACAGCTTGCACTGTACGTGCTTGAGCATTGTCCTGCAAAACGATGGTCAGGTCCTGTAGAAAGTGTCATCACTTCTGTCTCTATGCTGTTCATTTTTGGAACACAACCTACGACTAACCAACATGAATTATTTAGAAATAGATATCGTCGGTGTAGCGAAGCAGCTTAAATCACTTAAAGGCAAGTTTTCCGGTCCAGATAATATACCAATTAGGTTGCTTTCAAAGTATGCTGATACAATAGCCCCATACTTAACAATTATATACAGCTGCTCGCTCGACGAAAGATCCATACCAAAAGACTGGAAGTTGCACAGATCACACCAATACTCCTGAGGGAAAGTAGCGCCAATCCGATGAGTTACAGACCCTTATCACTGACGTCGATCTGCAGTGGGTCTATGGAACCACTGTATAGGAACATCATGAATTATCTGTTGACGCACGGTCAGCACGGTTCCGGAAAATGTCGTTCTTGTGAATTACGACTCGCTTATTCGCACGAAGTAATATTTGTTAACGAAAGGGGATCTCAAATTGATTCCATATTTATAGATTTCCTCACAAGACACTTCTAATCAAGTTGCGTATCTATGGTGTATCGCTTCATGTGTGCGGCTGGATACTGTTCCTGTCAGAGAGGTATGTAGTAATCTACAGAAAATCATCGAATGAAACGGAAGCGATATCTCACATTCCCAAAGGAAGTGTTATAGGCCCTCTGCTGCTCCTGATCTACGTAAACGATTTAGGAGACAATATGAGCAACCCTCAGTCATCAGAAGATCAAAACGAATTGCAAAATCACTTAGACAAGACACTTATGTGCTGAGAAAAGAGGCGCTGACTCTTAAATAATGAAAAGTTTAAAGTAATCCACGTGCGTACTAAAAGGAATCCTAAATTTCAGTTACACGATGACTCATGCAAGTGTAAAGGTTAAATACCTAGGTACTCCAATTACGAGCAACTTAAATTGGAACCAACGCAAATAAAATGTTGTGGGGAAAGCGAAACGAAGACTGCGTTTTATTGGCAAAACACTTACAAGAGGCAACAGGTCTCCTAAAGATAGTGCCTACACTACGCATGTCTGTCTACGTTTGTTACGTAGCATGAAGGATTGACGGAAGACATCGAAAAAGTTCAAATAATGGCAGCTCGTTTTGTATTATCGCGAAATAGCGGAGAGAATGTCGCGGATATGGTACGCGACTCGAAGTGGCAGTCATTAAAACAAAGGCGGCTTTCGTTGCGGCGAAATCTTTTCACGAAATTTCAGTCACCAGCTCTCTCCTCTGAATGTGAAAATATTTTACTGTCGCCAATCTACAAAGGGTGAAGTGAAGTGATCATTATAATAAAATAAGAGAAATCAGAGCTCGTACAGAAAGATGTAAGTGTTATTTTCTCCAACGCACTGTTAGAGAGTGTAACGGTAGAGAAATGACATGAAGAAGGTGCGAAGAATCCTGTGGCAGGCATTTAGTGTGAATTGCAGAGTAATCATGAAGATGTAGATGTTGACAAGAAGCTATACATCTGCTTAAAATTTTGCAATTTTGTGAAACGCAAGGGGCAAAGGCATTGAATCCTGTTATTTTACAAGCTCTTGTATTTGAACAGCTGTTCTCATACATGTATAGATACTATCTGCAAACATTTTTGCTGCTTTTTAATTAAAGGTACTACCAACTTCAATTCCCCACCTATCCCACTTCACATCAGGGTTCCCCCGTCCATCTCCCTTCTCCATCTCCCACAGTCCCTTCCCCTCTCGACTCTACGGCCCTGCCCACCACTAAACTCTTTTTCTCTTTCTGTGTTCACATTATCCATCAGAACACATACCGTGATTTCCATCTTTACACCCATCCCCTTCTCCCTACAAAAAACCCACAGGTTTTCCTCTTCTCAAGATAACTTTCCGCAGTGCAGGTCCTTCAGGTTTTTAGCGAATGTGCAGTGCTCCTTTTTAATACGCTCCGCTGTCCTTTCAACATGTATTATTTACGTATTTAATTTTTCTTTTATCTCTGGCTTTTAGCCTTTTCATTTTAATTTTTTTTTTTATTTAAGGGCAGGACAGACCTCAGGCGCAATTGCGCATTAAATTATATTCTTTGCCGGCAAGTGAAAATTTGTGTTGGACCGGCATTAGAATTCGGGTTTCCCGCTTTACGCGAACGGTCGGCGTTAGGGCCTCGGCTATCCGCGCGCGCTTCGCGTCCAACCAAATTCTCAAATTGTCGCACACTACACTTGTAGCATCCAGTGTCCATTACACTGATTGCTCGCAGCTTTACCTGAGTCCCGCAAGTGTTCGGACGTAGTGTGCATCCTCATTGAAGTTGTAATTCCCGCCAAGGTGCACGGCTAATTAGTGTAGCTGCGTGCTGTCCGGATGTTATTCGCGCACCTTTCTCGGGTAGCAGTCAAATGGGGCTTGTCGAGTCGTAACGTATTCGTTTCTCGGGTAGCAGTCAAATGGAGCTTGTCGAGTCGTAACGTATTCGTTTCTCGGGTAGCAGTCAAATGGGGCTTGTCGAGGCGTTCGACTGCACAAACAGAGCCACCTTTCTCTCACAGAAACCGTGACGCGTTCGAGGCTCCAATTGTGTTTGATTTTTTTGTGAGTACTCCTGTACTCTTGTAATACCCAGATGTAATGTCCTGTAGAAAAGTGTTATGATCGTGGAACACGTCCACTGTGATAAATAAGTGGTTGATAAATAAGGGGTTTTCAGATATGACTGCAACCAGTCGCCTTTCGTAATGGTAGAATTTTGATTTTCCCATTACCGTTTCAAGTCACCTAGCACTCGTTATGAAATGGTGCATTTTTAATAGTATTTCATAGCAGTGTGGAGCTCGTTGTGCAACTGTGGTGAGACAGAAAGAAGACAGAAACAAATGAGCACTGAATTTGGGGAGGTATGTGATCGACTTGATTACCTAATTTAACAGTTATGTTATTCCACAGATAAAGACATCAATTCTGATTTGTTTTTTGTATCAGTTATTATTAAGCTTAAGATTAAGATGGAAAGAAATAAAACTGATATACAAGGGGACTTCAAAAAGTAAGTTACACGTTTATTTGTTTGGACAAGTAACCATTATTTCAAGTCTTGAAAATGATACAAATACACGACACAACACAGTCTCAAGTCTCTGTTAACGACAGTCAGAACATTGTGCCATTCGAGAACTACTATGTGATCCTCATCCTTGGAAAATCCCTTTTCAGCCAGATGTTCTTACTCGCTGAAATTTGTCGTTTGTGGTCGAAATCGATGGGTTCCTTTCCAATGGGCACCATCCACATCTGTGTGGCCTTAGTAAAATTATTGGCACAATTTCACTACGGATGGACACGACGTTGTATCTGGTTAGTACACCGCCAGAAGGTCACGGTGACTTTTTGTACAGTTTAGATGTTTTACCCACAATAATCGTACTGCCCCACGTACTTCCACTTTGGAGTACGTTTCCAGTTGTTACTACTGCAGAACTCTGTCTACAGGAAAAACATGAACATGTATCCTCTTCTGACATTGCGCCACTCTTGTCGGGCAGTGGTCTTAGCAGGGACAACATATATAACTTATTTTCTGAAATCCCCTCGTATAGCCATGCAAAGAAACAAAGTATGAATGATCTCGCAAATTTCGATTATGGTTACGCAACAGGTGTATTTTAGAACAAATGAAAACTTGTGCTGGACTGGCACTCGAACCTGAATATTCCTTAACCACTTCGGCTACCCGCGAACGCTTGCAAGAGAGGCCTAAATCTACATTTGTCCTGGTGTCTACTCTCCCTTGTGCTCGCACTATATTTCCGTGATGCCCGCACAGGGTGAGACACTGTTTTTTCTCGACATTGCTTTGTTATGGCACGAAATGGCGGAAACATAATTTCACGATATCACCACATTCAGTACTTAAATGCCGGCCGCGGTGGTCTAGCGGTTCTAGGCGCTCAGTCCGGAGCTGCGCGACTGCTACGGTCGCAGGTTCGAATCCTGCCTCGGGCATGGATGTGTGTGATGTCCTTAGGTTAGTTAGGTTTAAGCAGTTCTAAGTTCTAGGGGACTGATGACCATAGATGTTAAGTCCCATAGTGCTCAGAGCCATTTGAACCATTTTTTTTTTAGTACTTAAATTGTTTCCGTCTATTTTCTGGCTTGCCGCAGCTAAACAACTATCAATACCATGCTATGAACTACCATCTCACCATGAGTCGCTGGGCGACTTTAAACCGGTAATGGGAAAATAATAATTCTACCATTACGAAAGGTTACTGGTTTGCAGCAATTCCTGAAAACCTTTAGAAATTTACGAGGGTCGTTCAATAAGTAATGCTCCACATTTTTTTAAAAACTATTACTATACATAGACAAACGTCCTTGTTGGCGCTTCACATTTCATGTTTGTTCTGTGCGCCTATGAAGTTGCGAACAGTTCTGGCAGATGGCAGGGTCGTAGTACAGCGTCAAAATGGGGCCTACATACGACTCACGTTGCAAGCGGACTGTTATAGAATTCTTGTGTGCAGAAAAAGAATCCGTGGTGAACATCCATAAACGTTTGTGTGCGGTGTATGGTGATGCTGCAGTTGATAGGGGTACAGCTGGACGATGGGTAAAGAAAGTTACAGCCTCAGGAAATGCAGAAACAGATCTCCATGATCAGCCACGCTCGGGACCTCCTGTAACAGCCACTGCTCCAGACATGCTGAATTGTGCGGATATCATTAACGTAACGACCGGCGCATCACAACTCAACATTTGGCGCTACAGCTTGAAGATAACGAGAGTGTCAGTCATGCAGTGAAAACATGGCTACGCACACAGGACAAGAGCTTTTACCAGCAGGGAATACATGCTCTTCCACAATGTTGACGTACGGGCATAGAACGTGATGGAGACTACGTAGGAAAACAGGACATGGACAGGACATGTTGATGTATATTGTCACCAAATTCTGACTCTTAACAATAAATACGTTCTGAGAAAAAAATATGGGGCATTACTTGTCGAATGACCCTCGTAGTTAGTTGTCAGGGTATTTTTCAATAATCGACTAAAGCAGCAAGATGCACAGTGTTATCTTTCTGAGCAAACAGCATACTACAGAACCGAATGTGAGGAACTTGCTGTGAAAGTGCCGCTTCGGGCTCATGACATTCATCATATTCAGACGTCTATGTACCCTATCTGGAGTTAAGGACGCGCTACAACTATGCAGCTGTCATACACATCTTGTGTTCTGTTTTTGTGTTTCACTGTTTTCAGGGCAGTTCACGGCCTACGTAGAATCTATAAAACAATTAGCAGGCTTCGGGAACCCATTGCTGTTGTGGTCTTCAGTCCGAAAACTGGTTCGATGCATGCTAGTCGATCCTGTGCAAATTTCTTGATAACTATTGTAATACACATCCACTTGAACCATCTACACTATTAATCCGTTGGTCTCCCTCTACAATTTTTACGCTTCTTGCTTCCCTCCATTACCAAACTGACAATTCCATGGTGCCTCAGAATGGGTCCTATCAACTGACTCCTCCGTTGAGCCGAGTCGTCCCACATTATACTCCCTGTTTTGTATTAACTGACCTAACAGAGTACCACATTACTGTAATTTAGAACCTTCGTTTCCAGTTAGTTATATCTCGTCTTATAGTGTTCTATCTGACATATGCAAACCAGCTAAAACATGCTAAGAAGTACTAAAAATTAAAAATTGTAGGTAGGTAGATAGCTGTATGGGATCACCCTAAAAGTCAATAAATAAAAAATTCACATAAATATCTTTTTTCCCCTTTTCGATTCAGTACCTCCTCGTTAGTTCTGCGTTTTGTGCGTCTAGTTTATAACATTCTTCTGCAACATCACATTTCGACAGTTTTTATTGTGTTCGCGTCTGAATGTCTTAATGTCCACATTTCACTTGTGTGCGAGACTACATTCCACGCAAATACCTTCAGAAAAGACATCATAACATTCAAATTTATATTCTACGTTAACGAATTTCTCTTTTTCAGTAATTCTTTTCTTAATTTGTCAATCTGCATTTTATATTCTCTCTGCCTCAGTTATCGTTAGCTGGTTTTCTGTCCAAATTGCAAAACACATCGACTACTTTTAGCGTCATTTCCTCATCTAATTCCCTTAGCATCGCCCGACTCAAGTCGACTACATTCATTACACTAATTTTACTTTTATTGATGTTCATCTAGTAATCTCTATCCAATCCGTTCAACCGATGCCGTGTCCTTTGTCGTCTCTGACAGAATTACCACGTCATCCGCAAACCTCAAACGTTTTACTTCTCCTCCTCGATCTCTCTCCTGCAAACACCTCCTTGACTTCGTACGCTGTTTCTTCCATGTCCATATTGTTGACAATCGTGGATAGGCTGAAGTCTGCCTCACTGCTTTCCCAACTAGTGCTTCCCTCTGACGTCCTTCGGCTCTTGCAATTGCAGTCTGGTTTCCCTGCGAGATGTACGAGGTGCATTCAAGTTCTAAGGCCTCCAATTCTTTTTCTAATTAACTACTCACCCGAAATCGATGAAACTGGCGTTACTTCTCGACGTAATCGCCCTGTAGACGTACACATTTTTCACAACGCTGACGCCACGATTCACAACGCTGACGCCACGATTCCATGGCAGCGGCGAAGGCTTCTTTAGGAGTCTGTTTTGACCACTGGAAAATCGCTGAGGCAATAGCAGCACGGCTGGTGAATGTGCGACCATGGAGAGTTGTCTTTCATTGTTGGAAAAAGCCAAGTCACTAGGAGCCATGTCAGGTGAGTAGGGAGCATGAGGAATCACTTCAAAGTTGTTATCATGAAGAAACTGTTGCGTAACGTTAGCTCGATGTGCGGGTGCGTTGTCTCCGTGAAACAGCACACGCGCAGCCCTTCCCGGACGTTGTTGTTGCATTCCAGGAAAGAATTTTCGTAGGATGCACCTGTTACCGTAGTGCCCTTTGGAACGCAATGGGTAAGGATTACGCCCTCGCTGTCCTGCACTGGCGGTTACCTGAGATTTTTTTGGTGGCGGTGAATCTGTGTGCTTCCATTGAGCTGACTGGCGCTTTGTTTCGGGATTGAAAAATGGCATCTACGTCTCATCCATTGTCACAACCGACGAAAAGAAAGTCCCATTCGTGCTGTCGTTGTGCGTCAACATTGCTCGACAACGTGCCACACGGGCAGCCGTGTGGTCGTCCGTCAGCATTCGTGGCACCCACCTGGATGACACTTTTCACATTTTCAGGTCTTCATGCAGGATTGTGTGCACAGAACCCACAGAAATGCCAACTCTGGAGGCGATCTGTTCAACATTCATTCGGCGATCCCCCAAAACAATTCTCTCCACTTTCTCGATCGTGTCATCAGACCGGCTTGTGCGAGCCTGAGGTTGTTTCGGTTTATTGTCACACGATGTTCTGCCTTCATTAAACTGTCGCACCCACGAACGCACTTTCGACACATCTGTAACTCCGTCACCACATGTCTCCTTCAACTGTCGATGAAATTCAATTGGTTTCACACCACGCAAATTCAGAAAACGAATGATTTCACGCTGTTTGAGTAAGGAAAACGTCGCCATTTTAAGTATTTAAAACATTTCTCATTCTCGTCGCTCGCGGTAATATTCCATCTGCCGTACGGTGCTGCCATCTCTGTGACGTATTGACAATGAACGCGGCCTCATTTTAAAACAATGCGCATGTTTCTATCTCTTTCCAGTCTGCAGAAAAAAATCGGAGGCCTTAGAACTTGAATGCACCTCGTAGATAACCATTTGCACCCTGCTATGTTCATAATTTCAAAGAGTGTAGCCCAGTAAACATCAAATCAAAGAGTGTAGCTCAGTCAACAGCATCAAAAGCTTTCTCTAAATCTACGAATGGTATAAACGTAGGTTTGTCTTTCTTTAATCTATTATCTAATGAAAGTCGTTGGGTGCATTCCCGTTCCCACATTTCTCCGGAACCCCCCTACCGATCTTCCTCGAGGTTGACTTCCACCTATTTTTCCAGTATTCTGTAAGTACATCGTTTCGCTATTTCACATACACGATACATTAAACTGATCGTTTGGTAATATTCATACCTGTCAGCACCTTCTTTCCTTGGAACAGGAATTATTCTTTTCCTCCTGAAGTCTGGGCGCATCGCGCCCGTCTGATATAGCTTGCACACAGGAGTATTTTTGTTTTGACGGGCTCAAACAAGAATGTCAATAATTCTGAGGGGATGGCGTCTACCCCAGAGACCTTGTTAACTTTATGTTCAGACGTCTACGTATGAAATACTAAGTAGACGCTTTCGGGTAAAATAAGTTTACATTCGCACACATTCCGCGATCTGCTTTCATGTTTCACAGCTTACATCGCACTTAAATAGTACCTTTTAAACAGGTACCCGTAATTAATAATTTAGCTTGTCCCTACGAAGAATATATTTGGTTAATTCGGCAAGATTAGGGGTATCAGTTCCGTTCTTAAATCTAACCAGTCGTTCTATGTATTTTACATTACGTATATTACGACACGTATGCTATAATTCACAGCTAAGGTAGACTACTACACTTAGAAAAATACGATAGTTCTGACAGAAACATACAGTCACTTAACGTGAAACATTTTAAATAGTTAATAGGTTTCAGGCGCCTGTTACTCGTAATTAACAATGTAGCGTTTCAATACTAGGAATTTATTTATTTCACCTGGCAATCGTAGGTTCATTATGCCTTCGGGATTCTACATATACTGGTGTACAAAACATACGGACGAAATAACTGCCAAGTAAAATACGAGTGCCCCGATGGAACTTGTACCGTACACAGAAGGAACTCCTACAGTGTAATACACGTACCGTACACAGAAAGAATTCCTACAGTATAGTATACAGTATATAGTGCTGGAGGGAACTGAGACCATGAATCCTGCAGGGCTGTCCATAAATCCGTAAGATTACTAGGGGGTCTCTTCTGAACAGGAACTTGCAAGGCATCCCAGATATGCTCAATAATGTCTGGGGAGTCTGGTGGCCAGCGGAAGTGTCTAGCCTCAGAAGAGTGTTCCTGGACCCATTCTGTAGCAATTTTAGACTTGCAGAGTGTCACATTGTCATGCTGGAATTGCCCAAGTTGGTCGGAATGCACAATGGACACGAATGGATGCACGTGATCAAACACAATGCTTACGTACATGTGACCTGTCAGAGTCGTATATAGACGTATCAGGGGACACATACCACTCAAAGTGCAAAAGCCCCATATCATTACAGAGCCTCGACCAGCTTGAACAGTCCCCTGCTGACATGTAAAGTCCATGGATTCATGAGTTTGTCTCCATACCCGTACACGCCCATCCGCTCGATACAATTTTAAACGAGACTCGTCTGACCAGGCAGCATGTTTCCAGTCATCAACAGTCCAATGTCGGTGTTGACCGGCTCAGGCGAGGCGTAAAGCTTTGTGCCGTGCAATCATCAAGGGTACACGAGTGGGCCTTCGACTCAGACAGCCCATATCGATGTTGTTGAGTTAAATGATTCGCACGCTGACACTTGTTGATGGCCCAGCATTCAAATCGGGAGCAATTTGCGAACGGTTGCACTTCTGTCCTGTCACGTTGAACGATTCTCTTCCATCGTCGTTGGTCCCGTTCTTGCAGGATCGTATTCCGGCCGCAGCGATGTCGGAGATTTGATGTCTTGCCATATTCCTGATATTCACGGTACGCTCCTAAAAAGGTCGTACGCCAAAATTCGGACTTCATCGTTATCTCAGAGATGCTGTGTCCCATCTCTCGTGCGCCGACTGTCTAGCAGAATGCCAGGCAGGCTTTATCGTTGAATACATCACTACACGCAGTCTCCCTGATCGTTATTCTCCGATTGCGTCTGGAAGACGTCTCATTTGTTGACAATAAATGTCAGCATTGAGGGTTACACCTAGGGGAAGCAATTATTAGTACGCCACACCGTCGCTGCTACACCAGATTGATATCATTGTCTTTTCAGGATGCGCGCATGTCTTTATACGGGGAATCGCTCCTTTCTTTTTGCAACGTAGATCTCCAGTCATTCTAAAACGTCGAGTCGTCTGCCTTTTTCTTTTCTGTGCTTCTTTCTTATTCGCTCTTCACTGTCTACTATGCCAAGTTTTTTCTTAACAGGATGCTAACCTAATGCAGTGTTGTTGATACTATAAGCATTTTCCTTAAATCATTGGTTGAAGGTTCTTCCTGTTTGACCAGTTTAGCTCATGTCACAATCACGACAGGATATTTTGTAATCCCCAGAACCTGATATTTATCTTCTTTTGTTGTAAATTGCGACAGATTCGCTATTTAAAATAAAACGTCCCCTTAGTGACTGTGCTGATAAACCTCTTACATTATTTGATTTTCAAACAGCTGAGCAAAACTGAACGTACTCAGACATTTCGCTCTTTACTTATTCTGATCAACACTAAGCTGACACACAATATTTTTAGCGCAACGCAATCTGACTTTCAAGAATCCTTACAAAAGAATGTCCCTGACTAACAATAACCTATAACTTTCATGAATCACTTACCTCACAAAAATCTTCGTTACTCGAACTACTGCAATACAGCGAGCGCCAATACTGCCAGCTAAATAAAAGATGCAAACTACGGAAGGCACTAACTACTGATAGGCATAGTTAGCAAACGAAAGATTTTAATAGAGAACAAACAATGTATTTACCTTAATAGTGTTCAAAAGTCATAATATATATATCAGTTCATGACATCCAGTCTTACAAATTTACTGTCTCTGATGGACACACGTCCAGATCGTCCGCTCTCAAAACTGCGCCACCTCACTCTCCACATCCACCACTGCTGGCGGCTCACCTCCAACTGCGTAACGCTACGCGGTGTTCACATCCAACTGCCCAACACTACAATAGCAAATTCCAACAATGCAAGCCAGCCACAGACTGCACACAGCACAGTCAGTGATTTTCATATAGATCGCTACGTGGCGTTACCAATATAAAAACCTAAACAGCCTACTTACAAAAATTACGAAAATCAGCCAGAAAATTCTGACCGCCCACCAAATAGCCGGTAGTCCACCTTTGGCGCGAATAACAATGGTGATGCCTTGATAGGTCGTTGAAGGGAGTTGGCACCACTTCTGCACACCCAAGTCACCCAGTGCCCATAAATTCCTGGAAGGGGGTGATGAGCTCTGACACCCATATGTGTCCGATCGGGTTCACGACTGGCAAGTTGGAAGGCCAGCGCATCAATTGGGACTCGCCACTGGATTCCGTGACACTGCTGGCCTAGTGGCATGGCGTATTACCTAGTTGAAAAATGCCACCGCCGTCGGGAAACATGTTCACCGTGAAGGACTGTGCGTGGTCTGCAACCAATGTACGATACTCCTTGGGGTCGTCGTGCTTCGCACGAGCTCCACTGGACTCTCAGACACCCACGTGAATGTTTCCCAGAGCACGATGGAGCCGCCTGCAACTTTTCTCCGTCCCGTAGTACAAGTACAGGTGTCAATGAGCTGTCTTGTCCTTCCATCGGTATAATTAATAAGGCATCGGTATTCATCAGATGGTACAGGGGTCTGCCACTGCGGCAACATCCAGTACGATGGTCACGTGCCTATTTCAGTCCCAGTTGCCGACGTCGTGGTTTTAACGTTCGCACATGTACGGGTCGTAGACTGCGGAGGCCCATCGTTAGGAATGTTCGGTGCACTGTGTGTTCAGACACACTTGTACTCTGCCCAGGAATAAAGTCTGATGTTAGTTCCGCCACGCTTCGCCGCCTGTCCTCTTTTACAAGTCTGCCCAGCCTACGACGTCCGACATGAGTGGTGGCAGCCCAACCCCAAAACGTCTGGACGTGTTGAAGACACTCGCCACAGTACTCCTCGAACACCTCCGGCCCATCACAACTGCCCCCGCTCAAACTTAGATAGAGCGCGCGCCTTCCCTATTCTACACACGGCCAGCGCGCCCACTGATAATACACTCCTGGAAATTGAAATAAGAACACCGTGAATTCATTGTCCCAGGAAGGGGAAACTTTATTGACACATTCCTGGGGTCAGATACATCAAATGATCACACTGACAGAACCACAGGCACATAGACACAGGCAACAGAGCATGCACAATGTCGGCACTAGTACAGTGTATATCCATCTTTCGCAGCAATGCAGGCTGCTATTCTCCCATGGAGACGATCGTAGAGATGCTGGATGTAGTCTTGTGGAACGACTTGCCATGCCATTTCCACCTGGCGCCTCAGTTGGACCGGCGTTCGTGCTGGACGTGCAGACCGCGTGAGACGACGCTTCATCCAGTCCCAAACATGCTCAATGGGGGACAGATCCGGAGATCTTGCTGGCCAGGGTAGTTGACTTACACCTTATAGAGCACGTTGGGTGGCACGGGATACATGCGGACGTGCAGTGTCCTGTTGGAGCAGCAAGTTCCCTTGCCGGTCTAGGAAGGGTAGAACGATGGGTTCGATGACGGTTTGGATGTACCGTGCACTACTCAGTGTCCCCTCGACGATCACCAGTGGTGTACGGCCAGTGTAGGAGATCGCTCCCCACACCATGATGCCGGGTGTTGGCCCTGTGTGCCTCGGTCGTATGCAGTCCTGATTGTGGGTTCACCTGCACGGCGCCAAACACGCATACGACCATCATTGGCACCAAGGCAGAAGCGACTCTCATCGCTGAAGACGACACGTCTCCATTGGTCCCTCCATTCACGCCTGTCGCGACACCACTGGAGGCGGGCTGCACGATGTTGGGGCGTGAGCGGAAGACGGCCTAACGGTGTGCGGGACCGTAGCCCAGCTTCATGGAGACGGTTGCGAATGGTCCTCGCCGATACCCCAGGAGCAACAGTGTCCCTAATTTGCTGGGAAGTGGCGGTGCGGTCCCCTACGGCACTGCGTAGGATCCCACGGTCTTGGCGTGCATCCGTGCGTCGCTGCGGTCCGGTCCCAGGTCGACGGGCACGTGCACCTTCCGCCGACCACTGGCGACAACATCGATGTACTGTGGAGACCTCACGCCCCACGTTTTGAGCAATTCGGCGGTACGTCCACCCGGCCTCCCGCATGCCCACTATACGCCCTCGCTCAAAGTCCGTCAACTGCACATACGGTTCACGTCCACGCTGTCGCGGCATGCTACCAGTGTTAAAGACTGCGATGGAGCTCCGTATGCCACGGCAAACTGGCTGACACTGACGGCGGCGGTGCACAAATGCTGCGCAGCTAGCGCCATTCGACGGCCAACACCGCGGTTCCTGGTGTGTCCGCTGTGCCGTGCGTGTGATCATTGCTTGTACAGCCCTCTCGCAGTGTCAGGAGCAAGTATGGTGGGTCTGACACACCGGTGTCAATGTGTTCTTTTTTCCATTTCCAGGAGTGTACATGCACTTTGCGTGTGTCTGACTAGCAGTCATTCCACGGCGGATGACGCTGCTATAACCTGGACGGGTTTATATCGATAGTAGATGGTCACAATCTTCTGGCTGAGGAGTGTATGTGTTGTTCTAGAACCAATTTTAACTCCATTCTTTCGAATATACGCCCGAGCTTTTCTGACGGCTTCGCTATTGGAAGACAATACATACAGTAGCACCATAAGAAGAAACTTAAAGGTAGATATTTCTGAAGAGCTAATAGAAGTGATGAACAAAGCAGAAAAAGGCAGCACGAGAAGTCTGTGGGAGTGAAGGTAGGCCGTGACTTAGTGATCGTGTAATTTCCAGCAAACTTGACAGCGTGCATTTCTCATGTGTCATTGCTGATGAAGTAGATACAGCGTAACTTGTGTGGCTGCAATCACCCTAACTGTACATCTAATATTTTCCATCTTAAGGACCGGAGGCTATAAATATTTTAGCATTCAACAACTAATATTAGGAACGTAATCCTCGGCTATGCTTTTCGAGAGTCAGACTCCTGTCAGCTGGCTGTCTTAAGTTATAGATAGAGATGCACTTCAATTGCACACAGGATCAAAATATTAAAAGAAATAAAATTATCTGGGCACGAAATACTCGTCTTACTTTAAAAATGTCAACACCAGATTCTCTGCTCCGTGTTGCCAATTATTCACCAAAGCGTTCCTTCCAAAAAGCGGTAAACAGCCCTCTCCACGATTCCATGAAAAAATATGATAGTCGTGTTTCGTTCTAGGACGTTGAGGTAATGAGGCGTGCTATCAAGATTTTCAGAAAGCGAGCCGCAACAGTGATTCCCACCCACTCTTCCACCCGCAAATTTATAAAGACGCGATGTGTAAAAGCTTGGTTCAAATGGCTTTGAGCACTGTGGGACTCGAGCCTCTGCCAGGACTAGCCGCACAGTCCACGACTGCGGCGCCTTAGATAGCTTTTTTTTATTTTGTTCGTTGTTGATCGTTGTGTTTTGTCGTTGCGGACGTCACATGACATCCGTTCAAGTTAGTTTTGTTGATCCTTACACTCAGTTTTTTTTTATTACATAGGCTAAACAGCTCTCTGGCCGAACACGCCGAGCTACCGTGCCGGCAACTGAGGTCATCAGTCCCTAAGCTTACACACTACTTAACCTAAATTATCCTAAGGACAAACACACACACCCATGCCCGAGGGAGGACTCGAACCTCCTCCGGGACTAGCCGCACAGTCCGTGACTGCAGCGCCTAAGACCGCTCGGCTAATCCCGCGCGGCCGTATTCAATAATTTGCATCTTTACGTAACTGTGCCGTAGATAGAAACAGGGTCACCATAGCATCTCCAGTCACTGGAACAATTACGAGAAACGCGAATATAAAATTATATTATAATATGGAAAGACAAGCTAGGTAAAATTAGGTTTCCGAGTTGCCTCCTCGAAACAGTCCTGTGTGCGGGCCTGTGTAGGGTTAACTTAGGCAGCGAAAACCCCGAAACGCGTTGCTGAAGATGGTGTTCCTAATAGTAGTGGTTGTATGCTTAAGGGGAAAGCAGAAAGGTGGAAGGAGTATATAGAAGGTCTATACAAGGGCGATGTTCTTGAGGACAATATTATGGAAATGGAAGAGGACGTAGATGAAGATGAAATGGGAGATATGATACTGCGTGAAGAGTTTGACAGAGCACTGAAAGACCTAAGTCGAAACAAGGCCCCGGGAGTAGACAACATTCCATTAGAACTATTGATAGCCTTGGGAGAGTCAGCCATGACAAAACTGTACCATCTGGTGAGCAAGATCTATGAGACAAGCGAAATACCCTCAGACTTCAAGAAGAATATAATAATTCTAATCCCAAAGAAAGCAGGTGTTGACAGGTGTGAATATTACCGAACTATCAGTTTAATAAGCCACGGCTGCAAAATACTAACACAAATTCTTTACAGACGAATGGAAAAATTGGTAGAAGCCGACCTCGGGAAAGATCAGTTTGGATTCTGTAGTAATGTTGGAACACGTGAGGCAATACTGACCCTATGAGTTATCTTAAATAGAGTAAGGAAAGGCAAACCTACGTTTCTAGAATTTGTAGACTTAGAGAAAGCTTTTGACAATGTTGACTGGAACACTCTCTTTCAAATTCTGAAGGTGGCAGGGGTAAAACACAGGGAGCGAAAGGCTGTTTACAATTTGTACAGAAACCAGATGGCAGGTATAAGAGTCGAGGGGCATGAAAGGGAAGCAGTGGTTGGGAAGGGAGTGAGACAGGGTTGTAGCCTGTCCCCGATGTTATTCAATCTGTATATTGAGCGAGCAGTAAAGGAAGCAAAAGAAAAATTCGTAGTAGGTATTAAAATCCATGGCGAAGAAATAAAAACTTTGAGGTTCGCCAATGACATTGTAATTCTGTCAGAGGCAGCAAAGGACTTGGAAGCGCAGTTGAACGGAATGGACAGTGTGTTGAAAGGAGGATATAAGATGAACATCAACAAAAGCAAAACGAGGATAATGGAATGTAGTCGAATTAAATCGCGTGATGCTGCGGGAATTAGATTAGGAAATGAGACACTTAAAGTAGTAAAGGAGTTTTGCTATTTGGGGAGCAAAATAATTGATGATGGTCGAAGTAGAGAGGATATAAAATGTAGACTGGCAATGGCAAGGAAAGCTTTTCTGAAGAAGAGAAATTTGTTAACATCGAGTACAGATTTAAGTGTCAGGAAGTCTTTTCTGAAAGTATTTTTATGGAGTGTAGCCATGTATGGAAGTGAAACGTGGACGATAAATAGTTTAGACAAAAAGAGAATAGAAGCTTTCGAAATGTGGTGCTACAGAAGAATGCTAAAGATTAGATGGGTAGATCACATAACTAATGAGAAGGTATTGAATAGAATTGAGGAGAAGAGAAATTTGTGGCACAACTTGACTACAAGAAGAGATCAGTTGGTAGGACGTGTCCTGAGGCAATTTAAGTATTGGAGGGCAGTACGGTGGGTAAAAATCGAAGAGGGAGTCCAAGAGATGAATACACTAAACAAATTTAAAAGGATGTAGGTTGCAGTAGTTACTGGGAGATGAAGAAGCTTGCACAGGATTGAGTCGCATGGAGAGCTGCATCAAACCAGTCTCAGGACTGAAGACCACAACAACAACAACGTGCTTAAATATTTATAATAAGCACTTTAACGTGTGGAAGCATTGACACAGTCATAACGACGAATGTTGGACTTGTAACGCAAACGAGCATTTGTGGTAAGTTGTAACCGTCTAGAGTTTCCATTGCTCCGGTCGTGTTGAAATACTTCGCGCTGGGTTCGGCGAGCGGATGCGGATGTAGCGAAGCCGGCCCATATGCGCGGAGCAGACAATTGTCGGGCTTCGGGAGCTGCAGATGCCAGAATTCCGTTAGGCGAGGGGGGTCTGCCGAAATGGCTCACAAAGGGCGCTTTGTGGGGCCGGCTCAGACCCCGCGCCCCGCACCCTGGCTTAGCGCACACACACTAACTTGTTTTCCTTTTAAATGGCGTAGGCCACCCTTCAAAACTCACTCTTTACTAAGTTTGGAACAAAAATATGGGCGCGCTCGTGACTTCATGATGTTTGCTGCCGTATCGCAGTTGCTACTACACAAGAACCTCGTTTATCCGGAATAGGTGGTACCAGACGTAGCCGAATTACCGAAAATATGCATAGTGGGGAAATATCCTAATATGCGCAAAATGTGTATATGTGCCACAATAACACTACTGGCCATTAAAATTGCTACACTACGAAGATGACGAGCTACAGATCCGAAAGTTAACCGACAGGAAGAAGATGCTGTGATATGCAAATGATTAGCTTTTCAGAGCATTCACACAAGGTTGGCGCCGGTGGCGACACCTACAACGTGCTCACACGAGGAAAGTTTCCAACCGATTTCATATACACAAACAGCAGTTGATCGGCGTTGCCTGGCGAAAGTTGTTGTGATGCCTCGTGTAAGGAGGAGAAATGCGTACCATCACGTTTCCGACTTTGATAAAGGTCGGATTGTAGCCTAACGCGATTGCGGTTTTTCGTATCGCGACATTGCTGCTCGCGTTCGTCGAGATCCAATGACTGTTAGCAGAATATGGAATCGGTGGGTTCAGGAGGGTAATACGGAACGCCGTGCTGCATCCCAACGGCCTCGTATCACTAGCAGTCGAGATGACAGGCATCTTATCCGCATGGCTGTAACGGATGGTGCAGCCACGTTTCGATCCCTGAGTCAACCAGATGGGGACGTTTGCAAGACAACAGCCATCTGCACGAACAGTTCGACGACGTTTGCAGCAGCATGGACTATCAGGTCCGACACCGTGGCTGCGGTTACCCTTGACGCTGCATCACAGAGCGCCTGCGATGGTGTACTCGACGGCGAACCTCGGTGCACGAATTTTTTCGGATGAATGCAGGTCCTGTTTACAGCATCAAGATGTTCGCATCCGTGTTTGGCAACATCGTGGTGAACGCACATTGGAAGCGTGTATTCGTCGTCGCCATACTGGCGTATCACCCGGCGTGATGCTATGGGGTGCCACTGGTTACACGTCTCGGTCACCCCTTGTTCGTACTGACGGCACTTTGAACAGTGGACGTTACATTTAAGATGTGTTACGACCCGTGGCTCTACCGTTCATTCGATCCATGCGAAACCCTACATTTCAGCAGAATAATGCACGACCGCATGTTGCAGGTCCTGTACGGGCCTTTCTGGATACAGAAAATGTCGACTGCTGCCCTGGCCGGCACATTCTCCAGATCTCTCACCAGCTGAAAACGTCTGGTCAATTTGGCCGAGCGACTGGCTCGTCACAATACGCCAGTCACTACTCTTGATGAACTGTGGCATCTTGTTGAAGCTGCATGGGCAGCTGCACCTGTACACACCATCTAAGCTCTGTTTGACTCAATGCTCAGGAATATCGAGGCCATTATTACGGCCAGAGGTGGTTGTTTTGGGTACTGATTTGTCAGGATCTATGCACCCAAATTGCGTGAAAATGTAATCACATGTGAGTTCTAGTATAATATATTTGTCCAATGTATACCCGTTTATCATCTGCATTTCTTCTTGATGTAGCAGTTTTAATGGCCAATAGTGTATTAGCAGAACCAGAAAGCAACATCTTTTTTCTACATTACATTACATTCAAACAGGTGAGTATTAACAAATATTTATTTTTAATCAGTGATTTAATCACCCTCGTTATCAACAACCTTTCGCCGTCTAGTTTGCAAATATTCAATGCCGGATCGATGGAAATCAAATGATTTTTGAGAAAAATCTCTAGAGATGGCATTTTGGACATTTTCCACATTGTCAGTTTTTCCCACTTAGAGCAATCGGAATAAACGGAAATGCGACGGCGCAATATCGGATGAGTATGCTATGTGAGGCAATACCTTTCATTCCAATTCATTAATTTTTTTTCTAGGGTTCGTCTTACGCAGTGCGGTCTTGCGTAATCCTGTTGCAGATTAACGCCTTTTCTGTCGACAGTCGCTGGGCGACTTTCAATTGAAGATCTATGTACTTGATCCAGTCGTTCAGTGGAGGCCCGCATTCGCATTATGTCCAGGTTTCTGGACTTCGGAATGAACGTCCCCGCAAATACTCCACCAAACACTCAAACGCCTTTTTGGGTTCTAAACATGACTTAACTGTACCTCGTGACGATTCGTTCGGAAAGAGCCACAGCCTTTTGCATTTTTGGCTGTATTTTTTCACCTGTCAACAAGCGATCAAAATACGTTTCTGTATCGTACCGCTGAACCAATGAGTTGCATATGGTGGGTCAGTTAGCTTGTTTCTCCTTACCAGTCCGCTACAAATCTTCTTGGATCGCTGACCAAAGTTGGTTAAGAGTATTTGACAGCTCCTCGGTTGTCTAATATGAATTTGCTTCCGTTTCTGCCCTTAAAATGTCATTGCCTAAAGTTGTTCGCCTTTGGCACTTACCAACGTTAGTGCATTTGGATAAACATGACAAATGTCCTTGGTAACAGCTGTTGCGTTAGTACCCTTGAGAAATTCGGAAAGCATTCGATGCCATATATGTATATTTTCTAGGTACTGGGTGGCCCTGATAGTCTAGATACGACTGTGACAGGTGACAAGTACGTAAGTATCCTGTCTGATCACCTCCATCCATTCATGTCCATTGTGCATTCCGACGGACTTGTGCAATTCCAGCAGGACAACGCGACACCCCACAGTCCAGAATTGCTGCGTAGTGGTTCCAGGAACACTCTTCTAAGTTTAAACACTGCTGCTGGCCACCAAACTCTCCAGGCAGGAACATCATTGAGCAAATCTGCGATGCCTTGCGACGTGCTGTTTAGATCTCTTCTCCTTCGTACTGCTACGGGTTTATGGGCCGTCCAGCATGATTCATGGTGTCAGTTCCCTCCAGCACTGTTTGGGACGTTAGTCGAGTCCATGTCACGTCGTTTTGCGGCACTTCTGCATGCTCGCGGGGGCCCTACACGATATTAGGCAGGTGTGGCAGTTTGTTTAGCTCTTTAGTGTATATGGGCGTTTAAGCGGCGTACTCCCTTCATGAATGGACTGGAAGGAAGTCGTAGTAACTGGTAGAATGGGAAATACCCTCTGTCGTGGGCTTCTCAGTGGTCTGCAGAGAATGGCCGTAGATGTAGAACGCAGTGTTATTTAGCCACTAATTCGCTACCCTGCATATTCGCTGGCCTGACTCAACACGAACCTGCCCCTCGTGGGGGAATTTTGATTTGGCTGAAGTGTGCAGCCCGGCCGTAACGTCTTCCATTGTGCTCGCCTTGCGGAGGGGTGTCTGAAATTCGGGAACCGGCTCTTGCCAAAATCGTAACGGGCGCTCCCAGCTACAATAATACGCCGCTACCTGATAGCTCCACCGAGTTGCACCGTGTACCGCTGGGCCTGTGAAGCTTCTCAGACTTCCAAACGGGAATTCTGCTGAATGGCATCCACCACAGCGGCGTGCGCAGATGACTGCGACCGCCTGCTTAACAGCGTCTCGGCCCACCTTTGGAATATACGTGGAGTGGACAATAATATGGAAACACCAGACTCAGCACATTATCATGGTCTGTACGGTGTAGGAAACAGCTCCCATTCGTATGGGAATGGATAAATACAGGTCCTGCATGGTATTCGAGGAAATCTTATACCATTGTTCCTGCGAAATAGTGGCAAGTTCAGGGAACGATGATGGAGGTGGACAGAAATCGCACGCCCTTCTCTCCGAAGTAGACCACAAAGGCTCAATAATATTGAGATCGGTGACCGAAGGGGCCAGGGGAGATGCGAAAATTGATTCGCGTGCTCACAAAACCAGTCCTGGACGGTGCGAACTATGTAAATTGGGGCTCTGTGTGAACACAGCATCATCAATGGGAAACAAACATTGTACCATCTTACCCTCCCACACATCACTATTAAATTCACTATCTTAGTATCCTCACTAGTTTCAAAAGCTTCGAGAGGAGTAAGATTACAAAATAATAACTTTTTTACTTATCTTGATTATCTCGTTGTTGTTGTCGATGTCTTAAAGTCTTGTCCAGGGATACATTCTTACTACTGAAAATTTTGATTTAACTTGACGGGTTCTTGTTGCACTAAAGAACTGTTGAAGATTTGCCTGTTGTTGAAAGTATCTTTTTATTTTATCTTATTCTTCTAAATCACATCAACTTTATCAACTTTATAATTTTCACATTCAAAAAACCAATAATTACATTGTTATTGACAAGTTTAGCAAAATACGTGCGTTTCCATATGAGGCATGCCCAACACTTCTTACATTCCGCGGCACTAACCGTATTCCAAAGAGTTTACAAACTTTCTTTACAGCAGGAGAATCATCACCAAGTTATAACATTTTTTTTCCGATTTTGGCCGTCTAGGGACCGCGTTAAACAACTATTTTTCAATGTACATTTCTCCTATTGCGCTCCTCCTCTTTTCTCTTCTGCCAATATGTCTTCATCCTCTCTCTGTGCTGCTCCCTTCGGTCTTCTCTCCACACTGTTCCTCCAGTTCTTCTCTTCTTCACTTCAAATCCTTCAAAATGTTGAATTTTGTCTCTCATTAAGTCTCTGTTGGTTATATCATCTTCTCCTATACCCATCTCCTCTAAGTCTGCTTTGACTTCTTTGAACCAGGTAATTTGGGTTCTGGGGTTCTTGTCAAAAACATGAATATTTTCTTTGTCAGTCTTTCATCATTCATTCTTTTCAAATGGGCGTAAAAGCTTCTCTTCTCTTCCTCATAGTATCTCCCACTTTCTCAATTTTGTCATACACTTCTCTAATACTTCTAAGCTTCCAAGTCCCATTCTCAAACCTCGGCCCAAGTACTCTTCTAATGATTTTTCGCTCCTTTTTTGCTATAGCTTCCATTTCCTTGTTAGTGTTCATTGCTAAACATTCAGATGCATACAGACACTCTGGCTTAATCACAGTGTTGTAGTGCCTTATTTTTGCGTTAATTGATACTGACTTCTTGTTGTACACATTCTTTGTTAGCTGGAATGCCATTTCCATTTTTCTTGTTCTTGTTTTATTTCCTTCTTTATCTGAAGCATTGGGCTGGATGATTTCCCCTAAATATTTGAAATTAGAAACCTTCTTTATCTGGCCATACTTTGTAATCATATTGTTCGGTGCCTCTTTTACATTGGTTAGGTACTCTGTCTGAAAAAGGAGATTTTCAGTCCTGCTTTTTCTGCTGTTTCATTCAGAATATTGATCTGTTCGACTGCTTCTTCCAAACTTCCTGCCAGAATCGCTAAGTCATCAGCAAAAGCGAGGCAATCTACTTCTAATCCATCCTTTATTCTTCCTAATCTGATTTTTTGTATTCCTTCTTCAGTCGTTTTCTTCCTCCACTCTCTAATAACTTTTTCTAACACACAGTTGAATAGGGTAGGTGACAACCCATCTCCTTGTCTTAATCCTGTTCTGATTTTGAATGGTCTGGATACCTCACCACGGAACTTTAAGATATAACATTATTTTATAGCTGAGTCCGGAAATAAATTTAATGATTAGTGTTAGATTGTGCAATTAATAATATGAATTCTTTTAATGAAACACTTGAGATAATTTTAACCTATGCAAGAATCGATGGTTTACATGGTATCGGTTAACTTTATAGAAAAAAGGGAGCATGATTCATTAGAACGTGGCTAGTGATGGTAGTGGTAAGTTCCTATGGGACCAAACTGCTGAGGTCAGTCAAAATGATCACGGTCGGTGTCGTTCCCGCAACGGCACGTCGGCCGGTCTCGCTCCAGCCTCGGTCCCGTTCGCGTCTGTCTCGGTCTCGCTCGGCCGGACGCGTCCTTCGCGTGGCCACTCGTCGCATTTCCACTGCCGACTGCTCCTAGTTCAGTATAGAATTGTTCGTTTCATTCGCTGCGCACACCCATTCTAGATGTGTTTCATAACTTTTTTGAACTCTTTACTTCTGGTTCTTTTCGTATTCTAGTCAGCGTCCATGACCGGTAATTACGTAAATTACATAAAATTACGTGGTATGTAATACATACATCTTATCAGGTAACAAAACCGCGTATCAGCTTACTTCACTATTTCTATAAGCAGCAGGAGAAATACTTGTAAAAAGGCAAGATTTTTTGTTATTATACATGCAAAGGAAGTCGGCACGGCACACACGAGTGGCCACTTTCCGTCTTTTTTTGATCCAAGGTAAAAGAGCATGTTCATTGAAACTTCCTGGCAGATTAAAACTGTGTGCCCGACGGAGACTCGAACTCGGGACCTTTGCCTTTCGCAGGCAAGTGCTCTACCATCTGAGCTACCGAAGCACGACTCACGCCCGGTCCTCACAGCTTCACTTCTGCCAGTATCTCGTCTCCTACCTTCCAAACTTTACAGAAGCTCTCCTGCGAAACTTGCAGAACTAGCACTCCTGAAAGAAAGGATATAGCGGAGACATGGCTTAGCCACAGCCTGGGGGATGTTTCCAGAATGAGATTTTCACTCTGCAGCGGAGTGTGCGCTGATATGAAACTTCCTGGCAGATTAAAACTGTGTGCCCGACCGAGACTCGAACTCGGGACCTTTGCCTTTGGAAGGCAGACCGACTTACAACCGAATGAAGTCCGCGTTCCATAATCGAGTCTCTGGTGTCACATTTTGTAAAAAAAAATATGGTAACTTCTATAATACTATTTCAGTGGTACAGGGTGCGCACGAAAAATCGGCCCCGAGTACTAGACTGCTCATTGTCGCCCACCAATCGTCATCTATGGTTTCGAAGTTCTTGTTTGCATTAGCTTATTTGTTATTTCTTCATTGCCTAATTATTACATGTTTATCTACTCTGCTCGTAGCAGTCAACAAATTCTGCGTGATTGGCGGGCATTCTATACTCGGGGCCGGTTTTTCGTGCGCCACCTTATATTATTTCACTGCAATCAGCCACATAACGCTACTGTTGGCTACACGAGAGGTTTTGAAGAATCACGAAAATTAGAAGTCTGTGAGAATTCTGTTATGAATAAAAACTCTGTAATCCAGGTCGGAGGCAAGTGGCTCCTCTTGGCGCCTTCCAGCTTTAGTCACCTATGATAGTAATTTTCGGTTTTTCATAAGAACCGCATACCAAGCACAAATTAACGGCGAACGAGTAAAATGAACGGTTCCCAAAAAAGAGCGATCACCAGTGAACTAGTTCCCAAGGGTGAACGAGTGTGCCCATCTCTAATGGAAACGGTCCAAAGGCACCTCGGCTATACCAAATCGAGTATCCTCACAGACTCCATCCACATTACACAGCCTTCAAGCCCTTTTTGGGCTTTTGTATGATCTTGGGTCCATTTAGACAGACAACGCGTGCATTGAATCCCTTGGAGGCCACTTTGAACACCTGTTGTGACGTGGATGCAATTCTGTACTGTGTTCCAGGACGATTTTCTGTCGTTACACGCACACCGTCCACTTACGAGCACGTCTTCATAGGATATTTTTTCCTCAATTTCCAGTCTGGAATCCGCCCCTGCAGATTGTCCGTTTTATTAATGTTCATCCTGCAGGCAGGGTGATTTCGTGATGTTACAAACTTTCAAAGATGACGGACAAGAACAAATGTATCAATTTGAGGTAAGGGTCCCTGGTTCGGAGGGCGAACGAATCGAAAGTTACAAGCGAAAATCATTCTGATAACTCTGGCAGTGGACTACATGTACCGGTACTGTTTTTGCTAAGATTGTAGGGTAGGGAACAAAACAAGGAAAACGTGTGTAGTAAACATGGGCTCTAAGGTGCATACCTGAGGAGCTATAAGCACTTTTTCCATCATCCTTGAAAGTTTATAACATCATCACGGAATAACCCAGTATACACAATTTTACAGGCCTATAACTGTGACGCTCTGTAACACCGTTGCATGACGGGTTCCTATTCGTAATATCATGTACTCACTCACTTGTAACACGAATTTCCGAACACCCTGTATGCTTTCTTTACGCAACGAGGTAGCAATTAATCTCTAGGTGAAAGTGATCGCCGGCCGCTGTGGCCGAGCGGTTCTAAGCTCTTCAGTCCGGAACTGCGCTGCTGCTGCGGTCCACATTCGAATCCTGCCTCCGGCATTGATGAGTTTCATGTCCTTAGGTTAGTTAGGTTTAAGTAATTTTAAGTCTAGGGAACTGATGACCTCGGATGTTAAGTCCCATTGTGCTTAGAGCCATTTGAACCATTTGAGCAGTGATCATAATAAGAAATTTTGTATTGGTTAAAAAGATTGTTTAAAAACAGTCTTGGTTGCAATTTTAGTTTTTTGGTTTTCAACTACGCGTTTCGCCTTATTTAGGCATCTTCAGGTTATCTTAATTTGGTATTTCTTAGAAGGATCCTTTAGTCAGTGTAGCCAAAGGGCATCGTCGAATATATCAGGCCAACATCGCCTTCGTTAAACTCGGTAAAAACTTTTCTAGATGGACGCGAGTGACACCAAGATCTGCATAACGCGTTCCCGTTCACAGGAGCGAGTAACAGAATAAGATTTTTGTCGCAGTTACGAATATTTTTTACATCAGCTGTATTACGCATGGAAATCATAGCTGTTTGTGAAACATGAAAATTTGTGCCGGGCCGCGACTCAAACCCGGATTTCCCGCTTATCGCGGGCGGTTGCGTTAACAATCTGGGCTACCCGTGCACGCTTCCAGGGTCGATCCACACTTCCATATGCTACAGTGTATTGAGGCCCATCGCTCGCAGCTTACCTGGATTGCTGCGCGGGATAGCTGCGTGGTTTGAGGCGCCTTGCCATGGTTCGCGCGACTCTCCACGTCGGAGGTTCGAGTCCTCCCTCGGGCATGGGTGTGTGTGTTGTCCTTAGCATAAGTTAGATTAAGTAGTGTGTAAGCCAAGGGACCGATGACTTTAGCAGTCCCATAGGAACTTACCACAGATTTCCAAAATTTTTCTTTACCTGTATTCTCGCAACAGCGTTAATGAGACAAAGGTGTTTCAACGGTAGTATTATCGTCGTTTCTCCGGCCAGGCTGTAATACTTATTATTACAATATCTGTTCCTCAGACACGCACGCATGTGTGAAGGAACAGACATGGTAACAGTATGTTGTCATAATGTTTTTTTTTTGTTTTTTCGCCAGTGTCTACGTTTCTGTACTCCGTATATCACCGTATGGAGTGTGGCGGAAGATATTTCTGGTACCAATTTCCCCCCCCCCCCCCCCCCCCCCCCGTCTCCTCCTTCCTCGACCGCGTCCCTTGAAATTCCAAAAAATGGTTCAAATGGGTCTTTTCTGAGGTCATTAGTCCCCTAGAACTTAGAACTACTTAAACCTAAGGACATCACACACACCCATGCCCGAGGCAGGATTCGAACCTGCGACCGTAGCGGTCGCGCGGTTCTAGACTGTAGCTCCTAGAACCGCCCGGCCACCCCGGCCGGCTTGCAAATCCAAATCCCTTTTTCAGTCCAGTGTACACTGAGGCAAGGGGATGCCTATTTTATTTAATCTTGTCCTAAAGAATATCGACAGAGAATTTTCTAAAACCAGTCCACAAGGGATCGAGCTACAGAATGTGAACATTACAGGACTTGCTTATGCAGATGATGTAGCACTAATAAGTAGTTCCAAAACAGTATGATAGTAGCTGAAAAGTTTGTGGGACAAATTTTACATGGGACTACGGGGGCCACAATATGACGTTGGCTTTTTGTTGCTAGGTGGGGCCGCGTCAGAGATATGGAAGTCTACTACTTTATATATATATGGGATGCTATAGTTTGGTACTTATTTTCTGATAGCGGCTATCGAGACGTATCCATTGATGTGTACCAGTAAGGTCTTCGAAGGTCAACGAAGGTCACAAAGGTGGTTCATGCGAGGGGGAGAGATTTTAAAAAGATGAGGACATTCACATAAGCTGTTCTCAAAACCGTTGGCAGAGACTTGGTGGCCATGTTGAAAAGTAGTGTGATGTATCTGTTTCTCTTTGAAGTGGAGTCCAGTATTCAACAAAAGTTACTTGGCCTGCCATAATAACGTGTAACGTAATTTTTGAAGATTCCACGTAGACGTAGAGTGCGTAGAAAGGTGAGTCCATATTTGCTCGCCGGAACACTCGGATATGCGGGCAGGTCTTGCGAACTCCGCTTTGCCATCGAAGTACGCACGGGAATGTCAGACAGTGGACATCGGCGGCCATTGCGAGCAGCCGCGTGCTGCGACCGGGGCTCGATCGCGGACCCCTAGGGGCGTGGCCATGAGCGTCCAGCCCCCGGCAACAGGTGAAGGGCGGGCACCCCGCCAGAAGCCGCCGAGGGTTGCGGCCAGCGTGCTAACGCTGTTACGAAAAGAGAAATTGTTATCTTCAAAAATACGACACTGGCGATTGGATGTGTCCAGTTTTTCGTAATGGACCCATCGCGACCAGTTTTGCATTTTTTTACCAGCCATCCCGGCAATGTTTCGCAGTTGTTCAATATGTTGTGGGTTGGCAGGAGAGCCAACACCGGGTTACAAGAGGAAGCCGAAAGGCACGCGTTTTAGCTCACGCGGGCTGGCGTGAGGTCTGGAACAGGACAAGGAAATTAGAATTTAGAAAAAAACGGACGTAGCTGGTGGAATACTTAACTTTAATCCATAAATGGTGAACGTCGGTCTTGACGGTACATTATTACAGTATCAATAGTAACTGGTACTGGCGCCTTGCCAGGTCGTAGCAAATGACGTAGCTGAAGGCTATGCTAACTATCGTCTCGGCAAATGAGAGCGTATTTTGTCAGTGAACCATCGCTAGCAAAGTCGGCTGTACAACTGGGGCGAGTGCTAGGAAGTCTCTCTAGACCCGCCGTGTGGCGGCGCTCGGTCTGCAATCACTATTAGTGGCGACACGCGGGTCCGACGTATACTAACGGACCGCGGCCGATTTAAAGGCTACCACCTAGCAAGTGTTGTGTCTGGCGGTGACACCACACAATATGTATGAGAAATTGATATATTTTCTAATCTCCTTCTCCCCCCCCCCCTTCTCTATCCTCCTCCCTCCTTCTTTTGTCCGTATCCTACTCTCCCACCGTATCTCTGTCCGTCACATTCCCCCCGCTCCCTGTAAATTTCTTATCCCACGCACTCGCTATCCAGCTCCTCCTCCCTCATCTCTCTGTTCATATACTCCTTCCTTTTATTTACATCCATTTCTCTATCCGTCACCGCGTCTCTCCTCTCTGTGACATTACTGTCATCCATGCGGAACCTTCATTGGGAAATGAAAGGGTAAATCGGTTGGAATAATTATTACATGCGTTATAAGAGTGACCTTTCCAGCCGCTAGATCTGTGAGGATAGTTGCTTGTAATGACAGTATTTCGCATGGTTTTAATCTTCAAATAGGTGACATTATAAAATTAGACATAAACACTGCTATCCAGTTAAAATTACTGAGAAAGGTAAATAAAACCGCACATTTATGCAGCACAGCTTAGCATGTTCTTTCTCCCGATCGATTTAACACAAAGTAATTTTTATTGTATAACATGTCTGTGATATTTAAGATCGGAATTCATTGTTACGGACTCATAATGGATCGGACTTGAGAAATTCTTAATCGATCTGTCTATAAACTCAGCGTACGCTCTCCGTCAGTCTCATTGACTCAGCGGTGAAGTAGTTGTCCTGCTCCGCGCGCACGCCGATCCATGTTGGACGCCTCACTAGTGGCATCTCTTTCCAAAGAAATAAACCACGAACTAAAATCGAATTAATGTTTGCAACACACCAAATTACCACGGAAATACCAGAAGGCAAAGTATCAGTATTCAGTGCGGAATTTGTTGTTATGAAAACATGCAACAGCAGAACTGTCAAACTGATCGTCACATTTCTTTCATTGAGAATTTCATACAAAATACCATTCAAGTTTCCGACTTTTCCGGTAGTTTTTCAAAAATTTTCCTTCATATAACCGTGTCCTGACAGTTACGAACAACTGGCCATAAAAAGCAGCCATATCGGTCCAACCTTTCTCAAGTAATGATCTTTCATACTATGTGATCAAAAGTAGCCGCACACCCCCAAAGACAGGCGTTTTTAAAATTAAATGCATTGTGCTGCCACCTACTGCCAGGTACTCCATATCAGCGACCTCAATAGTCATTAGACATCGCGAGAGAGCAGAATGGGGCGCTTCGAACGTGGTCAGGTGATTGGTTGTCACTCGCGTCATACGTCTGTACGCGAGATTTCCACACTACTAACCTTCCCTAGATCTACTGTTTCCAACGTGATACTGAAGTGGAAACGTGAAGGGACACGTACAGCGCAAAAGCGTACAGGCCGACCTCGTCTGTTGATTGACAGAGTCCGCCGACAGTTGAAGAGGGTCGTAATGTGTAAGACGCAGACACCATCACACGGGAATTACAAACTACATCAGGATCCACTGCAAGTACTATGACAGTTAGGCGGAAGGTGAGAAAAACTGGGATTTCATGGTCGAGCGGCTTCTCACAAGCCACACATCACGCCGGTAACGCGTCGCTTGGCGTAAAGAGCGTAAACATTGGACGACTGAACAGTGCAAAAACGTTGTGTGGAGTGGCGAATCACGGTACACAATGTGGCGATCCGATGGGAGGGTGTGGATATGGCGAATGCCCGGTGAACGTCATCTGCCAGCGTGTGTAGTGCCAACAGTAAAATTCGGAGGCGGTGGTGTTATGGTGTGGTCGTGTTTTTCATGGAGGGATCTTGCACACCTTGTTTTGCGTTGCACTATCACATCACAGGCCTACACTGAAGTTTAAGCACCTTCTGGCTTCCCACTGTTGAAGAGCAATTAGGGGATGGCGATTGCATCTTTCAACGCGAGCACCTGTTCATAATGCACGGCCAGTGGCGGAGTGGTTACACGACAGTAACATCCCTGTAATGGACTGGCCTGCATAGAGCCCTGACCTGAATCCTATTGAACACCTTCGGGATGTTTTGGAACGCCGACTTCGCGCCAGGCCTCACCGAGCGACATCGATACCTCTCCTCAGCACAGCACTCCGTGAAGAATGGGCTGGCATTCCCCAAGAAATCTTCCAGCACCTGACTGAACGTATGCCTGCAAGAGTGGAAGTTGTCATCAAGGCTAAGGGTGGGCCAACAACATATTGAATTCCAGCATTGCCGAAGGAAAGCGCCATGAACTTGTAAGTCATTTTCAGCCAGGTGTCCGGATACTTTTGATCATATATTGTATACGGATTGGTACCTTCGGTATGATCTATTCTGTCAGTTTTCGATACAGGATATGTTACAGATTACAGTGCGTAACATTTCGAGACTGGATCAATAAAAAATAGAGAAACATCTAGATGGTAGTTTTAACGGCTCAGGTGTTTTACACAGTCTCCCTACACTGGACAGCAGCTAAAACACCTACTTGGGCATCATCATTTGTTGCAAGTCGTGGTTGACATTTCACATGTCGCTGAACACTTCCTGTTTCCTTAAATAACGTAACTATCCGGCGAACGGTCCGGACACTTGGATGATGTCGTCCAGGATACGGAGCAGCATACATAGCACACGCCCGTTGGGCATTTTGATCACAATAGCCATACATCAACACGATATCGACCTTTTTCACAATTGGTAAACGGTCCATTTTAACACGGGTAATGTATCACGAAGCAAATACCGTCCGGACTGGCGGAATGTTACGTGATACCACGTACTTATATGTTTGTGACTATTACAGCGCCATCTATGACAAAGCGAAAAAAGTGGTCCAACTAAACATTCATATTTCTTTAC
Organism: Schistocerca americana; assembly: GCF_021461395.2. Classification (NCBI taxonomy): domain Eukaryota; kingdom Metazoa; phylum Arthropoda; class Insecta; order Orthoptera; family Acrididae; genus Schistocerca; species Schistocerca americana. The sequence goes on from NC_060129.1 coordinate 124,210,767, forward strand.
GTACTACGCGAATATGTAATAAAAATGGGGGTTCGTATTTAAAAAAACGCAGTTGATATCCGTTTGACCTGTGGCAGCGCCATCTAGCGGGCCAACCATAGCGGCCATCTGGTTTCCCCCTTCAAGCTAGACGAGTTTCGTTCTTTGTACTTTTTTCGTTTGACGCTTATTTCGTAAGATATTTGGCCCGGTCACGATCAATGGACCACCCTGTTTACAAGTGTACTCCATAGGTTTGCTACGTTCAACTGACGAAGCGAAAATAGACTGCCAAAAGAGCATTTCTAAGAAATCCGAAAAGTCTTTTTACATGTCAGGAAAACACTCTCCAATATAACAATTTCACGTGCAAACAGTTAAAAACAACTATCGTTAGTGGGAGTTGAACCCAGTATCCTAGACACGACGATCACAGGCTCTATGAACTCACGCACGGAATCCATTACTGTTAATGATTTCTAGTTACGCTTTCATGGTGCGTAGTTCTGATGTTACTTGTAATTAACTTTTACTACCGTTCTGGTGGACGACAGGACATGGTACGAATGAAGTCGGAGTTTTGGATTGATGTGCTGTCGGCATACCACGTCTGGTACAGATGTGAGCGTCTGACTCAACGGAGGTTTGTGTTTGAGCGGCGCTGGGACATCGCACACGACTAATGTGGGACACCGCTCTATCGAATTCCGCTTTAAAGATTATCCAACTACACCATGCAAAAACAAAACTGGAAGTATTTGCGAAGCACCACAGAAAATGCGCCTGACAGCTCACAGAAGAGATACATCACTTGACCGACAAATTTTCAGAGGTGGTAGTATGGACCAAAACAAGACAAAATGTCTAGTAATAATGAACTTTGAAATGTTTACATTAAAAGATATGAGCACTTGTTCAGTTGCAGAGCTGTTTCACAGTAATTGAAGCTCTTAAGGTGTGCACTTTAGAGCCCATATTCACTACGCACATCAGTCTTCTGACTGGTGTGATGAGGCCCACCACGAATTCCTGTCTCGTGCCAACCTCTTCATCTAAGAGTAGCAGCCTAGGTTCTCAGTTATTTGCTGGATGAATTCAAATCTTTGTTTTCCTCTGCAGTTTTAGTCCTCTGCAGCTCACTATAGTACCATGGCAGTTATTCCGTGATGTCTTAACAGATCTCGTACAACCCTGTCCTAATGCAAACCGTTCAGAAGTTATGACGATTTTATTTCATATAGTTCACGCTGTATATCTTGAGAGAAATCCATGAAGTACAGTTACAGAGGTAAGTTGACCAAAAATCGTTCTCCCCGGGGACCATTCGCAAGTGGAACGGGAGAAGGGGGAAGTGACAACGCCACGGAAAGATGTTGATGATGATGATGATGTTTAGTTTGTGGGGCGCCCAACTGCGTGGTCATGAGCGCCCGTACAAAGTAACAATTTTTAGACGGTCCAGTTTTTCACACTGTCCAATCTAATCACTATCACGAATTATGGTGATGATGAAATGATAAGGACAATACAAACACCCAGTCCCCGGGCAGAGAAAATTCCCAACCCGGCCGAGAATCGAACCTGGGATCCCGTGATCCAGAAAGTTCCAGGTGGCTTGTGTGCATATAGATGTAGATGATTGCTTGGATTATTTCAAGTCAATTCTTGCAAATACTAAAAAATAGTGCGTATCTATTTAACCATACGCGTTTCGTTTTATTCACTTGTATTGAAAACATAATTAGTGGTCGCTTTTTCGACTGATTTCCGCTAACACGTGTAGTTGTCGTTAGCGTGCACTTTTCCCAGATATTGCTGTGTTTGGCATTCCTATACGTCATCCACATCTGCACGGGTACTCTGCGAATCACACTTAAGTGCCTCCAGAATTTTCATCGAACCACCTACAAAATAATTCTCTATTATTCCAATCTCGAACAGCGCTCGGAGGTCGGCGTCAACAAAATATTTTCGCGTTCGGAGGATAGTTGCTGATTGAAATTTCGTGAGAAGATTCCGCGGCAACGGAAGACGCCTTCGTGTTAGTGGTGTTCACCCCAAATACTGTATAACGTCAGCGACAGTCTCTCCCGTATTTCGCGATAATACAAAACGTGCTGCTCTTCTTTGAACTTTCTCGATGTAATCCGTTAATCCTACTTGGTAAGGATCCCACACCGCCCAGCAGTACTCCCGAAGAGGACGTAGAAGCGTAGTGTAGACAATCTCCTTAGTAGATCTCAAAAAATGGCTCTGAGCACTATGGGACTCAACTGCTGAGGTCATTAGTCCCCTAGAACTTAGAACTAGTTAAACCTAACTAACCTAAGGACATCACAAACATCCATGCCCGAGGCAGGATTCGAACCTGCGACCGTAGCGGTGTTGCGGTTCCAGACTGCAGCGCCTTTAACCGCACGGCCACTTCGGCCGGCTTAGTAGATCTGTTACATTTTCTAAGTGTTCTGCCAATGAAACGCAGTCTTTGGTCTGAATTTCCCGAATTTTCTCTGTGTCCTTTTCCAATTTAAGTTGTTCGTAATTATAATTCTTATATATTTAGTTGATATTTTTAGCCTAATTTAGCGTTACCTTCGGCACTACACGACGAAATACTTCACCACTCTTGTTTATTTTACTCAGCCTTCACACAATGAAATCGTCGCGTCATCATATGCCCAGAGTGTGCCACTCGCCAGCCACTACGATTGATTAACTGAAGCAGCAGTTCGACTATACGCCGTACAGGTTGGAACCATTGTTCGTTGCCAGGTGGTGTACTATTCGCGACAACCAGAATAACACTCGGCGCCGTGGCTTTGGGAGCTATCGTCGTTCCCATCAGCCACAGCGCCGAGTTTCAGCTCGGATTGCGAGAATAAAATTTCACACCGTATGTACCCCCCAAGTCACCTACATATTTGCGGAAATAAACAGTGGTATTGCAATGAAAAAAGTGTTTCGCGGCGACGCTATAAAACATTCTCGGACTTCTGCCACGTCAATTCGGGGTAAAAGTCTTGCTTTCGACGATTACCTGTATCCTCTTTGTCAGGAGCAACTGACGGTCAAAACTGCACTGTGGTGCCCTAAGATGGACGGCTTCTGATTGGTAGCTAATTACGTAAGCCGATCGCAGACATCGTCTGCGCTGGTGGCGCCGTAGCGAAAAATTGCGACAAACATCTCTGGCTCTTCTCGAGATCACGCTTCCACGCACCACTAAGATTATATCCACCTTCACAGTTGAACACCTTCCCACACATTCTTATCTCTACAGCCTCTTTAATTACAGAATCCAATTCGTCAACAGTGGCAGCGGATATAATCTTAGCGGTGCATGAAAGCGTGCTCTCGATGTAGGGAAGAGACAGGGTTCTTCGTCGCAATGTTTACCCTACGGCGGCAGGTGTAGCACCACCAGCGCAGACGTTGAGACCATCTGGGACGGTATTACGTAATTACAGGGTGTTTCAAAAATGACCTGTATATTTGAAACGGTAATAAAAACTAAACGAGCAGCGATGGAAATACACCGTTTGTTGCAATATGCTTGGGACAACAGTACATTTTCAGGCAGATAAACTTTCTAAATTACAGTAGTTACAATTGTCAACAACAGATGGCGCTGCGGTCTGGGAAACTCTATAGTACGATATTTTCCACATATCCACCACGCGTAGCAATAATATGGCGTAGTCTCTGAATGAAATTACCCGAAACCTTTGACAACGTGTCTGGCGGAATGGCTTCACAAGCAGATGAGATGTACTGCTTCAGCTGTTCAATTGTTTCTGGATTCTGGCGGTACACCTGGTCTTTCAAGTGTCCCCACAGAAAGAAGTCACAGGGGTTCATGTCTGGCGAATAAGGAGGCCAATCCACGCCGCCTCCTGTATGTTTCGGATAGCCCAAAGCAATCACACGATCATCGAAATATTCATTCAGGAAATTAAAGACGTCGGCCGTGCGATGTGGCCGGGCACCATCTTGCATAAACCACGAGGTGTTCGCAGTGTCGTCTAAGGCAGTTTGTACCGCCACAAATTCACGAAGAGTGTCCAGATAGCGTGATGCAGTAATCGTTTCGGATCTGAAAAATGGGCCAATGATTCCTTTGGAAGAAATGGCGGCCCAGACCAGTACTTTGTGAGGATGCAGGGACGATGGGACTGCAACATGGGGCTTTTCGGTTCCCCATATGCGCCAGTTCTGTTTATTGACGAAGCCGTCCAGGTAAAAATAAGCTTCGTCAGTAAACCAAATGCTGCCCACATGCATATCGCCGTCATCAATCCTGTGCACTTTATTGTTAGCGAATGTCTCTCGTGTAGCAATGGTAGCGGCGCTGAGGGGTTGCCGCGTTTGAATTTTGTATGGATAGAGGTGTAAACTCTGGCGCATGAGACGATACGTGGACGTTGGCGTCATTTGGACCGCAGCTGCAACACGGCGAACGGAAACCCGAGGCCGCTGTCGGATCACCTGCTGCACTAGCTGCGCGTTGCCCTCTGTGGTTGCCATACGCGGTCGCCCTACCTTTCCAGCACGTTCATCCGTCACGTTCCCAGTCTGTTGAAATTTTTCAAACAGATCCTTTATTGTATCGCTTTTCGGTCCTTTGGTTACATTAAACCTCCGTTGAAAACTGCGTCTTGTTGCAACAACACTGTGTTCTAGGCAGTGGAATTCCAACACCAGAAAAATCCTCTGTTCTAAGGAATAAACCATGTTGTCCACAGCACACTTGCACGTTGTGAACAGCACACGCTTACAGCAGAAAGACGACGTACAGAATGGCGCACCCACAGACTGCGTTGTCTTCTATATCTTTCACATCACTTGCAGCGCCATCTGTTGTTGAAAATTGTAACTACTGTAATTTCGAAAGTTTGTCCGCCTGAAAATGTACTGTTGTCCCAAGCATATTGCAACAAACGGTGTATTTCTATCGCTGCTCGTTTAGTTTTTATTGCCGTTTCAAATATACCGGTCATTTTTGAAACACCCTGTATTTGCCAGTCAGAAGCCGTGTATGGGCTATAAAAGGCCACCACAGCAGCAGTTTGGACAGGCAGCTGCCCCTGACGGACGCAATAGAGGTAACCGTCGAAAGCTCAAGCTTTTATTCTGAATTGAAGCTGCAGGAAGACCGAGAATGTATTATACAGTGTTTTGTTGTTTTACGTCGGGAAATTTGCAATGCTGCAAGCCAAAGTGAAATCACGTCAAAAACCGCAGTGCCAAATACACGATTACCTGGAAAATCGCAAAATTAGGCGAAAATGTGACAACTGGCGTTAGGATTTCGATAAACCGTCACCGGTTTCGAGTTGCCTGGCAGCTCATCTTCAGATGGTACATACACTGGAGCGCGAAAGAAATTGGTATAGCCATGCGTATTCAAATACAGAGATATGTAAACAAGCAGAATACGGCTCTGCGGTCGGCAACTCCTATATAAGACAACAAGTGTCTGGCGCAGTTGTTAGATCGGTTACTGCTGCTACAGTGGCAGGTTATCAAGATTTAAGTGAGTCTGAACGTGGTGTTTTAGTCGGCGCACGAGCGATGGGACACAGGATCTCCGAGCTAGCAATGAAGTGGGTAGTTTCTAGTGCGACCATTTCACGAGTGTACCGTGAATATGGGGAATTCGGTAAAACATCAAATCTCCGACATGGCTACGTCCGCAAAAAGGTCCTGCAAGAACTGGACCAACGACGACTAAATAGAATCATTCAACGTGATGGAAGTGCAACCCTTCCGTAAATTGCTGTAGACTTCAATGCTAGGCCATCAAGAAGTGTCACCGTGCCGGCCTAAGCGCCCGAGCGGTTCTAGGCGCTACAGTCTGGAACCGCGCGGCCCGCTACGGTCACAGGTTCGAATCCTGCCTCGGGCATGGATGTGTGTGATGTCTTTAAGTTAGTTAGGTTTAAGTAGTTCTAAGTTCTGGGAGACTGATTACCTCGGAAGTTCAGTCCCATAGAGCTCAGAGCCATTTGTACCAAGTGTCACCGTGCGAACCATTCAACGAAACATCAAAGATGTGGGCTTTCGGAGCCAACTCGTGTACCTTGATGACTGCACGACACAAACCTTTACGCGTCGTCTGGGCCCGTTAACACCGACATTGGACTGATGATGACCGGAAATACATTGCCTCGTCGGAAGAGTCTCGTTTCAATTTGTATCGAGCAGATGGACGTGTACGGGGATGGAGACAATCCCACGAATCCATGGACCCTCCATGTCAGCAGGGAACTTTTCAAGCTGGTGTAATGGTGTGGGGCGTGTGCAGTTTGAGACATGTGATTCTTTCACAAGAGTTAATGCGATTTTTTACGACCATTCTCTTGAGTGCTCAGTGGTCCCTATGTGTCTCTCAATTCATCCTCGTGTTGGCTGAGCAATGGTCGTCGCTTCGTGTTTTCATTTCGCAGTGACATGATCAACAGTAAATTTGGGCACATTTAGAAGGGTTGAAATGTCCATAATGAATCTGCTACTCAGGTGATATCCAATGACTAGTCCACATTCGGAGTCACTGAGCTCTACTCACCAACCCATTCTGCGGTTACTGCTTCTTTACGGACAACACAATGCTCCACGCTCCCATTTCCGGTTCTCTTGACAATTCCGCATTATATAGGGGTGTTCGAGCAGTTTTGATCGGACGGTGTATGTAACTGGGTGACTATAGCTGAAGTTGGGCGGTGCAGTAAATATTGCACCGGCGCGGACCGCGTACTCGCCAGTCGGCAGCCCGCCACGTGCAAGACGGGCGCGCCGTTATCAATGCGCCTTCCCCTCCCTTCCCCTACCCAGCGTCCTTTACCCTACCCCGCCACCCCCTCTTCGTGGCGCCGCGGTGTCGACGCGGCGAGAATCGATAGCGGGCGAGGCTGCGCTGGACCGCCGCGAGTGTTGCGGGGTGGGGGGGTTCCCCGCGCCGACGTCACAGCTCTCCGCAACCCGCAAGGTCGACGACCTCGGAGGTTGCCAAAGGGCGCATAAAAAAATCCTCATCTCGCGCTCTGCCCTGAGGCGCGTCATTCTGCAGGAAGATGCACGGCCACTGCAGTGGGTTTCAAGAGCAGGCGCAGAAAGCGAGAAACGTGTATTAAAGGTGAAAGGAAGAGCGTAACCTCAGATACTGAGCGAGTTTGGGGAGGGTATAACTACATTATTAAAGGGAAAACCCGGTGTTCCGTCGCAATTTGCAGTTTCCTTATCTAACGGCTTCCAAAGGCAACAAAAATTTGACTTTCAGTATTTCATATAATTATTGACCAAATTAGTCCACGTCCATAGCTGTGTGGTCAGCGCGGCAGAATGCCATGTGAGGGACCCTGGTGCGATTCCCGACTGGGCGGGAGATTTCCTCCACTCGGGGACGGGATGTTGTGTTGTCTTCATCATCGTATCATCCTCACGGACACACAAGTCGCCAAAGTGACGCATCTAAAAAGATTTCACTAGGCGACCGGTCTACCCGACAAGAGGCCCTAGCCACGTGACATTTCATTTCATTGGCCAAATTTAAAAATTTAAATTTCTGTCATAACATACTCATTAAGAGGTATAATCTTGCGTAAAAGGCTTCAGACAAAAATTCAAGTATTAAAGTTAGTAGCAGTGTGTATGTATTTGGCACCGTTAACTCTCAGCGCGCCAATTTCCCAGACTATATTCATCCAGTAATTGCGAATCAGGGCATTTAGCGACTTCCAACAAACTTACCGCATAGTTTCAAAGATTTACAAATCTTTTTCTCGCAGGCAACCCCTCACAAATTGATGTATGGAGAAAAGTTTGCCGCTTACTACACACATCAAAAAAAGTTTTGGATCACCCCGGTTCCCAGAACTCCTGCAGTTAGACGTTGACTGTGGGTATTGTACCACAGACACAGTCCCTGTGACTGTTCAGCGATATCACTAAACCCGCCCAAAGATGTAAACAATGCATGAGCAGCGCCTATTAGACGCAGGGTATCCGTCAGCCGATCAGTTCCAGTCATTCCACCAGGAAGGAGATACACGGCTTGTGTTGTCTGTAGTTCAACCGTGCCTAGACGGTCGATACCGCGGTTCGAAAGCATCCGCTTTGTTACTTTGTGCCAGGAAGGGCTCTCAACAAGGGAAGCGTCCATGCGTCTCGGAGTGAGCCAAAGCGATGTTTTTCGGACATGGAAGAGATAGAGAGACAGGAACTCCCGATGATATGGCTCGCTGAGGCCGTCCAAGAGCTACTACTGCAGTGGATGACGGCTACTTACGGATTATGGCTCGGAGGAACCCTGCCAGCAACGCCACCATGATGTGAATAATGCTTTTAGTGCAGTCGCAGGACGTCGTGTTACGACTCAAACTGTGCACAATAGGTTGCATGATGCGCAACTTCACTCCCGACGCCCTTGGCGAGGTCCATCTTCGCAACCACGACACCATGCAGCGCGGTACAGATGGGTCCATCAACATGCTGAATGGACCGCTCAGGATTGGCATCACGTTCTCTTCACCGATGAGTGTTGCATATGCCTTCAACCAGACAATCGTCGGAGACTGAACGCCTTAGACACACTGCCCAGCGAGTGCAGCAAGGTGGATGTTCCCTAATGTTTTGAGGTGGCATTATGTGGGGCCGACGTACGCCGCTGGTGGTCACGGAAGGAGCCGTAACGGCTGTACGATACGTGAATGCCGTCCTCCGACCGATACTGCAGCCATATCGGGAGCATATTGGCGAGGCATTCGTCTTCATGGACGACAATTCGCGCCCCCATCGTGCACATCTTGTGAATTACTCCCTTCAGGATAACATCGCTCGGCTAGAATGCCCAGCATGTTCTCCCGACATGAACCCCATCGAACACGCGCCCGTCCGCAGCTCGTGGTCGTGCGGTAGCGTTCTCGCTTCCCGCGCCCGGGTTCCCGGGTTCGATTCCCGGCGGGGTCAGGGATTTTCTCTGCCTCGTGATGACTGGGTGTTGTGTGCTGTCCTTAGGTTAGTTAGGTTTAAGTAGTTCTAAGTTCTCGTGGACTGATGACCATAGATTTTAAGTCCCATAGTGCTCAGAGCCATTTGAACCATTTTTTGGAACACGCCTGGGATAGATTGAAAGGGGCTGTTTATGCACGACGTGACCCACCAACCACTCTTGAGGGACCTACTCGGAATTGCTGTTGAGGAGTGGAACAATCTGTACCAACAGTGCCTTGATGAACTTGTGGATAGTAAGCCACGACGAATACAGGCATGTATCGATGCAAGAGGACGTGCTACTGGGTATTAGAGGTTCCGGTGTGCACAGCAGTCTGGACCACCACCTCTGGAGGTCTCGCTGTATGGTGGTACAACATGCAATATGTAGTTTTCATGAGAAACAAAAAGGAAATGATGTTTATGTTAATCTCCACTCCAACTTTCTGTACAGATTCCGGAACTCTCGGAACCGAGCTGATGCAAACCCTTTTTTGATGTGTGTATATGTTCTCTGTTGAAGCAGTAAAACTCCAGCATCAAGCATTACGTTTTAATTTGTTACTTCTTTACTGTTAGGTCTATTCGAAACACGTTTTGCACGCAGTATAATGTGTATCTGCAAAATTATGTCATTGTACGATACAGAGTGGAAGAGATATGACGTTTTATGTGACGTACATGGGAGTGGTGTTCTGTAAAGCTCTGGGGTTCGTTTTAATGATGTTGACATTCGACTTATAACCTGTTTTCAGGAGAGCATTCATTCCGTTCATCTGCACTTACAAGCCCTTTGCCGTTACTAACAGAATTATGCTTTCATCAACCAACATCAAAGCAATTATTTTTCTCTGTGAACTTTCCTTTCCTTTCCAAACTTATACTTGGAGAGTAACTAACGCCCTGTCTCATTCCCTTCGTTACTACTGCTTCCCTTTCATCATCATCTTCTCTCATAATGGGAGTCTGTTTAACGTGTAAGTTTAAGATAGCCTTTCCCTCTCTGTATTTTGTCTCCGACATGTGATATAATGCAACAACATCATGGTTTGATACAGCTCTCCACGCTACTCTATCCTGTGAAAGCTTCTTCATCTCCCAGTACTTGCTGCAACCTACATCCTTCTGAATCTGTTTAGCGTATTCATCTCTTGGTCTCCCTCTACGATTTTTACCCTCCACGCTGCCCTCCAGTACTAAATTGGTGATCCCTCGATGTCTCAGAACATGTCCTACCAACCGATCCCTTCTTCTAGTCAAGTTGTGCCACAAACTTCTCTTCTCCCCAGTTCTATTCTATACCTCCTCATTAGTTATGTGATCTACCCATCTAATCTTCAGCATTCTTCCGTAGCACCACATTTCGAAAGCTTCTATTCTACTCTTGTCTAAACTATTTATCGTCCATGTTTCACTTCCATGCGTGGCTACACTCCATACAAATACTTTCAGAAACGACTTCCTGACTCTTAAATCAATACTTGATGTTAACAAATTTCTCTTCTTCAGAAACGCTTTCCTTGCCATTGCCAGTCTACATTTTATATCCTCTCTACTTCGACCATCATCAGTTACTTTGCTCCCCAAATAACAAACCTCATTTAGTACTTTAAATGCCTCATTTCCTAATCTAATTCCCTCAGCTTCACCCGATTTAATTTGACTACATTCCATTATCCTCGTTTTGCTTTTGTTGATGTTCATCTTATATCCTCCTTTCATAACATCATAACAGATCAAAACATACTTTAAAAAATGGTTTGTTATGGGAAACACTTTGTTCATTTAATAGCTGTTGCTGAAATTTTTTTTTTAAATCAGTAAATATTTTCATGGGTATCCAAAAGCATCCTTTAACAATATAATGTCAGTGCAACATGTTGACCAATGCAACCTATTTAAGGGAGTATGTTTAGAAAATGTAAAGTAAGAAAACCATTTACCATCGCTCTATTTGCTAATGGAGTTGCACAGGAAGTGGTTAGTGTTGGTACACTTCGTATTGTAGTCTCATGCGGGATATGCATGTATTTGGATGTATGTCGTATTTGGATGTATGTCGTAATTACGCATGGCGATACTTCTCTTTTTTTTGTATATAGATAGATCAACTTTTCTGTATGAATCAAAGTGCACTTCCTGTTTTGCAGAAAACAGGAATACATATATACATATTTTCAAAGAAAAAATGTATGCTAAAGTACCTTCCACAGATCACAAATGAAATAGTTTCCACGGGTGTGCAAATTGAGAAAAATGTTAAATATTTTTCATTTAAATCGCAACAAACATGTCAGAAAACGGAGAGGTGCAATGTTAATTCTCAAGTTATTGTAGCCATGCATCATCAGAGAGAAAAGAATCGGTTTACAACACTTATTTGCATAGATCACACTACTGCTCAGTGGATGTACAAAAGGCAGGTTTTATGTAATACATTATATGATATTATTGATGCTATACTGATATTATTGATGAGTGCTTTGTGCTTACAGCGCCATATTTTCTCCTGGTTGCAGAAAGTGGAACTATTATTTTTTGTAGCATACTCCGCGAGCGCACCAATTAATAGACATAACCAAGGGGACATACCTACGATGTTTCAGCGTCCTGTGATGTATACAGACAGCAGCACTCTGTTTAATTGTATCCACTCAGTAGTAATCATATATTCTCTCTACTACACTCTAGAGTGTGGACTGTAATACTGTCTTTGAAATTCTGAAGGTAGTACTGTTAAAATACAGGGAGCGAAAAGTTATTTACGACTCGTACAGAAACCTAGACTGCAGTTGTACGAGTCGAAGGACAGGAAAGGACAGTTTAGAAAGGGGATGAGACCGGGGTGCAGCCTCTATCCGATATTACTAAATCTGTACTTTGTGCAAGCGGTAAAGGAGTCCGAGGAGAAATTTAGAAAGGATATTAAAATTGAGAGAGAAGAGAGAAAACTTTTGTGGTTTGTGGATGACATTGTAATTCTGTCAGAGACAACAAAGGACTTGCAAAGCGCCATTTGCACGCCTTTGAAGAGCTTGACATTTTTACTAATTAAAAAACTACATTTGTTAAACGAACAAAGCCTTTTTCGCAGTATTTTCTGATGTACTATAATGATTCTACTTAGTGACGTCCAGTCAAAGGACTAAAACTTTGAGGTTTGCCAACGACATTTCAATTCTGTCAGGAACGGCAAAGGACTTGGAAGAGCATGGGAAAGTACAATAATCCGTAGTTAATAATATTTTTCATTTTCACCAACTTCATCAAGAACGTTATTCTTCTTGAAAGGTATTTTGTGCAACTCTTGAAAGGGTGATTCTAAATATCACAATAACATCGTTTTTGAGATAGCGTGATTTGCAACTTATTCCGTTCCTTTGTCCATTGGCGTTATGAATGAGCACACCCTTGCGATGTTGGCATCATGGGTAGGAACTGCAAAGTAACATTCTGCCAACGTTAGTAATCTCGAATAAAATCGTATATTATTACGTGACCTGAAATAAAATGTCCAGTTTTCATTAGCCAAAAGCATTTAAAGACAGTGTCGTCTTTCTTTTCCTCCTCCTTTTTTTTTTTATTCCTTAAAGTTCGTGACATTTTGCTACTTAAGTTTTTCCTAGAATAACAATGGTTGCTATGTCTATAAACCATTATGATATATGTTCTCTTTCCTGCTTAAACTTATTCTATGCACTTACGTCGTTAGCTTGGAGCAGGTTTTAAGACCCTCGCAAACTATCAGAGTTGTTTGTCGAATTTGCTCTTATTTTGCCATGGATTTGTCAAACAATCCCTTGCACGTACCAACAAATCTTGTCAATTTAGCCTCACTTTTGAAACAGACGCTGTTCGTGTTTGCTGAGACACTAGTGGGAATGGTTACAAATGAAGATAAAAGCATTTCTAACATTGACTCCGGCGCTGTGCTTTAAGAAGAAGAAGAAAACAAGACAGTCATCCTGGGAATTGTTTAAAATGAGAAATATGCACACGAAAACTTGTTAAAGAAAGAATTACACTCGGAACCTGACGATTACATCTACTTTCTGCGGATGGACAGTACCCTGTTTAGAGTTACTTCGCCATCACATTGGAAAACAAGACACATGTATACAAAAATTTATTTTCTTCTACTTGGTCTTCTAATGACGTTTCATTAAAGTAAGATAATGTGGTAATATATAACCTACATCGTCCGCGAAGAAGTGGAGAACGTAGATTTTTTTTTTTATTTTACTGCGCTCACGATTGTACTTTGTGTGCAGAATATTGATTTTCTTCTTCGCCTCTTCCTGCGTAATATATGGGTAGGATTGCTGTGACGTCTTTACCGTTTTGTAACTGACGGTGCTGTTTTGTTTTTATCATCGATCGCAATTTTCATAGTTGGGCAAACTCCCGATATATTGAGGTAAATTGCGAGAAAACCACTTTTCACTCCACATGTGCGACGATACATCAACAGTAACAACTGGCAAACACGCGCTATGTTTGACAAACACTTCAAACAGCACCGTACACGGCCAAATATTTAGCTTACATAGGAAAATTTGACAAATTGTTTGATCGTTTACAGGGCCTGCAGTTGTGCGATATCTACCTAATCGCTGCAAAGGTTAACAGAAGAGGGACATGTCGAACTTGTATATATCTGGCCTGACGCGGCCGTAAAATGCCAGACACCTGGCACAGATACTTGCAGGTGCCTCGATGTCCTGTGGCTTCTGAGGTTTTAATACTGCCTCGCAAATTTTTGTTCACATATAGACACACTCTCGCTGGGTGCGAATATGTCACCGCAGCCCGTACACAGAATCGCCCACGCCTTTCCTGCAAAACGGAGCCAGTCGTCCTTGGCAGGACGCGCCGATGTCGGCTACAGGCGGCGCGTGAGTCAGCTCCGAGACGACCGGAAGTTACGCAACACGCCGCGCCACGAGCGCAGGGGTCGCGGGCCGGCCTCGTGGGAAGCAAGTGTTTCAGCCAGTCAAATGGGCCGCGTCGGCACACTCGACGCACGCCGGCGCCGTCGTCCCCAAACACAGGCACGCATACACGGCATCAAATTCTCGGGTTTACAGCTCGATAATTCGCGAGGAGCGTGACACTAAACTGCTAGAGAGCTTATACAAATCTTTTTAGCTACTTGACAGAAAATCCTAAATATACGTTTACATGGGCCAAATAAATCGCGTATTACCGAGACATATACCGATAATATTGTCCAGCAACATGCGGCCACTAAATGTTGCAGCCACATGGTCTACATCACCGGCCACTATTGCCCGGCAACGTTGGCGGCAATACATTCCGGGCCAGAAGTGGTTGCCGGCCGGTGTGACCGAGCGGTTCTAGGCGCTTCATTCCGGAACCACGTGGCTGCTACGGTCGCAGGTTCGAATCCTGCCTCGGGGATGTATGTGTGTGATGTCCTTAGGTTAGTTAGATTTAAGTAGTTCTAAGTCTAGGGGACTGATGACTTCAGATGTTAAGTCCCATAGTGCTCAGAGCCTTTTGAACCAGAAGTGTTTACTATTGCCACAGAGTGGAGAACGCGAGCTACTGGAAGTGAGTGCGACTGCTTTTATATCACACAAGAAAAAGTTAGAAGAGAAATCAGACCTTGTGGATGCATTCTTTTTGAAATAATGCCTGATGAAGTCTAACTAGTGGACTGATGGTGGATACATACCAGTAAAATGTTCCTGTTTGGACGTCACTATGCTGTTTGTCGCTTGGCAACACATGTTGATTTCTTTTGTGAAGTGGCTGTTGGTGTACATGGTTAAGAAGGTTGAAATGTTCCGTACGAAACGCAGTGGCGATTGAGAAGAAAGACCGTGTTCGGAGAAGGCAGCACTAGCTGCTCTGCATTGCGGGAATATCGCCGAAGAAACAGCTGGGAAGAGGCCCCATGTCAGTAAATACGATCGAGCAATTCGAAGAAACAGGTGAATTAGGTGGTGCAGCAGGGAGAGGAAGGAGTCCCATTTCCATGGCAGTTGATGATGAAGTAGTTGTAGCTATAGCCGATAGCGCTGCACATGTCTCAAGTTATACAGCCAGTGCTCGAGCTTCGTCACGGGAATTGCACCAAATGAAGCGACAAGACAAGCTACAGCGCCGTGACTTCGGGCCCTTCGTTCTTGGCACTCGTGGAAATGGATGACATGTGGCTGCGGAATAATCTTTGGACGGACGAGGCACATTTTATTCTGTACGGTACCGTAAATGCATAGAA